>NC_140484.1:17850760-18055760 GCF_964271855.1 Acomys minous | reverse complement strand
TGGATAAAAGATGAGAACATTGACTTCTAACACTCTGGCTTTTTCTTCAGCTTTTCTCACAGTGGCAAAATCCACATAGAAACTTGTATCTCAGGAACGCACAGCCCAGCAGTTAAGCTCACTCATAGTGTTGTATAACCGTGGCCGTGTCCATCTGCACCACTCTTTCCAGGCTGTAAAACCGACCCTCTCTCCCCATTAAACTTTAAGGCCAGGCCCTTCCCTCAGTCTCCTGGTGATCACTATTCTGCTTTCTGTGCAGCTCGTGTAAGTGAATTGTGCAGTACTGTCCCTCGGATGGCTCTCTATTTCACTTAGCGTACTACCCAGAAGGCTCAGCCATGTTGTACATATTGGAATTTTCATTCTATGTACTTATCATGTTTGAGTTAATTTGTGGCCTCACATGTCTTGAAAAATGTCCCAGATGTAATGACAGTAATGTGTCTGCTGCTGTTGGGTAGGATTCTGTTTGACCTAATGATTTATTGTGGTTTGGGGCCTTCTGTTTTCTTACTGATCTTCTCTTTAGATGTTGTCACCATTATTATGAGTAAAGTACTGAAGTCTTCCACTGTTTCTGTAAAACTGTTTCTCCTTTCAATTCTGCCAGTTTCACCTCACACTTTTATGGCCTGTTATTAAGTGTATAGTTGTTTATAATAGTTATTTCTTGATGTATTTAAACTTTTATTTCCTTTGTGTCTTGTAAACTTTTGAAGTGTAAGGTCAATTTTATTTGATATCAGTATAGCCACCTCAACCAGGCATGGTAGTGCACACCTATAATCCCAGCACTTGGGGCCACAGAGGCAGGCAAATCACTGGGAGTTTGAGGCCAGCCTGGTCTACAAATGAGTTCAGGACAGCCAAAGCTAACAAAGAGACTTTATCTTGAAAAACCAACAACAACAACAAAACAAAACAAAACAACAACAAAAAACCAACAAAAACCAAAACCAAAACAAAACAACAACAACAACAAACAAAACCCCAACCCGCTAGCACAGCTAGCTACCTCTACCTTTCTTGGTTATACTTGAGTGGAATTATCTTTATATAGCCTTTCAATTTGTTTGTGTCTTTGTATCTAAAATGATTCTTTTATAGGCAGCATGCAATTGGACTGCATGTTTATTCTGTAAAATCCTTTCTGTCAACTGGTTTTTTGATGGCAGAATTTAATTTACTTACATCCAGAGCAATTGTTGATAGAAAGGGGCATGCTTCTGTCATTTTGTTGTTTTTTATATGCCTTATAGCTTTTTTTGCCTCTAATTTCCTGCATTACTATTTTCCTGTGTGTTTGGTTAATTTTTTTCATAGCAAAGGAAATTTTAATTCCTTTCTTACTGTCTTTTATGACACCATTGGGATTACATTTAGCATCCTAATGAAACATGACTTTGTACTTATACTGGCTTAACTTTAACAACATATAAAAAGTCTGTTCCTTAGTAAAATATATTATTTTTTTAAAAAGTCTGTTCTTTTACTTATCAGACCTCATCTCTGTAGCTAATGTCACAAAATAACATTACTATATACCATATGCCTACTACATACCAGTAAGTTTTAAAAAATATACAGGTCTCTTAAAGTATGTAATAACAAAACAGATTATCACTCCAACTTATAATAATGCATATTTTAAATCAGTATTAAAATATATTAGTCTCTTTAAATTTTATTTTATTTTACTTTATGAGTATTTGTGTTTTGCTTGCATATATGTCTGTGTGCAGGTGTCAGATTTTGAAGTTACAGACAATTGTGAGCTGCCATGTGGGTGCTGGGAATTGAACTGGGTCTTCTGGAAGAGCAGTTAGTACTCTTAACTGCTGAGCAACCTCTTCAGCCCCCTATATTAATCTCTTAAATCACAGAAAAACAAAAAGCAGAGTTATGAATTCTTGTTATATTACTACTCATCTATTTCTCTCTGTTTAGCATGGATTCATTCTTATGACTTCCAGTTTTTGTTTGGTGTGCTTTCAATCCAAGCTGTATGGCTCTCTTGAGCATGTCTTGCAGGGCAGGCTTAGTGATTAAAAATTCCTTCAGCTTTTGTTTACCTGGAAATATGGTAATTTTTTCTCACTTCTGAAAGAAAGTTTTGATGACTGTGGGCTTCTTCACTGAATGTATTCTCCTTCCAGCGCTCTGAATATCATCCTACTAGCTTCTGGACTCAAAGGTTCTAAAGAGAAGTTTGCTGGTAATTGTACTGAGGAATCTGTACTACGTGGTGACTTGTTTCTCTCTTCTGCTTTCAACATTCTTTTCTGGCCTTTAAAAGTTTGATGAGGATATAGGCTCTTTTTTGTTGTTGGTTACTTAATATATGTTCATGAATGTTTATATTCACGTCTTTCATTAAATTTAGGCAGTTTGTAGCCTTTATTTTACTGACTATGTTCTTAAGCTCCCTTCTCTCTTCTTTTTCTGGAACTGTCACAATGAGTAGTATTTGGTCTCTATTAATCTTCAATCTGTTTTTCTTTATGTTCCTCAGCATTGTTTATTTCCAATGTCAGATCTTTAGGCTCACAGATTCAGTTGTTTACTCAAATCTGCCTTTGAACCTCTCCTCCTAATGTATCACTTCAATTGCTGTGCTTTCCAGCTTCTGGATTTCTTCCCGGCCTCCCTTTAGGCTTTGGATTTGTTGATACTTCTATTTTGCTCACATATCTAGTTCTTGACTTTCTCAGGATCACCTGTTAGGAGCTTTACGACAGAATCTTTATAAGAACTGTCGTCAGGTCTTCTTCAGAGACAGTTTCTATTGATTTGCTTTTTAAGCGCACCATACTTCACTGTTTCTTTTATACTTTATGATTTTTGTTTTTGACATTTGAATCTAACGATGTGGCAAACTCTAGAAATCACATTTCCTCCTTTCCACTACACTTTGCTAGTGTTTGTTGTTTTATTTTAGGCTGTGTCTGTGCCAAGGATCATTGTATACATAAACCTGTAGTCTGTCTTGCCCTCCTACTACACTGTTTTAATGAGCACTGTTCTATATTCTAGCTTGAAATCTGGTAGAGCAAGTCCTTCTATCCTATTCTTTAGGACAAGCTTTGTCCTAAAGATGTTTTAGGATTAGATTATCCAATATCTAAACAAAATCTGTTGAGACTTTAGAATTACAATAAATTCATAACTCAAAAGAGGACAGTTTACATTTTATGCTATTAAAATTTTTTAATCCGTACATATGACAGGGACTAACAAACAACTTCTACATGGGCCTGCCTCTCTCTCTCTCTCTCTCTCTCTCTCTCTCTCTCTCTCTCTCTGCTCTGAAGATGAAGTTGTTCACAATTACATGATTTTTTTTTCTGTTAGATTACTTCTATCTTTTATAGTAATTTTTAAAATCAGGAAATACATGGCAACTTTTGAAGGCCAGAGCATGAAATTAAAAAATCTTTTTTAGAGTGTTCTAGTAATGATGATCTGGTAGTAAGCGCAGCAATAAGGAGAAGTCAGTGTTAAGCCTCAAACTTTCTCTGTTGGCAGATTCATTGATTTTCCATTTGTAGAGAAGGCACTTCCAAAGCGACTCTAGATTCCTTTCTCCCTGTCTATTCATTTGATGTTCTATTTGTGGAAGATCTTCACTTCCACTTTCAAAAGAGCTCATCACTGCAAAAGCCTTCATTTTCCATCCCCAGCCCAATTCAAGGGCAGTAAGTCCTGGGAAAGTGGGTGACCCAGGCAATAGCCATGGATTTCTCACACATTGAAGGCTACTATTTCCCTTTTACTTTAAAAGTATCAGTTTGCCACAAGCTCACAGTTTAAAGGTATATATACATGAGTAATAAGATGGCATCAGTACGTATGTCCATCCACAGAAGGCTGAGAATAGAGAGGAAGAACCAGCAGAACAGGAGTGTGGAGGAACTCTGGCTGATGGGAGCAACTGTTGTTCTCATTCTGGTTGGATGGTGGACTCAGTTATTGGTCGCTCTGTTTTTCTTCTAAAAGTAGCACATAGACACAATGTTTATATGTGGTAAATAATATATTAAATACAATGTATAATACAACAAAAGCTCATGAATGGTTTGTTATCAGTGATGTCTTTAGACAGATAGTATCATGGACTTGCCTATAGGCTGCTATCTCTAAGTTGTTTTGCTGCAAAGGGATATGTATGCTGCAGTGACTGTCTCTAAGCCTTTCCTCTCCCCTCGGGAGACAGAGGACTGTGAGAAGCATGTCAGTTGAGGGTAGGGGCTTCCCTCATGAACTGTCTTCAGAATGCCTTTTCATTCTCCTTTTCCTCCCCGCCAACCTACCTCTTAAAAAAAAAATAGAACACTTGATCTCTCCTCCTCCCCTTCCTTCTTCACCTCTCTGCCCTTATCTTTCCCTTGTGAAAACCACTTTTTCGCAGAATCAAATGTGTTTTCTCTTCTCTTTTCTTCCTCCCTCCTAATATTTCTTCTTTCCTTCTTTTAAATGAAAACATTCTGTTAACACAATCACCATAAATGTATACAAATGCAATGATTCCAGATAATTTCTTAAGGAAATAGCACGAAAGAAGAATATATTAATATGAATATATATAAAAGAGAATACACATTACATACATATATCTATAAAAATAGCTACAAAGACATCGGATGAAAGAACATTGCAGAAGTTTTCAGACAGTAAGACTCATTAATGGGAAAGAAAATTCTATGACCTTTTATGTCAACAGTGAGAAATTTCCAAAGGAAAGAATGCATTACAGCTTCAAGGGACAAAGAAAGACACAGACATTCTTTAAATGTATCAGGCATGAAAAGCTGAAGAAAAATAGTGTCTGTTTATTGGTTGGAGAGAGAAAACTAATAGCAGGTGACACTAAAGTGACAGGGGCTTTAAATCTTTCTTTTTCATTCAGTATTTGTCAAAAAGTCAATTGTTGTCTGAAAGGTAGACAAGGAAGTGTATGGAATGAGTTGAACCAAAACAAATAGGAAAAGAGAAAGTGACACAGGCCTGTAGAATTTACTAGATTAACTACTGAGCTGTATGGTCCTTGAGGTCTGAAACTACCAAACCAATTCCTGAAGCCAGTGCCAACAAGAGGCACTGAAATTCAACTGTGGAACACACACTCTGGGCCTTGGGATATGGTTGAAGCGTAGAGTAATTAATGGTCACAGTTCTGACAGAAATGCAAGAATAGAGCAGAAGTCAATGAGATCCTGTAGCAAAGGGTCTGATCCAGCCTAAAGCAGCAGTGGAACCTTCCACAGTGGGAGTTAAGGCTTGAGAAAGTGAGGGAGAGAGAACAAGTATCTTCTGCGACCCAAACCAGTGCAGCTTCATTGACTTTGCAAACAAAGGCAAGAGTGGGCCAAAAAGAGGATAACAGAGCCAAGTCCCAAGATCCTATGGGGTTTAGAGGCCACCTTAAAATAAATGGAAAGTCATTATGGAGTGAAGCAGAGATAGTGTCTTTGTTTAGTTTCTATTTATCAAGTTGGCTTTTACAGCTGTGAATTAATGGACTGAAGAAAACCACTAAGATGTTGGTTTACATGAATGGTGTTCAGGGCTTGGCTAGGAAAGTTAGGAAAAGAGGGTATGAGGGATACTGAGAACATAATACCATTGATAGCACTGGAGGATTAGTTGTGTACATGGCTTTGAAATGTTCAGACCTTAGACTCTGGAAGATGGGATGGCAACTGGCTGCTTGACAACAACAGCAGTGTTTCCCATTTGAGCTCAGTCCCTTCTCCTTCTAGTCCACCCACGAGGCAACAAAGCTTGATGATGCCAAATTTTACCAGGGACACATAGGTAAAGATATATTCACAAGAAATAAGGTCAGAGGAAAAACTGGTAATGACTAAAGATAAATAAATGCCTGTATGGTTTAGTTCGGTTTGTTTTTTGTCAGTTTTTATGTATATGAACCCACTGCATGTTTTTCCAGGGTTTGTATTTATCCATTCAATTACTTCTCACGCTTAATGCTATACAATTTAGATCCAGATAAAGGGACCCCTACTTCAGAGGACCCAAGCTTTGCCCTCTTCTTCATGAGGCAAAATCCCTGGAGCCAAGGGCACACATGCCATTCTTAAGTCCTTTCTGGACCACATGCTGAATAAACAGGAGCCTAGGAATCTGCCCAAATCATCTCTAATATTTTGCCTGAATCTGCATGGGCTGAAATTTGGAGTTTGGCTGCTAGGCCCTAGGGGTTTCATAGTTCATTTCATGGTTCTGAAATGTGTGCGGATAGGCTAGAAAGCTGACAAGAGGAAGTTGCTTGTGGAGACATGAACAGGACTTGAGCTTGCAAATTTATTATTTAGTTGTATGCCCCTGAGACTACTGATATACTAGTGGCAAAGGAGGAGAAAGAGAGAGCCAGAATCTGGAAACAACCTAGATGTCCCTCAACTGAAGAATGCATAAAGAAACTGTGGTACACTTACACAATGGAATACTACTCAGCTATTAAAAACAAGGAAATCTTGAAAATTTGTAGGCAAATGGATTGAATTAGAAAAGATCATCCTGAGTGAGGTAACCCAGACCCAGAAAGACACACATTGTATATACTCACTTACAAATGGATATTAGCCCAACATATATGCCCTCTCAGAGACTCCACCCAGATGCTGGGACTTGCTGCTGGACTCTGGGTGGAACGCTTAGAGTTGTATGGAAGAATGGGGGGTTGGAAGGACCCAGAGGGAGCCCCACAAGGAGACCATCAAGGCTTGTCCAGGGGGGCCTGTACAAACTACTGTACCAACCAAGGACAATGCATGCAGTGAACCTAGACCCCCTGTTCAGATCTAGCCAATGGACAGCTCACTCTCCACAGTTTGGTGGAGAGTGAGGATTGCCTCTGACATGAAGTCTGGTGCCTCCGATTTGATCACTTCCCCTTGGTGGGGAGGCCTGGTGGGCACACAGAGGAAGGGGAAGCAGGCTGTCCAGATGAGAGCTGATAGGCTGTGGTCATATGGTGGGGGAGGAGGTTCCCTTCTGTCAGAGGTCTAGAGGAAGGGAATAGGGCTGGAGACGGATGGAGGGTGGGAAGAGGAAGGTAAGAGTGAGAGGATAACAATCAGGATATAATCTGAATAAATTATAATAAATTAAAATTATTAATCCCAGATTTCAAGCTCCAGGAAAGTAAGAAAATAAGTGTTTACTGTTTAAGCTAAAAAAAAAAAAAAAAAAAAAAAAAAAAAAGAGCAAGCCGGAATGTGGCATTAGGCTCTGACCAACCCAATGAAAGCTGTGGACACATTAATTGATTTTGGTGTTATAAGCATTTTCTGCATGTGTATCAGTGGTGTACAAGTATTCCATCCATCTGTCCTAGGAGTTGTGAAGAGAGGCAAAGACACATGTAGACATCTCTCTATAAAATAAGCTAACTAAAGGAAATATAGCATAAGCAAGGAATACTTGTATTTCTTTGGGAATTTACAATAAGAAATGATTTTAAGACTAGATGTGGTCTGGATTGGAGCTAACATGCAGGGGAAAGAACCCTCCTATTAGACCTTCTCCAAAGAGGGAGCCGTAAGGCAGATCCGGAGCATTCCATGTGATGGTAGTGTGCTTCGAACACTCTTTCTTTCCTAGAGGAAAAGAAATGCTCTCTGTCCCAGTGACATCACTCAGAACTATTGAATGGGGTGGAGAAGGAAGGCTGGGTGTTTTACTATAAACCAGACCCTTTCTACCTTGCTTTTATGTTCAAAGTTTCAGTTTTTATGTTACTGGAAGAAGGAGACTGTCTGTAGGTCCAAAGAGCCAAAAACAGAACTAATAAATTTATTGTAAAATTGCCCCAAATACGTATTTTTTGTGAGTTAGTTGAGGCAAAAATGTCTCTGAACTTTTCTTGTTTCAAGAACTTGGAGGGCAGATTTGACTAAAGTCTAGAATGCCACCTCCTGCTGGTTAGTAGAGGACCCGCCGAACTCCTGAGTTGCTATCTACATTTGACCCAGTAATTTTACATCTCGTAATTTATTCCAAAGAAATGATCACAGATATGTGCAGCTTTATCTATGAAATGGTTGCAGCAGCTGCCGCTAATGTTCATAGCATTATTTCCACCCCCTCCTGGTTACTACATCCGAATTTTCTTTCTGAAGATAATTCAGCCATGGTTGTTACTGCCAGTCTCCTTCGAGGCAAATGACAATACTGAGCTAGCTGGATATTTTTCCTTCAGAGAATCTGAAAACCGACTGGTGTGACCAAACCATTATGTGACCGAGTGCTTGGAGAAGACTTTCCTATGCAGCAATTCCATCACTAGCACTGTCATCTGGACTCCACGGGGCTTCAGCTTTTCTTCTTTTCTCAGCACCTCTTCTCGTCAGTGACTCGGGTGGTCAGAGTACATTCTGCTCAGGTCCAGTTCCCAGCACCATAGAGCGGCTCGCAAACTCTGGTAACTCCAGGGGATCTGAAGCCTCTGGACACACCTTAGTCTGGACGGCTAAGATCAGCAAAACAACTGACAGAAATGTGGAGGATGTGGGGAAAGACCCATAGACTATCTAACCAAACCCAGGACCAGGCATGAGAAACCTCCATTTGAATTGTTGGTAAGAGTAGTCCAAGCACCTCCCAAAACAATATAAGCTGTTGCCATTTCCCTTGGCTGCCACTCAGAGGTCAAAGGTAAGTAAGTCACTATTGCTGAAGATACCACACACATAGGACCAGGATTCAGATGTAAGTTGGCTATAACTTGAAAGCCTCTTTCCTGTGGTCTAGCTTCAATGATACTAGAAAGTACTATACAAGCTGCCTAGGGAAGGATACAAACAATAGTTTATCCAGCTGTGACAAGCATAAACCGTAATGCTGATGAGTACAGCAAGACAGCCCCAAAGGTGCAATAGTGTACTCATATCTTGGCAGTAACCAACTGCTGTCTAATTGGACTTAAGGCCAACTCAACAGAAGGAAAATCATGCTTAGTACTAGAAATCTATCTAGCTACCTTGGATTACTGAGGTCAGAGATCTAAGAAGAGAATCTACTACCACTTTACTGACCAGCATATTTCTCATCTTCATCCTAAATCTTATCCTTACACCCACAGAGAAATGTAGCTTTCATCCCTCATCAAAGAAGCTTCTCTTTACAGCAAATGGAGACCATTATAGGAAACCACAGCTGAACACAATGCATAGATCAGTGGATCAGGAATCCTGCCCCAGTGGATATATCATCAATACAACTGCACCTAAGGCTCAGGGAAGATCATGGAAGATGGAGCAGGAAGACTGTAAGAGCCAGGGGACCAGGAGGCTGCAGTGAGACTGTCTTCTAGAAAGGGTAAGGAAGCCTCACTCAATGCCTACCTGAGTTGAGGCTAGGATTTCACCCAGTGGAAGGCTGTAGTTCTCTCCATGGAGTGGGCCAATGAATGTTTCTTGAGTGCTCAAGATACGAATTATTTCAGTGAGTTCTGGAAATGATTGTTACTATTCGATCTTTTAATAGAAGAAAGTACCAAGGCCTGGAGACATAACATAGTTTATCTAAGTGATAAATTGTAGTCCTAGCTGAAAACCCAGTGCTTAGACACACTGTAGGTCTTATAAATGTTGAATGAATGAATGCATTAAACCATGTGGATAAAGTTCCTTATTCAAGCTCCCCAAATTATAAATATAAATTGTTGTTAGGATTAAAGAGTGACAGCCTGGTCACTGAAGTAAGCACACAGCCAAGGGCAATGTCTTTTCTTATGAATTAGCCACTTCACTTTGAGACCTCTTTCACACTCAGAGCCACTGCTGCTGCCTCAAGCTACAGATCAGTGTCCTCCTTCCCCTCCTGGGACGGCTTCTGTGAGGCTCAGCACAACTAAAGGTATAATTCAGTGGCTGAATTAGGGACTTAAGAGAGCAAGAGTCTGTAGGCAGGGGCATCTCTGTGACAAGCTGGAGACCGAAGTCATGGTAGGCTCCCAGGGGGATATGAGAGGGACTCTAGCAGAGACTCCTAGTAACAGGGGTCATAGAGACTGAAGAGGACAACCTCTAACTAGACAAGTCTCCTAGTAGAGGAAGGGGAATACCAACCCATCCACAAAAACTTCAACCCAAAATTCACCTGCTCACAAGATGAGCAGATATAGCTGAGATTGAGGGAAGGTCCAACCAATGCTCAGCCCAACCCAAAACCTATCCCATGGGAGGGCTTTGATACTGATGTTAATGATACTCTACTATGCTTGCAGGCAAGGGTCAAGCAGAGTTGTCCTCTGAGAGGCTCCACCCAGCAGCATCTCAAAACAGATGCTAAGACTCACAGCCAAACACTGGGCAATAACGTAGGGAACCTTGTGGGAAAGTGGGGGAGGGGGGGAGAAAAAGGCCTAGAGGTGACAGGAGTCCCACAAGAAGACCAACAGAGCCAACTAGCCAGGGCCCAGAGGGGCCTGTGGAGACTGAAGCACCAACCAAGGACCTTGCATGGACTGGACTAGGCCCCTACAAAGTTGCTGAGGGCTAGCTCAGGATTCACGTGGGTCCTCTAGAAGGGGACTTTCTGACAGGGACTCTCTTGACATCTTTTCAATCACTTACCCCTGGCAGCACTGCCTTACCAGACCACTCAGTCCTGATATGACTTGATGAGGGAGGTGGTGTGGGGGTTGTCATGGGTGTGAGGGGAGCAGGGGATGGGAAGGGGGCTCCCCTCTTCTGAGGAATGGGGAGGCGGATGTGGGAGAGGAGGGTGAGTGGGGCTGGGAGGTGAGGAGGGATGTAAAGTGAACAAACAAACAAACAAACAAACAAACAAACAAACATAGTTGAGCAAATGTCCTTGTTGTATGGGGGAACATCTTTCGGGTATATGCCCAGGAGTGGTCTTGAGGAAGCACTATTCCCAATTTTCTGAGAAAGCTAGTCCAACTGTAGTTTTGTTTCTCTGAGAAAATATCCCCTAAGCACTTTTGTAAGCTATAATATGGGCAACAGGAACTGAAGTTAGATTTGCATCCCAGCTCAGCTCCAGCACTTTCTAGGGAAGACTGTCTCCTTTTAGGCATTTTCCCTTGGAGCCTCAGAGGTCTCTTCTGTAAGTAAGGTAAGGCATGAGTCTACCCCATGAAGCTGAAGATGAACAGGACAGTATATGTAGAGGGAACAGTCTAATGCCTGGTTAGCAGTGAACACAGGAAAACATTCAATGATATTGCCATTAACAGTGATTTTTTTGTAAATGCCTGTGCCCATGTGTATTGTATTGAATATATTCTCAAAAGAACTGATGATGGGGCCAGCAGGGCTTAAGGTAGATAAGAGAATTTAACACCTAAGCAATGAAGAGAGACCATGCAGAAGATGACATATCTATGTGTGGGGGGTGGCAACACAAGAAAAGGACTGAGACAGTAGGAAGAAAGACAAAGATTCAAAGGGAACAGTGGTACTTTTCAATGAAGTTACATGTGTGCTCCAAGGATCAGGACAAGGCAGAGCCATGCCTTTTATATTCATGACTGGATAGTGTATCAGCTGGCTTCCTGGCTAGATGTCATCAACACTGTCATCGTTGTCATCGTCATCGTTGTCGTCATCATCATCACCACACTTGTCATACACAGGACCGATAGTACTAACAGTCTCATACTTTGAAGAGCTCAGATTTTAGTTGATCCGGCCCTAAGCAGAGCTTTTGAGCCCCAAGATGCTATGCTTGCTTAATTGGTTCATCTTTAAATGTCAACAGTATCTGCTCTTTTGGCTGAGTGGCTCCTTTTGTCTCCCCAAGGCCTCTGTCTACATTTAACATCTAAGCTATTATTTTTTTTGCCCCCAAAAGTACTTGGTTAAGGTTGAAAAATTAATGTTGAGGTGCTTAGAGAAGAGGTTTTATAATCACTGACTTCCAGGCAAACCAGAGAAACTGAGGCAGCAGGGAAAGCTCTGGAAACATGGGCAAAGAGTAGTCAGCTGACTCTTGTCTAGGATGGTGTCATGCTAGCACCTCCCTGATATGAGGAGCAGCACGGAGGCTGGGAACTCGGCACAGACCTGCCCATGGCTCTACCAGGCCAACAGCAGGGCTAACTGGTCCCAGAAGAGGTGCCTTCTTGACAGCCACACAAGTGAAGATGGCCTCCACCCAGACAGCTCCAGGAAAGCCTGGGGAACACTGTGTTGTTCACAAACTCATTTGCAGCTGCTTCAATTAAAGAATTAAACTATCCCTGAGTAGCAGCAGCATCAATAAGAGCCAAATTGGAAAACAAGCTACAGACCACATCTTTATTGTGCAGACACTCATTAACAAATATGTGAAAAAAATACCAGCCAGGGAAAGATGTTTGCCTGCTTGGAGACTTAAAAAAGCATTTAATTCAATCTGGCATGCATGGCTGAACCTGAAATGGCTACAGTGTGTAGCTGGTGGGAAAGCATGGCCCAAATGCTGTCTGTCTTTTAGTCTATCCTCTGCAGAACAAATATGACAAAGCTGGGATGAGAGAGATCAGGCTATCTCCCTTTTCATTTCTGAATATCAGAGAGAGGCTTTCTGTTTTTTAGGCTCTTCTTTCATGAAGGAAAGAGGTGCTGGCTTCAGGTAGCCAGGCCAGTCTCTCCATCTCACCCTTACTCCTCAGCAGGGTGGCTTCAATCTGCAGATCACAATGCTTTCTACCTGGGCATCTCAAAACTGGGTTGGCAGGAAATGGCTCAAAATTATATCCCATTTCACTTTCCAAATGCAGACTATGCTTGTTCTGTTTTTATAGGTTCCATAACTATGGGCTGGGGAGGAGGCTCAATGAATGACATGCTTGCTATGAGGACATAAGTCCAGATCATCAGGACTTGTGTACAAAGTCGGGCTTGGTAGTGAACATTGTGATCCTGGTGTTGGGGATGGGGGCAGGCACATCCCAGGGCCTTTCTGGCTAGCTGACTTAGCCAAAATGGCAATCTTCAGTTCAGTGAGAGAGGTTCATTGAGGAAGGCGTCTCATTTTCAGCCTTTGGTCTCCACATGAAAACACACAGACAGACAGACAGACAGACAGACAGACAGACAGACACACACACACACACACACACACACACACACACACACACGCTATATATGAGGTATGACAGGTAGCTTCAGGGTGAGGGGAAACAGGCTTTAGGAATAAAGCCTGACTCCATGAAGGAGTCATGAGAGAAGACAGAGGCAATGGAGATAAAAGGCAGAAAGAAGGCTTGAGTCTTTACCCTCGGCCTTATTTAGAGGCTTCAGTATGGGGAGTACTTTTGTGGATACCCAGTAAAGAGAAGGCTATGCCATTAACTAGCAAACATATCCTGCCAAACTAGATTATTTCCAATAGAAAAATGTACTAGAAACAAAACCAAATAGTGGTCACTTCTCCCAGTGTTTTTCTGGGCTGTGGCTCAACTCTTCCGACATGGATACTGACCCAGCGCCAACAAGTAGCACTCTGGGATGGGCACAGCACATAACCATTTGAAGACTTGTTAAACTTCCAGTCACCACCTTGTCTTTACTATTCAGGAATGAACGTGGGTGAGTGATGGAACGTTTTGTAGCAGATCTTTGCCAAAATAAATTCCTGTCCTCAGTAAATGCAAATGAGAAGCCATGGTGTTATCTCAGTAACTACCTTAGACATTTTCTTGTACAACCATCTGAATATTAAAAATCTATCATTAAACACTAAAGAGAGTCATTATAGTTTTATAAGGTTTGCATAAAGAAATATCAGTTGATGGAGAAGTTGAAAGGAACATCAAACTTGTCATGGGAACCTAGTATGAAATAGAATGCAAATTCTTTAAACTGTGTAAAAATTTCAAAGTTCAAAGGAAAGTCCAATTTTAGAAGTCTTCAGGCTGGAAAATAGCTTATTGAATCTGGAATGAAGATATTACTGTAAAGCCATTGCCTCGCTTGATAATGCTGACATTTCTGAAACCATGGTGATAATAAGCCTTGAACTGTACAAAGTCTCACTCTCCTCCTAAAATAAGGTGAACGGTGTATTTCATCCTATTTCTGTTTCCCATACCATTCTGAAGTTTTAGGAGCCTGTAGTTATTTTAGAAGTGTGAGCAGCAAATTCAAAGCATGTTAAGAAGTACCCTGTATGTTAGGAACTGGAAGTCTACACAGTGTACACTTACTACCTGCTTTCTCTCTTTTTCCCCCACAGAAATTTCCTTAGCAAGAATAATGAGAAAATGAGAGTCTACTTTTGTCTCCCTTTTTTCCTCCAGTCAAGATCTAAATAAAAGTTCAGATGTTCTTGACAGAAATTGGACCAAAACCCTAATAGGCTAAGTGTTGACAGGGCCAGTGGTTTCTGTTTCTCCTGCTTTCTTTCTCCCAATTATCTTTTAAAACTAATGTTTTTAGATAATGTCATACTATGTGTTTTGATCATCTTCATCTACTTCCCCCAATTCCTCTCAAATCCTAAAGTCCTAGCCAACCTCCCTACCCACCCTATGTCATGCCCCCTTCCCTCACTCTCATAGCATGGAGTCCAGTGTATGTTGGTTAGCCATTCCTGGACTTGAGGTCTGCCCTGGAATATGGCTGATACACCGAGTGCCACTCAACTGAAGAAAATGGAAATTCCCTCTTCCAGAGCAACCAAATGCCAACAGTGGGGTCAGGACTCCATGTCCACCTCCCCTCCTCCATACTGAGACTTTGTCTGCCTGAGCTTTCACAGGTCTTTTGTATGCTGCCACAGTCTCCGTGAGTTCACATGCTCATCTGCCATTTTGTGTTTCTTTGATACTCTGACATCCTGTAACCTTTCTCCAGTCTCAGGGATGTCGTAATGGCATGTCTATCCATACAAGTGCACAGGGCCTTGTTCAAAAGGGACATGTGATCAAAGGAGCATGGTGCTGAGCTTACACTATGCTGCTGCCACTATGAAATCTCAGTAATTTTATCATCGAGCTGTTTTGCAAGTGGCATATGATGGGACAATGGATGTGCCTCTAAGCAGAGGTGCTCATGCTGAGGCTGAAGTCCCCGTTGCTCAAGTCACTATAGTGTCAACAGTCTCCATGCTCACAGAAACACAGTGCACAGGAGTTGAATGAGACTCAAGTGACCGTGACAGAGAATGGGGGCACTAAGGCCCCAAGAGGGGACACTTTCTGTTCATATCACCACTTTACTAGAACAGAGAAGGCAGTGACATTCTAAGATACCAAAAATAACTAAAAAGTCCTATCACATCTTTTCTCATTCATGCTACCTTTCGATATCAGCTAACTACCTTGTCTGAAAAGGACATGGAAGAAAACAGAAGTCAAGGGCAACACACTGTCCCCTTCTGTTTCAACGCTTTTGTACTTGTGTGGTTTGGTGGTTCAGAGAACTGGTACACATGTGTATACAATGCAGTCTGTGTACTTTTGTTAATTCTGTGTATAATTTAGTATTATCAATTAAAACATAAACATCATAAAGATGAACGGTAAATTAATGCTAGTTAAAATTTTATTTTTTCTTAGGACAACATTAAATGGCAAATAAAAATCCATAACAAATTGAGACCGAAAGAATAAAGTTTTTACATTTTTTGTTACTGTTTTGCAGCAAAGGCTCTATATTTTCATGGCCAATAAGCCCTTGCTTTTTAAAACTCCACGCCATGGTGACAGTCACTTCTTGTTACATACTTCACAGGCATTTATCCACGATCAAATGGGATAGGCTCCGCAATCTACAAGAGAGACCTATGATCTATCTACGAGAAGGCAGGATTAAGAGCACTCTGAAGTGGATTCTTTTACAATGAAAGGAAAGCTACTATTGTTGCTGCTGTTATTTTGAGACAAGGTTTAGCTATGCATCCCAAGCTCACTTGATGATTAGAGATCCTCCTGCTTCACTCTCCCGAGTGCAGAGATTCTAAGCTTGTGCCCCCATGCCTTGCTGGAAAGGCCTTTAATGGGAGAGAACAAGGCAGCTGGTAGTTAGAAGAAATAGAGGGATCTGTTCTGGTAAAACCTGAGTCTAACAGGTGAGCGGCGTCTCTCACAGCACATCACTTGCATTATTAGTGGTAGCAGAACAATTAGAACTTTTCTTTTGATAATCTGACATAAAAGTGCTTAGATATAATCTACTCCTTGCTCCCCCTCCACCTCTTCCCAGATCCTCATCACCACTCCCACCCTTAAGTCATTATTATTTCTTCTTCCTCCACCTCTGCATCTTCTTTATAACCCACTGGGTTCGATTATGCTGCCTATATATGAATGGGTGCAGGGCACTGACCTACAGGTAACTGACTATGGGACACATGACTAAAGAAAACCAAGTTTTCCCTCCTCAGTGGCCATGCACTGTCAGTAAGTCCTCAGCTAGGTGTGGGGCCTCCTGAGCCTCTTCCCTCTCCACATGGGGCATTGATTGGCTTGATCTTGTCTAGGTCTGGTGCTGGCCACCACAGCTGCTGTGACCTCACCAGTGCAATGGCTTTCACATAGCCACAAGATATTATTTTTCAACAGTATTTCCCAAACCCGGGCTCCTACAAACTTTCCACTCCTTTTTTCAGTGTTCCCAGTCTTCTTGGGTATGGGGTGTGACAGAGATGTCCCTTTAGGGCTAACCATTCCCCAGTCGTGTGTTCTCTGTACTTGGACAGTTGTGATCCTCAGTATTAACTGTCACCCGCTGCATAACGCAGCCTCTCTGATGAGGGTGAGAGTTGAACTGGTTTGGTGACCCATGAGATCCTGGGGGGATGCTTGCTGGGCAGTTGGGTGACCTATCTCAAAATAGTTTTGATGAAAGTTTTATTCTGATTGCAAAACCAACTCCTATATCAAATTATGGAGGAAGCAAAGCAAAGACAGCCCATGGACTGCTGTCATGACCTTCAGCTAAGTGTGTGGTCTCTGAATTCAGAGGAACAGGAAGTGAAATAGGACGGCAGGATGGGCTGGTGGCATGTGATTCTGAAGGCAGTTACTAAAAGAGACTTCAGTATTTCACTTTCATAGAGGATCTCAACAACATGAGGATAGTAATGTCTGAATACTGTCTCACAGCAAAGCTTTCCCGAGATGCTTCAGTAATGGTGCCACGATCCACTAGATGCTTCTGTACGTTTAGCTCCTACAAGCCATCTAAGAACAGATTGTCTAAGGCGTACGTCCCAGTATTATGCAGGCCCTGGCTGTTCTATAGAACAGGGATATGACTATTGCCAGAATCCTGCAGCCAAGAAGTGCACAGCCCCAGAGCTGGACTTCCCACTTCGAGTTGGCTATGACTTCCTTATGCTTAGAGGGAGCGCAGAATGACTGGAGCTATGTGTGGACCTGTCAGGTGAACGAGCAGAAGACTGGGCCACACAGACAGAAACTATGAGTTGGTATTTGCATAATTATAAGGAAAACTACAACTTAAGTGTGGCCGTAAAATGGAAATGTGTGGAAGCCATTTAGACAAATGCCATTTCTCACGGTATTATGTCAACCACACAATTAGCTATAGCAGCACAGCTTTGGTGTAGGTTTTGTTTGTATCACAACACCAACTCCTACGTGAAAGTCCTGCAATGTAGACGTTAGCACTAGTCCTAGAGAGCAAGCTCCATTCCCAGTCGTTTGGTTCAGATTTCAGTGCCTGAGCTCATGCAGCATGGCCATCTGCTCACAGCTTTAAAAATAAATAGAACGTTGTTTCTAAGGACCTGGGGCTAAAAGACAGACATGGTCATCATTAAGTTTACAGATGACACCAACGGGAAGAAGCATGGGATGAGAGTTCCAAATGGGAATAAATGTAGGGTAGAGGCCTGGAAAGAACATCTTAATCATAAAATAAATGACGAGGCAGGATGGCTTTGTGTGTTCATGAATAGATTAGGATCAGGACCCACTGGGGTTGGGGAAAATGAAGCTGGTATAAAATCTGAGACACAATAATCTGGGTCCAAGAGTGCTAATAAAAATTCAAATCTCTTGCAAAGATTTTAAACCAGTCTATCCTTGCTTGTGGAGAGGTGGGAACACCCAAGCCCTGGGGAACTCAAACCCATGCTGGGGTTTGTATGATGTTCATGTGATTTAGGATAACGCTATCCTGGAGGTCAAACAAAAGAAAGCAGAATATTTTTTTTTTAATCCTTTCATCCACTCTTACCACTAGCCTTTTCTGTCCAATCTTTCTCCGTCCTTTGCATCTATCTTCTTGTTGCTTCTGTCTTCCTCATTGTCATTTTCCCAGCTGAGCAATGTTGCCATTATGCCATCTCCAGTTGCTGCCTTCACCTTTGACCATGCTCGCCCTGCTGTCCACAGGGCAGCTGCAGAGTCATCTCCTGATACTTGGATCTGATCCCAAGTCCTAGCGAATCCCTTTAGTGGCTGCTCATTGTTCTTACCGCTGCTCACTTATTGACTCCTGACATTTCACTGTGCTCTCTCTTCCATGATTTCCCCAGGTCTGCTTCCCTCTATGGCCTCTGTACACAGAAGTGCCTTCCTTGGCTCCTCGTATGAGTACCTTATTTTCATCCTTTAGGGGTCTGTACAAAGAATAGTCTTTACTGCCTTCCTAAAATAGCCACTTCCTCAGAATCTCCTACCCTATTCATCTGCCCAATTCTTTCTTGTGTGTGTATGTTTCAGGGTAGAGCACTTGGCACTGAATATTCAATTGCATGTTCCTAGTTCTCTTGCCCTCCACATTCTATAGCTGCCTGTAAGGGGTCTTTGTTTAGGGTTTAGTTGTTGGTGAACAACTTCTGCAGCTAAGGCTCAGCAATCCCTACACAGGAGAGGATGTAAAGACTGTGAGTGCCAGCAGCACCGGAAGTTTGCTATGAGATTGTGTCTCCTAGAAATGGCAGGAGTTACACCAACAAAGTTGTAACAACATGGCTACCTAAACACGACCCGAATAAGGGTGACACCGATAGATACGCTAACAGTTACTTATTTTCTACCTGTCCATGCCCCAGATGGACTCTGAGTCACTTCAGAACACAGGACAATGGCTGACACTCATTAAATATTTGTTAAGAAACTAGTGTTGCAAGGTCACTGTAGTGCCCAGCATATTTAAATACTGACCTGTGAATGCTATGCTCATTCCTAAGGAGGGTACTGTCCAGAGAGCTGATGAATATACAGCAAAGATAGCTATTTCCTTAACATCTGAGAATCTTAGAGGTGGGACAGGTGAGGCTGGTGTGTGATCATGTGACCTCTGAATGGTCTAAGATAGAAGATCTGAAAACATGTACTTCTTTCCTACTGTGCGCTTTCCCCACCTCCTGGGTTTTAGAGAATGGCTGTAAATTTCTTATTACCTACATTTACACTAGTGTGACTTTGGTATCTGTGTTAGGTCACTGATGATGATGAAAGAGACAGCAACAGTGGCTTCCTCACGCAGAAGGCCTCCCAGCAGGCTCCCTCAGCTCAGCCCCAGCCACTCACCATCCTAGGGGTTCCTTCCCTCCAGCCAGCTTTCAGCTCCTCTGACTGGCTTAGATTCAAACACAGTGAAGTTGAAAGCTGAGCTATATATTTTAAGATGCTTACATTCTCTGAGTCTATGTCATTTTTATTTTTATTTTTTTTAAAAAGCACTTGGTTCGGGTTTTAGAGGGTTTCCGGAGCCAGAGCTGGAATTTCAGAAAAGAGTGAAGGAGCAAGAGGATGCCTTACACTTGGATCAACCCTCTTTCCCCTGGCCACATGCAGAGCCCATCAGTGAAGCCAAGTGTGTGCTGATCAAACCATGGGGGCCAGTGGAGAAGAGACACCCAATTAGTTATAATAACCTTTGACTGGTAAGTGAAAGGAAAGGAATACAGAAACATGGACACCCAGAATGAATCTCAGGATCAAAACGCTCTAAGTTTCCTATCTGATGTATAAGCCGGAAGGGTAGTCCTCCTGAGAGATGTGCAGCACATTCATTAGAACGCAAGGAGCCAAATGACCAGGCAGCCATGGCCCCAAATGAGCTTTACAGTTACTGCACATGAAAAGGGAAGGCCATATATTTTTAAGAGGAAAAGCCATATAAATCTGACAGCTCCTCCCCGCTCAGCAAATCCCAGTCATCTCTGGCCAAACCACTCTATTTTTCTAACAGAGACTTTCACAGTGGGAAGACATTGTGAAAAATCAGTGGTAATAACCACAAACCACTTGTGTTACACCCTGGGCTCATTCGTGATGTTTTCATGTTCATTTTGAGCAAGGTATATTGCTGTCAGTTTTCAAATACATACATATACCCAAATACATAATACATACATACATATATACATGCAAACACATGTACTCATGCACACACATGCATATATCACACATACACACACATGCTTTACACAAAATAAATTATACAACATTTTTGTATTGCTCCTTAAATTGTGTTAAAGTTTTCTGTTTTGAAACTTGAGTTATTGGTCTTAATAATAATATTATAAGTTACGTTTTTATTTTTGTTGTGTTGAGATAAATGAACAGAGATTGAAATGGTACAGACAGTGATATCTACCAACACAAAAAATGTACATGCTCTGCTCTGGTTTGAATACGCTTTGTTCTCCAAAGACTCATATGCTAAAGGCTCTGTGTATGGTATGGTGGTTAATAGATGTGGGGGGGGCGGGGGTTAATTGGGTTCCAGGGGCTCTAGCTTTGAGTGCATTAATGCTGTCTCTCAGGAGTGGTTCAGGTCTCCTCTGATTGAATTAGTGCTCATAAGCTCAGGCTACTATAAAAGGAGGCCACCCCATGTGCTTGGCAGCACCTTCTACATACATGTGGCTGGTCTTTTTCTACTTTCCCACCATACAGTGATAGAGC
This sequence comes from Acomys minous, assembly GCF_964271855.1. Classification (NCBI taxonomy): domain Eukaryota; kingdom Metazoa; phylum Chordata; class Mammalia; order Rodentia; family Muridae; genus Acomys; species Acomys minous. The sequence continues at coordinate 18,034,891 of NC_140484.1, read as the reverse complement.
TAAGAAACTCTCACTAGATCACTGGTGCCATGCTCTTTAGAGATGCCAGTTACCAGGACCACGAGCCCAAACCTCTTTACTTTAAAAAATATTTTTATCTTATGATTATGTGTTTTGCACTATATGCCTGGTGCCTATAGATGCCAGAAGGTGTTGCATCCCCTGGAACCAGAGTTACAGTCGTGAGCCATCATGTAGGTGCTGGGAATTGAACCCTGTCCTCTGAAAGAGCAGCCAGTGCTCTTACCTGCTGAGTCATCTCTCTAGGCCTACAAACCTCCTTATTTTTATGTTATCCATACGTAGGTATTTCATTGTAGCAACACAACATACAATGCAACATAATATACACACTTTACTCAAGAATTATAATTGAAAACATTTTTTTAAAACAAAGCCTTACTAAATTACCCACACATTATCTCCCGCTTCCTCCATTTCTGTTTCGAAGCAGCTAAATGTAGCTGGAGAAAAAGCACACAAGTGAGCAGGCAGGTTCCACTGGAAAATGATCTCCAACCTGAGCTGTCCTTACCACCCAGGCAGAAGTCTGTATGCTCCTGCATGCCTTTTGCCAGATCTGCTCTCCTCTTGGAGATGACCACTTTACGCACGTCTTTTTCTTCTCAGAATTTCTACTGATTTCCTTTTACCCCAGCCCGTGACTGACTGCCTTGCTTTCCAAACACAGCCGCCAGCTATGGCGTGGGCTCTCCTCTTGCTCCCCACCACCCATTCTATGCATGGCGGCCGCGTAGCCTTTCCTCTCCTGCTGCACGTTAAAAGTCCTGCTTTCCCTACGCAAGGCCAGCAGGTGCGCATCGCCATTCTTCCCACTTTAACTGAGGCTTAGGCATGTTGGCACATCTATACGTTCAGTGAAGATGTCTCTTTTGAGAGGCTTGTGCATCATGATATTCCACACTAACGACTCATAAGCATCTTATACCTAAAATGTTCAAAGTGAAACGCTGATTCACTTTTCCCCTACAATCTCTTTTTTTTTTTGTCTCCAGTCTTCCTCCTGGCAATAAATGACTTCACCACTCGTTAGTTATTTAGGCCTTTCTTCAACTCCCACATCTATTCCCATTTTGTATCCTAGCTTTTCCTTTCTAAATGTATCCTGAAGCTGACCGTGTCTATAGCCTCTCCCAAGCCATCCATAATCACCTTTGCTTGACTACTGAAAGTTTCCTGCCTGGTTTCACATCTATTCTTGTTCTGTTCCCATCTATTGTCCACAGAGCAGCTGAATAATCTTTGGTATATAGGATAGCATTACTCTTGTGATTAAAATTCTTCCAGTGGGTCGCCATAGCATTTCAGACAAGTCCCAAATTCCTTACAAGATCATGTATGGTTGGTCTCTGCCAATATCTCCAAGGTCACTTCATGCTGCTTTCCTTCATCTGTCACCTTCAGCCACATTGGCTTCTATTCAGTTCCTTAGAAATACCAAGAGCTTTCCCATTTAGGGGTCTGCAAATTTTTCCCACATGCCTGGAATGCCTCTACAGCCTTCTGGCCCACTATTTCAAGCCTCCTCCTCTAGTTCTGCTGTCCAGATAAAGATTTTCTGTTGCATTCTCACAAACACTTTTCCTCCAAGCATTTACCATGATGGATAGTACTTTATTTCCCTTCTCTTTTATTGTTTATTTCTGCTGATACATGTAAGTCCTACAGGCCAAGGACCACTATTCATATTTGTATACACATCCCTATCCATGGTGTATCACATGTAAAAAGATAAATGAATATTTATGAATATTTGAGCAAATGGATGGATTAACAAATAAAAATATTTATTATATAGTATTATAACAGAAATGGTACGAACAACCAAAAAATCTATTATTTAGTAATAAGGTTATAAGCAAAGGGTCAAATAAATCATGACATAGCCTTAGAATACTAAGAGGTGGGTTTGTGGATCTAGAGCAAACTGCCCAAGATATATTAAGTAAAAAAAAGCAAACCAGAGCATGAGACATTTAAAAAGGTTTATGCTGTACATAAATAGTTATGGAATGCTCTGTTATAGAGCGCTTAGATGATTGGAGTCATCCCTGATGCCTCTGGCATAGATTTCCTGGATCTTCACCAACCACCAGGGACTTGTCTGATTGGAAAAACCTGCAGCACAAATTGGTACCCACTGGCTCCTTTTGGTTTCTGCCTTGTAACTGCATTTGTGTTTATAGACAAATATAATGGAGGAGTGTCTGTATGTGGGAATAAGGGCAGGATGGGGTTGGTACCCTTCCTTTCTCAGAGGTTCTAAGCCCAACCAGATTTACTTCTGTATGCTGTGTGCTCCGTTCTCACATGGAGGCCTTTAAACCTCGAACAGTTTTCAGACTTGAGTGTGCACAAAGGATCACGTGCAGGGCTTGTTAAAAACCTAGGTTTCTGGGCTCTATCCCTATGGATTCTGATTCAATAAAACCTGGGGGGCTGGGAATTTCTGGTTAGGCTGCTGCTCTGTGGCTGACTTTGAGAACTGTCGCTCCAGCACAGCAAGACCGCCTTTGCTTTCTGTGCACAGGAAGGATCCTGAGGCAAGATCATGAGGCCATAGAGGGGAGCATCCATCCCTTCTGTTGTCTCTCAGCCCAAAAGCCTCTGAGAGTTTGCTGCCCACAAGCTCCCCACAATCTCTGCTCAAGAGAAGTAATGAGTAGCTGTTTGTAATGTTGCTCCCTTGCTTCAGACAGCCCCAAGCCCACAGTGTACCTGCAGCATTCCCTCTCCAACCTCTAGGAGCCCTGGGACAGGATGCATCTCTGCACTCCCATCTACTCACAAGAGCCGTGCCCTCCTCCCAGGGTGACCTCCTGGCGAGTAAAGCAAGGGAGCATACAGCGAAGGAAGCAAGCCACTGAAGGAGAGGGTCAGGCCCAGTGGAGAAGAGCCCTGATGTTAGCCACTCACTCCAGCTCTGTCCTGAGCCTATCCCAGTTGTCCTTTTCTCCCAGTATTAGCTGAATGTAATAGTGCCAGGTGCCACACTGTGGAAGTTAAGGACAATAAATATGAAAGAACACTCTTCCTTGTTCCCATCAGGTTATAGCCAGTGAGTAAGATCTAAGTGGCTACAACAGAAGTCCTAAAGTTATTAAATGCTAAATTCAAATGCTTAGAAATATAGACAGATTGAGGAAATTTGGAGCAACTTCAAAAAGAGGATGCAGTTCACTGTCCCAAGAGAATGAAGAGGACAAGAAGTCTGTGCTTTGGAGGAAGGAAAACAAGGGATTCCCCCCTTAGTCTGGCGCCCCTGTGTGCTAACGGATTTGGGGGAAGCGCTGTGGGCAAGAGGCTCACTTCTAAATGTTCACTTAGTGACAGCATCAAGAGCATCCCATCTTCCCCATCACATCCCTACTTGTAGGGATATTTGCCAACCTGGTATTTTGTAGTTGTTACTATGATCTATTTCCCTGTGAGTTTGGTACTCAAATAATCTTAGTGCACATGGATGACTTACATTCATGGTTAAAACCCCAAAGATTATATTTCTAGAGAGAAGTGTCCAGTTTTCCTAATACAGTGCAAATTTAACCTTACATATCTTGCCTGCCTAAAAGCATCTACATTTCAGCTTCACTAGACAGGTGGGTTTTGTTTTCCTTTTACTATATCATGCCATATAAAAGTGGAGCAGTTGTTTGTCTGGGCATCTAAGATAAAGTGCAATACAGAAAGTCTGGTTAACATTCCTACTGTATAATCTCATACCTAATAGTGGGGCTGCTAGCAAACATCTTAAATCCATATCTCATTTTTCATCAGCCATAAATGAAGATTGTGTTTTGTGTCAACTTGACACAGCTAGAATCATTTGGGAGGAGAGGCTCTCAATTGAAAAAGTGCCCCCATCAGATTGGCCTGTAGGCAAGTGTGCTTGGCATTTTCTTGGTTAAAAGATTAACACAGGTCTTGGTTTCTCAGAGAAGCGGGAAGGACATTCACCACTGTGAGTCCCAGCACACTGCCAAAACCTCAGACACAAGGTCTTCTGGCCAAGCCTCTGCAGGCTCATATTGTCCGTGCATTCACTGTGGCCCTGGGAGTTGCGGTTCTCAGTATGGTGTGGCTGAACAAAGAAAGAAGACATATGCAGACTTCTACAGAAATTATGGTTCCATGAAAGATTTTGAAGAGATGAGGAAGGCTGGTTTCTTTCAGAGTGCAAAGTGATTTCAGAATGCGAAGAATACTTTGGATTGTATTCCATAGAAGTTCCTCTCTGACCTGTGTTCCAATGAAACATGAATATGTGGGCTAAGGAGTGGTTCCTATCAATAAACAATTATATGGACAGAAAAAAAAAGACTAACATAGGAGACACAGGTCACTGTGCACAGTGCGCCCTGCCCCCTGCCAATGCCTCGTGGTCTGGCCTTGCATAAGATGCAAACCATGAGGAACAAGACAGTACTGCGTCACTTCCTGCCTTCAGCTTCCTACTTTGAGTTCCTGCCCTTACTTCCTCAGTGGTGGAGTGAGATCTGAGAGTTGAAAGATGAAATGAACCCTCTCCCCTCTGCATTGCTGTTGGTCATGGTGCTTTACTGCAGCAATAGACACTCGAACACAAAGATCATAGTAATCCGTATAACACCAATTGTCAAGACATTCTCCCCAGGTCTAATCAGCTGACTCCTTCTGACTCAGAAAGCTTTCATTTTGTTTTGACCCCCATTGCTTTGACTTCACTGACTCTGAGGTATTTCTTTTTTTCTCCCTGTTCATAGCATTTTTTTAAAATTTAAAATTGTACTTTTAGACTTTCATATGTGAAAACTATTTACATCATTCTCATCCATCCCTTTGTCCTTTCAACTCTACCAGTTTCTCCCACACCCAAATTCATGGCCTTTTCTGCTTTAATTACTACAAAAGCTACTTGGTTCACTTAGTGTTGCTCATGTGTTCATGTGTTGGGTCTGGGCATTTTCCCATTTCAGCAGCTGCCCTGGGCTTCCTTCCTGACCCTTTAGCCTCCTGATGCCTGCTGAGACCCGGCACCAGCCTTGACTGTTTTTGGAACCTCCGTACTCTTAGGTGTAGGTGTGGTGTGGCTTTTAAGGATTTTTCCAAATTCTGTGGATCTTAATTGGCATCCTTTCCTAACTGCTGCTTGACACTGACTGCTACAAAGCTGGACACATTCAAGGGCAGTTTGGCCACAAAGGTTTCACCTGATGGGCTAGGACTACAAACAGGGCAGCTGCGATGTCAGGAAGCCTCACTCTAGTCTCAGTGTCAAACAGTAAAAAGTAGAGTTTTATAGAAGATAGGGTTTTTGGAGGTATTTATGGGAGTCACAATGGGACATTCTAAAGATATAATAATGCCTTAATACAAAATTTCCTGGCTTTCTTTTGAGTCACTGGAACACAGTGTTTATATTTCGTAATGTTAATCACATGCAATTCTTCTAAATCTGGGATCTAATGGATGCAAAAATTGGTCCAAATGTCAATTTTAAACATATGTTTCTTATACTGAGTAGACCTGTATGATTCCAAACACCAGTTAACTCTTTGATGAAATTAGAGTCTGTTTTTTCCAGAGGTGGCTCTAATTGGTATCCAAGATGGGGAGGAATCTTTAGATCACTCCAGCAGTATGGTCAGCAGAGGAAGGCTACTTTCTAAGCCAAGCATGAAGGCCTGGGATAGCTCAGTGAACACTGTACGCCCAGGAGTGGAGGGAGTTAGGAAGCTGTCCTGCAGACTGCGGTAGGATCTGGGAATTTGAAAACTGTACAGAACAATAAAAGCCAATGTGAGGACCCTTTCATGGGGACTTTAAATGCAGATGGAGAACATACTGATTTTGTTGGTCATTAATAGTCATTTTGAATTTCAATATGACCATTTTTATTTTTTTCCTAATGATGTGAAACAGTCTCGCTTGTCCTCGGAGAGCAATTAACCAGCCTTTGTGCTGGTATCCAAGAACTATGCTTGCTGTTTGTCTGAAGAAAAGGAGGCTGGAAGATGACTTAGCCTTTAGGACAAACAAATTTATAGCCCTCAAAGCACCAGAAACAAGGCTCAGCATCAGAACCAGAGGAGCTGGCAAGAGCCATGGCACCGAGGCACATGTAGGTGGTACCTGCTCTGGAGAACCCACATACGCTGTCTCCATTACCTCACCCACAGGGCAGTGTTGTTCTTAAAAGCTCCTTCCCACTTGGTGTTTGAAATGACATTGCCACGAGTCACAATCGTTTGGATATTTAAATTGGAATTGCCTTTTGAGCCAGTAAAAGTCATGGAAGAAATCCACTTTACAGTCATAACCTAGATTTTCTTTTCTTTTTTCCTTTTTGAGAAGTGGCTTGCTATGTAGTTCTGACTTCAGCTTCCCAAGAGCTGAGCTTACAGATATGGTGGCACTATGCCTGGACACAATCCAGGACTTTCTGCTTTATGGTTTAACAAAAGTAAAATTACTCAGTCCAATTATCTACTCTATTCATTAATCTTGGGTTCAGATAACTTTGGGCTAAAAAATAATCCGACTCACCACTAAAGCTGTGAACTTCCTGTTCCTGTTTAGTGTTGGGCTTCATATACAGGACATGTGTATGTTACCACTGAGGCACTTCCTCACTGCCTGTCTCTTCTCTCCTTCATAAAATCTTTGATGTGCATTTTATTTTAAAAAGGAACATTCCTTATTCGGTATCCAGCCTCTAGGGTAGTCAACATAAATCTAGTATATTATCCCCTAAGGGTCAAGAATATGGCCACCTAAAGAAGACTCAAACCATGATGATATCAAGACATGTAATGGGGAAGAGAAAACTCTCCAGAGGCCCCAACCCTACACAAAGAACTACAGGCAACCAATGACTGCTGAGAGAGGGCGAATTAGGCGCTCCTAGGTATGAGCCACCAATTGGTTACCGAACACCAAATGGTCAGCCTTGCAACCATATAAACTCAAGCAATGGTAAACACACTCAGTGGGGTGAATTTATAAATTTATGTCCATGTGCACATGTGTAATACCAGTAATGGAAGAAAAGGAGGCCATCAGTTTGAAGAGGGCAACAGAGTTGGTGGGAACATGGAATGGGAGGATAGGGAAGGGGGGGGAAGTGATGTAATTATACTTTAAAAAACCCCTATTACCTTTCAAACCCACTTTCTTAACCCTAATGTCACGTTAAAGCAGATTTCTCACTTTTCATACAATAATGAATAATTTCAGGTATGAAAAAGTTTATCCAGTCTTATATCAAAGCTTTGGTTTTAAAAGCTCCACTTTGATGCATATGTTGGCTAGTGTAGGCTCAACTTAAATCAGCAGATTGTGACGGGGAAGGAGCTCTACAGTTCTGTTCACTAGTTTTTACTTGTCGTCTCTACCAATCTGAAGCAGAGGAAAGGGGTGGAGGGAGAGAAGAAAAGTAAAACTGATGTAAAAGTGTCCTTTTGGTTGGTGTTGTAATACAGCTATTTACACTCTGTGAAAATCCTTTCTCTTGTGGCACATTTTCGTAGTTTTCAACAATTTTCTCTCTGGCAATCTCCACTCACTCACCACTCACTCACTCACTCACTCACTCACCACCTACCTCACTCACATACTCACTCACTCACACACTCACTCACTCACACACTCACACACTCACTCACTCCACTTACTCACACACTCACTCACTCACCACTCACTCACTCACTCACACACTCACCACTCACCACTCACTCACTCACACACACTCACTCACTCACTCACACACTCACTCACTCACTCACACACTCACTCACTACACACTCACTCACTCACTCACTCACTCACTCACACACTCACTCACACACCTCACTCACTCACTCACACACTCACTCACTCACACACTCACTCACTTACTCACACACTCACTCACTCACACACTCACTCACTCACTCACTCACACACACACTCACTCACTCACACACTCACTCACTCACTCACTCACACACTCACTCACTCACACACTCACTCACTCACTCACTCACACATTTACTCACTCACACACTCACTCACTCACTCACACACTCACTCACACTCACTCACTCACTCACACACTCACTCACTCACTCACACACTCACTCACACACACACTCACTCACTCACACACTCACTCACACACTCACTCACTCACACACTCACTCACTCACACACTCACTCACTCACTCACTCACACACTCACTCACTCACACACTCACACACTCACTCACTCACTCACTCACTCACACACTCACTCACACACTCACTCACTCACACACTCACACACTCACTCACACACACACTCACTCACTCACACACTCACTCACTCACACACTCACTCACTCACACACTCACTCACTCACTCACTCACACACTCACTCACTCACTCACACACTCACTCACACACTCACTCACTCACACACTCACTCACACACACACTCACTCACTCACACACTCACTCACACACTCACACACTCTCTATCATTCTGTCTCTCTCTGACTCCCTTTCCTCTCCTCTCTCTTTTCCTCCTCCTTTCCCCCTCTCTGTACACACACACACACACACACACACACACACACACACACACACACACGGTTGAGGAGGACATTCTATACCTCAGTTCCTTATACTGTTCTCTTATGCAGGCAAAACACGTCAGGGCTGACCACTTAAAGTTCCTCTATGCTCCTAAGTTTTCACTCTCACAGCCTCTTCTATTGGGGCAAGATCATTTTAGAACAACAGAACTTCAGTTGCTTTCTGTGGTAGCCACTGTAGCCCAAGAAAAATTGAAACACTGGCCTTTGTGAGGCTGTATCTTGATAAAAACTGGGATCCCTCATGTCACATACTTGTTAGGAACAACTCCAGCCTGTGTCTCTGTGCTGGCTAATTTTATGTTAACTCAATACAAGCTAGAGTCATCTGAGAAGAGGGATCCCCAGTTGAGAAAAATCTCTCCATAAAGTGAGGCTGTAGGTTAACCTGTAGTGAATTTCTTAATTAGTGACTGAAGTGGGAGGACCCAGGCCATGGTGAGTGGTACCATCCCTGGGCTGGAGGTCCTGGGTTCTATAGGAAAGCAGGCTGAGCAAGTCATGAGGAGCAAGCCAGTAAGCAGCACTCCTCAATGGCTTCTGCATCAGCCCCTGCTTCCAGGTTCATGGCCTGTTTTGAATTCTTGCCCTGGCTTTCTTCTATAAAGAACAGTGCTGTGGAAATGTAAGCCAAATAAACCTTTTCTTTGCCAAGTTGCTTATGATCATGGTGTTTATCACAGCAACAGTAACCTTAACTAGGGGGTTTCAATAAGCCTTCCCAGGTGAGGGTCTAAGAGGCCTGTACTCTGTGTCTGTCATATTCTCCTCCAGACTTTTATATACTTTTGAAATTAAAGAGATTAATACATGGCCTGGGTGGCATGCAAAAGCCTTCCTTTATTTTATGTCAGGCTATGAAGATATGAGTATCTTCAAAAGTAGACACTATGTTCTCTTTCAACCTCCAACTTCCTTCTTGACAGAGCTAGGAGATGAAACGTGGGCTCCATGTTCAGAACTGGTTGAGAACCACTCTTTAGGAAGTTATGCATAGATTCCTAGCTCTGATCTCTCCTAAAAGTGCCTTTGTAACTATCAATTTCTGTTTCCAGTTTTGAGACATCAGTGGAAATGGGTGACAGAAGGCTCATTTGGTTCTGAGGCAAAGGCTCAGTTGAGAGTCAGACCCATAGCAGAACAGGGAGATTCTGAGTTTATTACTGGAAAACTCATCCCAGGCAAAACTTATTTTATTTTGGGTTGTGGAGAACCCAAAGAAAGTCACTGACGGAGAAGGTTGGGTGGAAATCATTGAAGTGATGAGGGAGAGAAAGGACTTCTGATGTGAACAGACAATATTGATGGTTAACTTTTAAGGCATAGTTAAGTGGTAAGAGTCTGGAAAGGAGAGATGGGGAGAAGGGAGAGAGAGGCTTGGGCCTGATGGTGAAACATCAGAAAATGAAGTCTAGCATAGGAGTCCAGAGTCAGATTTGTTTTCTAGGGTGAAGAAAAATAAGGTTCGAGTCAAATGAGCAAGAGAAACCTTGCAGGTCTGAAAGAGTAAATTAGAACCGGGAATCCATTTGTTAGCATGGACGAGGATACTCAGAGCTCTATGTCTGAAAAAGTGCTTGGTCTTTCAGTCATAAATGTGTATGATGCCAGGTCTTCCTGACTCTATGGAGATTGCAGCAAGCACAAGGATTGTAGCAACGAAAATGATAGTCTATCCAGAGGGAGAGAAAAATTCTACTTCCAAATGACTAGTATTAATAGAATCTGTCTAGAAAATTTAGTGCGAGACAAAAATATGGGGGTAAAATGTGGGGCAAGGCCAAATCATATGGATTTCTACAGGGATTAAAAGGGATCTGTTCAGAGATAATGAATTAGGGAATTGAAACAGACACAACAAAGCACTGTGAGGTATGGCAGGAGGGCATGTGGCTTGGGCATGAGATGAAGGACTAAACTGAGGTCAAGCAATTTCTGGTGGCTACTGGTGCCTTTTATTTAGATATGAACATTAGAGGGGGTTCAAACTGAATACAAGGGAGTTGGAAGGAGTGTGTTGGGGTGGTCAAAATGTTGAGCTCACACTTAGACAGAAAACACCCTCTTGGATATGTCTTGTAGTAAGCAGGAAGATCAATAAGAAAGACATGTACATGTGAGTGGCCAATGAATAAATGGCATTTAGAGATTTGTGGGTAGTTGGGTAAATGCAGAGTAAGAAAAGAAGTAGGCCTAGGAAAGAACTTGGAATATGACTAACCTTATAAGCTGGGTAGAGGAGCTACAAAGATAAAGGGAGAGTGGCAGGGGTTAGAGTTAGGCACAAAAGAAAACAAAGGAACAACAACAACAACAACAACAACAACAACAACAACAACAAAGGCAATTCAAGTCAGGTGCTAGAATCTCCATCCTTTACTGGCTTTCTTGATCTTCCTGTGGGGCCTGGAATTACCACGGGAACGAACTTATGGATATTTTACATTAGTGTATTGGGGCAGCTGGGAGAAACAAGGCAGATGATTTATCCTGCTGAGCTATGCAATGCTCCCCAGCATAGTTCACTGAGGAAGCCTGTCAGTGGCTCTCAAACCTTGGCTGTACACTGGAACCATCTGTAGAATTCACAAAATACTGATAAATGGATCCTATCCCTCACAAAGTTCTGATTTAATTGGTGCTGCTGGGAGATTAGGGTTTTTTTTTCTTTCTTTCTTTAGAAGATTCCCCAGATGATTCTAAATGTGTACCAAGCTTGAAAACAACTGACCTAGATGCTAATTAATTAAAGTAACTTGATTTTACATCTGTGTTCCCTGATAAAGGACATATATTAATTTCTGGAGAAGCACTTTGTTTAGCATAATGGCAACAGTTTGGAAAGGCCCTTGAGGGATGCAGGCGAATGGAGACATGCAGCCATTGGTGGGGGTGGGGGTGGGGGGAGCAGTGAAGACACTAGTGAGTCCACAGGCAACGGTGTTGCTGAGCTTTCTGTACCATCTTGTCAGAACTGTCTGTAAGGCTCCCTGTGGCAGCACCAGAGGAGCAGAACGCTGCTCTCCAGCGGCCCTGTTAAACAGCCGCAGATGAACACAGCTCCGAAGACTGACAGAGAAATTGAAGGCTGTTTTTGGCTCTCTTGTCAAACTGCTTTATCAACAAATCAACTCCACAATATTTAACAGTCTGGTAACTGTGAGACACGACTCTTACCCTTCCTTAAAAGGCATGTGGAGAAAGATGTTTGTGTGATCCTATTTTTAAATTTTTACTTATATTCTGAGAAGAGGGTGGGTGGCATTTCCTTCAGCTACTTTCCCACAGGCCTCTGTCTTTCCGCCTCTGCACTTTTCTTCTTCCTGCTTCTCTATGCCTGGTTCCCGCTCGCTTTACCTTTCCTTCTACCCTTTCTCTTCCTCATCCTCCCGCACCTCTGCTTTTTAGGTTCCTGGTACTTCCCTAAGCATGGTCCATCGTTTTCTTTTTTAGCCTCCATGCCATTTTACTTATCAGGGCCTTTTCTAGTTGTGTTTTCAACATACTTCCTGCACCATTCCACATCCGTCCATCTATGATCGATGCCATTATAGGAGGAAAGGCTCTTGGGTGAAGAAATAGGAAGTCTGGGTCTCAGACTCTGCTTGACAGTTGTACTCCTGAGACCACATATATTCCAGGATTTAGTTTCTTCATAGGAAAGGCAAATTGGTGTGGATCAGTGGTTTTCAACTTTGACTACACAGGGTACAATCACTGGGAAGCCCTTTGAAAAATTCCAGGAGCAGGATCTCACTTCAGACTAGGAATAGCAGATCTGTGTCTCTGGCCAGGCAACTGCGATGTAAGGAGCCTACTCTGTGCACCTCCAACCCCACATTGCGTTGCCTATGCAGGCCTGGTTCCACCAGCAGACGTGACAATGTCAGAGGGAAAGTTTCTCAGTTTGAAATGGCAGTGAGCAGGTAGCACTACAGAGTGAAAGGGAACTGAAAAGATTGGGCATTAATAACATTGGATTAAATAGCTTAAAAAACATCTGGTTCTAAACTAATGACACACAGTAGGGCACTTATAGCACACGCCACAATGCATGGATCAGAATATTCTTCATGAAACGGTAGGCAAAAGTCTATTTTCTTAATTTTGACTGATGAGCCAACATCTCTTTATTGTCACATTGAACATGGGTTGTACACATGAGCAACTATCTACAGCTCAGAACCACAACAGTTATTTAAGGAACAACTACTGTGATTCTCGAGCTGGAGCTGACTGGCTGCTTTCGTCATGTAACTTTGTTTTTCCTTGAACCAGGTGTGAAGAGACAGCTATGATGATTCAGATGAACATCTGACAACATTTCCTCCAAATACATGAAATGGTCATTTTAAGGGAAACAACTGACACTGTTTTATTGACAAGTTTTCAAAGTAAAAATTACCTCTACATCCACGAGACTAAAAATATCTCAGTAATTAATGCCTTTTAACAAGTGGACAGCACATTCATGATATGATTTTTAAAACTTTTTTTGTTAACGAGATTATTCAGCAGTGTGAAGATATATATTCAGCTCAATAAGACAATGTTTTCCAAATTGCCAAATGATTACTGTTAATTTCTATCTAAATAATAGGACATGCTGATATTGGGGTTTCATTGAGATAGTACACTAACATTTCATTGATGGGAGTTTTGGATTCTCTGCTGTAATTAACCTCTGAAAACTCACTACTGAGTTCTGGTGCGGTGTCAGGCAAGAAGAGTTGAATTATGTGGGAGGGCTACTTTCCACATGCATGTGTATAAGTACATTCTGCCCTCATGTAGTTCAACCAAACAGTACATCGTAACAAAATGAACGCAGACATGGATGAGAATCAGCTGTCATGAGGTAAGCCAGGCACTTAAGAGACTTGGAAAAATGGTAAACAATACCTGTCTTCTCACTACTTTTTATTTCGGGAAATATATCAATTTGCAATTGTTTTCTTTATGTTAGCATATTTATTGCTATTTTGAATTAATATATAAATATTTTAAAGTTTTCTTGGATTTAATTTCTGTAAGATACATTGTGACAATGGAAGGTAGATTTTGGCATCTCTGGGTTCTTTAATAATTCTTATGATTATATTTCAGTAAGAGTTTGATTTTTTTAACATTTATTTATGTATTTGTGTGCAAAGTTGTTTCTTATTCTGCCATGTAGATTTGGAGCATTGAGATCAGGTTTCTGGGGCTGGAAGTAAGCCTCCTTAACCAGCTGGGCCATCTGGCCAGACTCCTGCGAGGGTCTGAGAGGGTCCCTGAGACCAGAAGGCTTGGGATCCACAGCTGTAACATAGCAGGGAGGACAGGGAGCTTGTCTGTTTAACTTTACACAGCGCACTTGGCCCTAACTGCCTAACACAGCACTGCAATGAATGAATGTTGTAACAGAGGGGGAAAAGGCAATTTATTCATTAAGTTGACTTACTAAACATTCATGATTCTGTGTGTTAGTACTTCGGTTGTGAACAGAACAGATAAAAACCCCTTTACTGTGGAGCTTTTACAATAGAATTTGCCATTCTAGACCCAGTTCTCTCTGCAATTAATTATGTAACCTGAGAAAATAAACACACCCTTCCTAGGGCTTGATTTTCCTCTATGTAAAACAGAGCATCTGGAAAGACTGATGTGTAAGAGTTCTCTAAATTCTAGGATTCTATATGCTTTCAGCTGGACTTCTAGAGACGACCCTAAAGATTCATCTGAAACAATACCTGCATTTTCACCTCACTAACACATCAAACACCAAATGCAAACATCCTTCCCTTTCTCTCCCTCTCTCAGTGTTAACAATCAAGTCCAGGCCCTTGTGCATACTAGGCAAGTGCCCTACACGCCCAGAACCAAGTCTCAATTTTAATTAATTAATTATCATTATTTATTATTATTATTATTATTATTAATTCAAATACAGATTCTAACACAATTCTTTACATACCTTGAAAGAACAATTATCAACTTCATATGGAAAAATAAAAGACACAGGATAGCTAAAGCAATTCTGTACATTAAAATAAATTTTGGAGGTATAACCATCCCTGATTTCAGCTGTACTACAGAGAAATAGTAATAAAAGCCACATGGTATTGGCATAAAAACAGACAGGTTGATCAATGGAATTGAACCAAAGACCTAGAAGGAAACCCGCACACCTATGGATACCTGATTTTTGACAAAGAACCCAAAACCATATAACAGAGCAATGGAGAAAAGAAAGCATCTTCAACAAATGGTGCTGGTCTAACTGGATGTCTGCATGCAAAAGAATGCAAATAGATTCATATTTATCACCCTGTACAAAACTCAAGTCCAGTGGATCAAAGACTCAATATAAAACTGGATATACTAAATCTAGTAGAACTGAAAGTGGGGAAGAGCCTTGAACTCATTGGCATAGGAGACAACTTTCTGAACAGAACACCAAAAGCTCAGGCACTAAGATCAACAATAATAAATGTGACCTCATGAAACTGGAAAGTTTCTGTAAGGCAAACAAAAACAAACACAACAAAAAAAACCCACCCCAAAAACCAAAACCAAAACCAACCAAACAAAAAAACCAAAATACCACACACACAAAAACAAAAACCCACCAATAGGACAAAATGGTGGCTTACAGAATAGAAAAAGATCTTCACCAACCCTATATCCAAGAGAGGGCTAATATCACACACACACACACACACACACACACACACACACACACACACACACACACAAACTCAGTAAGTTAGACATCAAAAAACCCAAATAATCCAATAAAAAATTGGAGTAAAGATCTAGACAGAGAATTCTCAACAGAGGAATCTCTAGTGGCCAAGAAGCACTTAAAGAAATGTTCAACATCCTTAGTCATCAGGGAAATGCAAATCAAAATGACTCTGAGATTCCATCTTACACCCATCAGAATGGCTAAGATCAAAAACTCAGGTGACAGCACATGCTGGCAAGAACGTGGAGAAAGGGGGAAATTTCTCCATTGCTGGTAGGAGTGCAAACTTGAATAATACTACAGAAATCAATTTGGCAGCTTCTCAGGAAAATTGGGAATAGTGCCACATCAAGACCCATCTATACCACTCCTGGGCATATACCCAAAAGATGCTCTACCATACAACAAGGAGCTCAACTATGCTCATAGCAGCTTTATTTGTAATAAACTGGAAACAATCTAGCTATCCCTCAACAGAAAAATGGATATATAAACTGTGGTATATTTACACAATGGAATGCTACTCAGCTATTAAAAACAAAGACATTGGTCAATTTGTAGGCAAATGGATAGAACTAGAAAAGATTATCCCACGTGAGGTAACCCAGACCCAGAAAGACATGCATGGTATGCATTCACTTATAATTGAACATTAGCCATAATGTACAGGATAACCATGCTATAATCCACAGACCCAAAGAAGCCAAGGAGGGCCAAAGGGAGCATGCTTGAATCTCATACAGAAGAGGAAATAAAATAGTCATCTAAAGTAGATGGAGGGTGGAAGCTGTGTGGGAGAGGCGATAGGGAGGGCAACGAAAGTGGGGATCAGTGTGGGGAGAGCACAAGTAGGGGCTGGGGAGGTGGGAGGTTGAGGAGGACCTGGAGAGAGAATGGAAATCAGTGTGGGAGCATCCCTGGGACAGGGGAGGTCCCTGCGAGTATAGGAAGGTGACCCCAGCTAAGATTTCTAATAGCAGGGGGCATGGTAGCCAGGTAGGACTACAGTGGAACTGGAAGGAGAGAGACATCAACCACACATAAAACCTTTGACCCAAAATTTGTGTTGCCTACAAGAAGTGTAGAGATAAAGATGGGGCAGAGATTGAGGAAATAGCAAACCAATGACTAGCTCAACTTGAGGCTCAGTCCATGGGAGAGAGCCAAGCTTTGACATTATTAATGATACCAAGTCTCATTAAAACATTTGTCTGTCTGTCTGTCTGTCTATATATCTTCTTTATCTATCTATCTATCTATCTATCTATCTATCTATCTATCTATCTATTATCTATCCCCAAGACAAGGTTTCTCTGTTTATCCCTGGCTGTGCTGATACTCGGTCTATAGACCAGGTTGGCCGTGAACTCAGAGATCCACCTGCCCTTGCCTCCAAAGTGTTTGGATTAAGGGTATGAGCCATCACTGCCAAGCTATCTTATTTTATTTTTTAAGGTACATTTATTTTATTTTTATAAGTATGAGTGCCTGTATGCACGTATGTGCGCTGCGTGGGTGCAGGGCTCACAGAGGCCAGAAGAAGACATCAGATCCCCTGGGCCTGGAGTTACAGATGGTTGGGAGCTGTTCTGTAGGCTCTGGCAACCAAACCTGGGTGCCCTGCAAGCGCAACAAGTTTTCTTTACTGAGCTAACTCTTTAGCCCTGAAGTCTCATTTCAAATACACTTCTTCAGCAAAGTTCTCTCTGACTCTAGGACACTCCATATAGCTTGTACACTGTCAGTTTGTAGTCGACACTGTCCTTTTAAAAGTTAGGCAGTTATTGGACTGTAATTGGTTGTTTTTGATACTTTTTTTTTTTATTAGTGGACTATGAGTTTCTTTTAAGCAGGATTGGTGCATGCCCTTGAACAATGCTGGCTTTGTGAAACAGAGCAGGCAGGTCTATAGATATTCTTAGAGATGTCTCTATAGCCAGCCTTTCAAGATGTTATTCTTTCCTCCAAGGCTTCCTAACCACCCTACTTAATTTTTAAAAATTTTTAGTATTTACCTTTATATAACACAGTATTTACTTACCATGTTAATTATCTATGGTGGGAATAAGGAGGTTTGCAACAATGGAAATCCCACAATGTTTCTCTCATTCACTGTGCATCCTTAGGAACTAAAATAGTTCCAGTAGTATGAAAGGAAGGCAATAATTTTTGTTGATTAAATGAATACGTGTTTTTCCTTGAATAAACTGTAAGTGGCAGAGCATATGTACTGAACTATTTTTTAGTAGTTGGGTTGGGTTTGGACTTATTCATACATATGTTTTCTCCTAGTGTCTCTTGTGGTTAAAAATATACATTTGTGTGAATTTTGAACAAGGTCATAAGCAAGTTCTGTCATCTGCAAATGGTGTGACATAAATTGGCCCATATGGTAAAGGGCTTAGGGCCTTGCCCTTCACTGGACCGTAAAGATGTAATAAGCCAAATGCAATTATGGTTGGCTTGACCATTCTCTAAAACCATTTACAAGTGTGTATTAAACACATTTTTGGGAAAATCAAGAGCATATGAACAAAGCAAAATAATCATTAGAAAAATAAGACTACATGAATAGAAAACAGAGTCCAAAAGATAGTGGAGCAATAAGCCAAACATATAAAACATAAACTCCTTAAAAAGAACATAAATAATTTAAATAGATAATGCTTGGTCTCTGAAAATATAGTTTGTAAGACAGAGTGAAACTTAAACAGTAAGAAAATTAAGTAAACAACAGCAACTAATCCATAGCACATTAAGACTTATAATCCAGTTAGGAAACAGCAAGCTGAAATTGCATAGCCATCTCAAATGTATCCACCACGATATAATTGGATTCTAGATGTAAAAAGGAAATATTGGGATAATTTAATTTAAGGTTGTGTGAATTAAAGACTATAATACTATTATATAAACTGTATCAAATTAAAAAGAAGTAAAATATGAGGAAAAGAAATAGTTGTGTTTTGGTTTTAGTTAGTACTTCATCATTATTTAGGATTCAGATGGCTCATTGAAAATTATTCATTAATTCTCTTCACATGACTAAAGAGTAGAAGAAGTTCATGGGAAGTCAGTGTTAAGATGCTGGTAGTTAGAAACATAGTTTACTGTTTTCCAGTTATAATTAAGAAAGGTTTAACATTAAGATATCTTTATAGTATGGCAGGGTTTAATCATTAAGATTCAGCTTTTCAAAGCTGAGCTATAAATAATAAAAATTAATTAATTAATTAAACAAAATCTGGGCTATGCATCTTTGATATGTACTGTTTATGTTAAATGCTGAACCACATAAAATCATTATGTTCGTTGAAAAATTGAATTCATTTCCATAAATTATTTAAAAACCCAATGTGACAGTACTTAAATAGATTGGTATATGTCCAAACATCCATTTCAATTCATAAATATTTAAATTATACAATTTCCAAGGACAGTAAAAGGTCTTTCTCTTCTACAGTCATTCATCTTAGAGTTTTAGATAGTTAAGGGCATCTAGGTACTGTACAGGGTTTTAGAAACACAGATATGAACAAATCATACATAATCCCTGCCTTCCAAAGCTGATGATCTCATTGTGCCAAATATGCACACAAATACTTAATATGATGACATTTATACATTTAAGAGGACAAAACTACTTCTTCAGAGAGAAAAGATATCTTTCTGACTTTTAACAGCATTTGTACTACTTGTTTCTCTGATAACTTAGTGTATAGCACTAGACAGAAAAACCAAGCATATTACTAACAGTAAGTTGACAGGTTCCCTGTAGCCTCTATCTCTTTATCAGTGGCAGAGAATCCAAGATAGGTGTGTACTATTTTCAACTAGCACGGAGCAAGGAGTGAGAGATTGCATTTGGGCACTTCCACCACAGTAGGAATCCTGCTTGAGTTTGTTAAATATCTGACATGTCTGGCCCACTTCCCTGCCTTAATTATATACCTAAATACATCAGCATCTGGATCCATATTGAAAGGTTCAAGAAAAATAAGCACACTCATCCACAGAGATGCTCACATTTCTTTCATTGTGGCAGGCAAGAGTCCACAGATTCAGCATTGTGAGTAGTCCTAGCTGGAGCCCTATTGAGTTTACCCATGACTGAGGCACAGGCTAGGCCTGTCCTGTACACCTTCCTGCTTTTGCATGTGTGTACTGGGTGCTTTCAAATACTATTCTTCTATACAATTTCAGGCCGTTTGAATCCTAAAGGTCCATTCTGGTAACTTCAAAATATATGTCCTTTTATTGTACTGGGTACGAGGAGAATTTCTAGAATCAAGGCACTTGGAACTAAACTAATTAAACTCTATCTTCACGCCACTTACTAGCTTTAGGACCTTGGAAAAGTTGTTTAAAACCCAGTAACTCAGTTTTGCATCTGCTTAATGAGGAAAATATAGAGCTGCTGATATATTAAATTAGATACTTTACTCTATTTAATAAAATACTTCCTGATACTATGACAATAAAAACTATTATTATCACCACCTTTCTAACACTGAGAATGAAGTATCTTGCTTTTTAAGGATCTCCTTGACTTTGTTCTGTACTTCAGATTCCTCTAATTATCCCTATCTTATTATATTTTGACATGTTTATTAACTCTATTCCCTCAATGTTAAGAGAAAATTCCATCTTAAAAGCCTGTTTCACAACAATAGTTAAGTTTTGCTCTAAAGCCTAAAACCTCATCCAATGGTTTTTGATGGGATTTTAATGCCAGGCATGAATTCTCTCCTGTGGAGCAGCCTCAAATCCAGCCAGAGACTGGTTGTTTCTCCCCCATGACAGTTGGGCCACCGTTGCACCATGGGATGTATTATTCCTGGCAGAGCTTGCATAGGACCGGGCCTGTCTCTAGCCAACCTTGGGTTAGGAGGGGCTTAAGAGGCTTTCTCTCTCCCTGCTGAACAATTGGCTACTGATGGATTCTGGAGGAAGAACAGTCATTGTCTTTAGTGGATGCCTCAGGTGAGCCCATCCGGCATTTGCATTACGAAGGTGGCCCAGTTTAAATCCAGTGAGTCACAAAAGAAAACAAAACAAAGATGTGAGGAAGGGACTTCCAGATAAGGGAAAGAGTTTTCAGGGGTGGGAGGGAGACAGGAAAGGGTGGGAGGTGGGTGCAACCAGAGTTGCATTTGCATTTCTTTTTTGCTGGAAACTCACACTTGTCCCCATGTAAGTGGGTTAGTGGCAAGGAAAATGCTTTGTCTGAGGTTATGTATTTCTGTCAAACTCTTCATGTACTGCCCCTCTGCCCCGCTCCAGTTATGCTAGACTTCTTTTGGTCCTTAAAAGCATCGCTTTCTAGCCTGTGGCACTTCTACCAGGAACCCCCTTCTTCCTAACCCAGTCCATCTCCTCAGCTCAAATATCATTTCGAAGTGAAGACCTAAACTACCCCCAATCTTCTTACTGCTTTCTCATCATAGAGTTTACATTTTTCATGATTATTTGTTTAACATCCATCTTGTCCTCTATTCCTAAAAGCGAGTTTGATGAAATAGTAAATTAGTCACAGTTGTGCACCCAGTACTTAGCTTATAGCGAACCTCCAGCAACGAATTACTGAAGGACAAAATAACAAATGAATGAAAATCCACGAAAGAGGATAGTATATTTGAAGAATGCACAAACATAGTGGGGTCTCCGTGTCCACAAGTCATATCTATGGCTTCGATGAACTACAAATTGAAAATATTTGAGAAAAAGTTATTTGTACTATAAATATTTTTCTTTTTCATTATTTAGTAAAATTCAGTGTAATGACTATTCACAGAGTCTACAGTAGATTAGGTGTTATCAGTATCTGGAGATAGTTTGAAGTATGCAGGAAGGTGCGTGCATGTTACATGTAAACACTGCTATTGTGTGTAAGGGATTTGAAACATCTATGGTTCTGGTATCTGTGTAGAGTCCTGGAACCACATGGGTACTGGGGCTGGGGATGGGGCATGATGATTATTTCATGACTAAAGCATAAAGGGAATTGACTGAGGATGGGAGAGGAAAAGGAGCAAAAGTCAACACTGAAGAGGTGTTGCAGGGATTATCACACCGAAAGCGAAATTGATCTCTATTTGCAAATAGAAGTGCCCGAATGTGTTTTGATCAGGATACGCTGTGGGAAGAGCTCACAGGCAGTGCAGAAAGGGGAGACCAGAGAGAGTTCAAGCTTCCTCATAGGAGAGAAGATGAGGGTTTATTAGTGGACATATGGTGCTTTTGTCTACTGAACACCAACTCCCATTTCTTCTGGTTCTAGCACCCCATTTCCTTTTGGAAGAGCACCTCTTCCTCAGTGCTGTTCTTTAAAAATTATCAATAAAGTATAAAGACATTCTGTCCTCCCACCAAAGGGAGAGAATATGATTTAAGTTAAGCCAAACAAACGGTTTTTCTCTGGAATCTGAGACTTGAACTGAGTGAATAGTCTGGGCAAATTCATCACAATCATGGCCAGTTTCATTGATGAAACTGTTCACCAATGACCATTCTTTGTATCTTCCCAGATGTCAAATTTCTTACCATCTGGGGGTTGCTTGACTTTTAAAAATAGTCTGTGCTAGACCTGTCTTTTTAGTGAACTCAGTTGCTTCTCACTTAACCTAGGTAGTGTTGATTTTGTTGCATACAACCAAAGAACCCCAACTGATTCAGGACTGTGTCCATACTATCTGAATATAAGCACAATTTAAAGGGCTTGCTTAAAATACTTATTTTTGAACCACCCTGAGTGCGGTAACCCAGAACCAGAAAGATAAATATAGTATTATTCAGTTATATGTGCCTGTTAAGCCATTAAGTAAATAATAACCGACGTACAATCCATAGACCTAATCTAGGCATAGATTAAGGGACTTGGGGGAGGGGGACATGAGTATCCCTGGGAGGGGGAAAGAATAGGCTTTATGAGTAGATTTGGGGTGGGTAAGGATAAGAATGGGAGGATTAAGTGGGGAGGCAAAGGGAGGAAATAGGGTTGAGTAAGGAAATGCAAGGAGACATAGCTGGAATTGAGGGACATTTTAGGGGTGATATGAAAACTTGCTAAAATATATGACAGCAATCCTAATGAGGTCTCCTAATAATGGGGGACTTAGAGACCCAACTGTACATGATGCTTCCAGTAGAAGGACTGGGTTGCATTCGATTGAGTTGTTGACCAAGGGGCTCTCACAGAAATCCCCAAAACAACCCGGGATGTTGCTAAGACAATGGGTTGATCTCCAGAAATTTACATCAAGGTTCCACTGCCGAACACCATACCCACATAACTCATTGAATATGAAGAGGTCCAGCTAGTGCCTACATGGAGCCTTAACCCCTACATTCTAGTGTCTTTGGTAGAGGAAGATACTCTGCAGGCTACCAAAAGAGAAACATAAACACCAGATCCAGCCACAACACCTTTAACCTACAATCTGTCCTCCCTGTAAGATATGTTAGGGCAATGGTGGCACAGAATTTATGGAAGTAGCATGGAGTAGGCCAAGGGTGTTTGGATAAACAAGAACCAGAGACTAGATAACCCAGAAACCTAGATAAAACCAAACACTACTTGTCTAAAAATATCAATAAAACAACTCTTAATGATATTCTGCTATACTCATAGGTCAGTGTGCCTTATTAAGGCATCATCAGAGAATCTTCTTTCTTCCTACAGCAGACAGGAACACATGTAGAGAGACCCAGTCAGAAATTATGTGGAGAGAGTCCTCGGAGCACACAGCTCTAAATAGGTTGTCTCCATCAAATCCCTCTTCTCAGAGATCAGGGGACCCCACAGAAAAGGAAGTATTAGGAGGATAAGAGCCAGAGGGGATGGAGGATGCTGTGAGAACAAGACCCTCTGAGTCAAGAAGCATGGCTCATCTGACCTCAAAGAGACTAAAGCAGCAAGTACGGGGCCGATGTGGGTCTGCAGCAGGTCGTTTGCAGATATATTATAGCTTTCAGCTTAGTATTTTTATGGGACTTCTTAGTGTGTGAACAACAGGGCCTCTGATTCTTTTGCCTGCTTTGAGGCTCTTTCCCTTTTATTGGGTTCTCTTGTCCAGCCTCAATGTGATGGTGTTTGCTCTATTATTTTTATTTCATTTTGTAAAAAAAGGCTTGACTTTTGATTTTTGTAACATATTACTTGATTAAAATTCTTCATAAGTGTCATCTGAATGAATGGCCACACAATATCTTAATATTATTATTTACATGGGGTCTTCTGGTTTTGAACTTATAATTATTATGTAATTATTACATAATTATTATTATGGCAGTATTTTTTAACCTGCTAGCAATCAATCAAGACACAGACACCTGTTATATTTTAAAATAGCCTTGTTTAACCTGGGGCAGAGCAGATATTAATCCCCTAAACTACTTCCCATAGTAGGGCAGGTATAGAATACCTATTCCAATCCCATGCCATCTGCTTCTAATAATTTCTATCAAGCTACCTCCCATCCATAAGCCCAAGTACTTGCTAATTATCATCATCTGGGCCAAATCTCCATCCACGGCGCCATGTGCTTCTCCTCCACTTAACCCATGATGGCGCAGCCTCCTCCTTCTCTCCTCTCCTCTGGTGTCTTTGGTCTACAATAAGAATGGCCCTTACTCAACAGCAGGTGCACCTTGCCATGGGTTAAAATGCCTTGCTTCATGGGAAAACCTTGTTTGTCACTCCCACTACTGATCTGGACCACATAACCTTTCCATTCTTCACCCAGAGCGTCAGCAGCTTCTTCTGTGGCCACTGCGTTCATCGTCCACCTCAATGAGTTTCTGACAGCTAGTGGCAAGGCAAGGAAGGAGATACTTAGCTTCATCTTGACACAGCCAACCGCCTAGGAGGCGTCATGAGAAAGATCAAGGATATTTCATCTATCTTCTTCTCCATCACTTCTAGCCCTGTCATCTCACTGATTGAGACCTAATACTATCTCTCACCTATGAGGTCCTGAGATCACATGAAGCCCTTAGCCTTCACGTGCATCCAAGGCTAGAGCCAGCTAAAGCTGCTCCACTGCCACAGCAGGGAAGAGGGAACTTCGTTGAAATCTGTGTAACTGCTATTTACTCCATCGCACTTCCTGTAACAGTTGAGGTTGTCATTTATGTCCATCAGAATGTCTTTTTTCCAGTTCAGCTGCCAAGTTGTATGCTCTGTCAATCCTCCACCCTCTGTTTATTTCTTATCCTGTAAGTTAGCATTGTCGTCTTATTCACTGAGTCCATTCTTTCTTCTCCATAAACCTCACCAAGGGTCTTAGTGTGCTTTGAGTTCTCTTCATGTTAATAAAATGTGCATATGAACATGTACTGATAGCTATAGGCTTATCTGGCTCCTCAGTCCTGTCTTGTTTCTATAATCTTGACAGAAATGTGTTTCATCCACCAAGACTTGGACTCATCCTAACCCCTAGGCTTACCTCTCTGCATCGGAACCATTGGCTGTTCTCTGTGCTTCCACCCAAGTCAGACCCTTCACCATCATCCAGACTCCCTGTGCTGAGGCACCTCTTAGTCTTTATCCCTGCTATGTATCTGAACTGGAATTTTCTCCTTTCCCTTTCGCCCACTAAAATGTACCCACTCATTTAAGACTAACTCAAGTAGCATCGTCTCTGTGAATTTTCTCAATCAATACAGGAAGTAGTCCCTTCTCTTTTCTTACAGCTCTTTGTATTGCTTTATTTGGCTTATTTAACTGTGTGTTTAATAGTGATTTGTACTTAAATATCCAATTCTTCATAAAATTCTAGTTCATTATGGTCAGGGCCCATATTCCTCTTACCACCTTCTTTGGTACTTTGGAATGTTTAAGTGGTAACTGCATGGAAGTAGAGAGTCTCCTTTAATACTAATATGAGTTTCATAAAGTGCAGTAATCATCTAGAGAGGCAAATGAAGGATCTGGAAGCCCTTGTAATTTTGAATTCTGTCAAATCATGAGGAAACTCTGTCTATTGCAGAAGAAACCATACAGGCCTGGGAATAAAGAGATTTGTGTTTTTGTCTCAGCACTGCCTTTAGAGAACTCCATTTTCTTTCTAGCTTAGTTTCTCAAGGCTTACATAGGTGTTTTGCTCTGTATCAGATATTTTAATTTTAATTTTTACAGTATCTGCAGAATATTTGGGTTTTGTTTGCTTAAATAAGGATGCCTAGGTAATCTTGGCCTCATTATAGTAGTTCTGATTTTTAACACAAAATAAATATAAAGTGACATAAATCTGTGTGCCATTAAAATATCTTTCTGTGTTTCTAACTGTACATGCAGCATGCCGTGGTAGGCACTAGTCTAGACTTAGCTTGACTCCTTTTCACTCTTAAGGCCCCTAAAATCTTCCCTATGGTGAAGCAGTAACTCCCCCTTGATCCATTAGCCAAACACTTTAAATGAATGTGTTTGAGGAGAATGACTCAGCATTGCCCCAGGGATCAGAACGTAACTTAATAGGCCTTCCAGCACCTCTAATGACTGAGATTCCACCCTCTTTATACCTCCCCTCTGAGCTCGCTGCTGTTTGCACACAGCATTTTCTACAGCCTCTGCCTCTCTGCACAGCCCAGTATATATTTGCCTGCCTAGATCTGCCCTCTTGAGAGCTATTTATGTTTGCATACTTGGCTGGTCCCGCTGACTTGCCAAACTAAACTTGCCTTTGAGGACTATATGTTTTGGCACAGTCTGGTACCCTAAGGAATTTTTTCATCCATTAACACCTCTTGTCTTGCAGTTACACCAAAGTCTTTGCTGCTTTTGCCTCAACCGAGTAAGTTCCTACTATTTGGGTATTTATTGCTCTTTAGTGTACTTTCTATATTTTTCTATACTTTCTACAATGGGCATATATAAAGTTTGTAATGAAATTATAAATTTTAGTTTTTACAAATATGAAAGACATCTTACCATAGATGATAGAATAAAGGCAATTTAACTTTATTTCACTTCCATTTAATAATGACAAAAAGAATTAAAAACAACATTTAAAAAAGTCTCATTATCAATAAAATAAGGAAGTATTCAGGACACCAAGTTAGGTTTCTTTAAAGTAGAATAAAACTGCAATATTACTGCCTTCGAAGCATGTTCTTGCTAGCATGAGGAAAGCAGAAGGTGTAGCTAGCACTAGAGAAAGACTTTCCTAGGAGACTTAGCTCCTTTCCACAGAAAGACTGAGTTGAAGAAGGTGCCCTTTGATCATCCAGCTTCACTTTGTCTTATGTGCACTTCTAGTCAAGTCAGGCGGACAGTGATGAAGAGGGGAATCAGCTCACCAGGCTCAAACACAGAGGGTGCAGATGGAGGAGAAGCTACTGAGGTGACCTCTGCAATGCCGGACACATGGCTCCCATAACTATAGTATTAAGCAAAAGATGGTTCTATTTGGGCTGAAGAGTTGGCTCCGGGGTTAAGAGCACTGGCTGCTCTTCCAGAAGACCCGGGTTAAATTTCTAGCACCCACATAGCAGCTCACAATTGCCTGTGACTCTGGTTCCCAGGGATCTGACACCTTCACACAAACAACACATGCAGGCAAAACCCCAATACACACAAATTTAAAAAAATATTTAAAAAAAAGATGGTCCCATTCAATTGTGAGTCATATGTAGGAGAGAAAAATGTCATTATTTTACAACAATATTATTGTATATGTAACAAAGAGGTTTTACATGTGATTAAAATTCAGTGAAATTGGGCTGGGTGTGTAGTTCAGTAGTAAAATGCTTGTCTAGCATGTATGAGATCCTACACTGAATCCTTAGTGTGTGTGTGTGTGTGTGTGTGTGTGTGTGTGTGTGTGTGTGTGTATGCAAGTGCACACACTTTAACATCATTAGATATAAAACTGATATAGATCAAATAAAGTTTATTATCATATACTGGGAACAACTACATAGAAAATAAAACCTTTATAACAAACAGGTGTTCAAAACCTACCGATATATCTAATGAAAGGTACAGTAGACTTTCACTCTGAAAATGATAAAATATTATGGAGAGAAATCAAGAAATCTAAGCAAACAAAGGGATTTAGCACATTTGTATAGAATGGTCAGAAATATTGTAAAATATTATTTCTTTTTATTTTAAATATAGCTTTAATGCAATCTGTGTTAAAATCTTAGCAAATTACACAAATTAACAAGCCAATCCTAAAATCTATATGGAAATGCAAAAGGCAAAATGTATAGCTAATTTTTAAGAAGAAAAATAAAGCTGAAAGGGCCTTAGGTCTCTGGATATGAAGGTTTACTGTAAAGCTATAGTAGAACGTCTATAGTAGAACTAGAACTTTGGTGTAAGGACAGACAAATTGACAAATGAAACCTAACGGTTCAGAAATCAACCCTCTCATGTATAACAATTTGATTTACTAAATGGCACCAATTCAATATACTGGGAAAAAGATGATCTTAGTCAATAAAACACTTTGTGTCAACCAAATCCACATGGAAAAATGTTTATTGACTTCCAACTAATAAACAATTCCAGGTACATTTCAAATATAAATGCAAAAGGTAAAAAAAAGAAACAAAATAAAACAAAATCTTTTGGAAGACATATTGGAGAACATCTTTGTAACAGTAGACATGCAAATCATACTGTAACAAGACCAAAAAAACAGTTCAAGAAGAAGAAGAAGAAGAAGAGGAGGAGGAGGAGGAGGAGGAGGAGGAGGAGGAGGAAGAAGAAGAAGAAGAAGAAGAAGAAGAAGAAGAAGAAGAAGAAGAAGAAGAAGAAGAAGAAGAAGGAAAATTAGATAATGCAAGAATTCAGAATGGGTTTTCACCAAAAGACATCATGGAAGGAGTACAAAGGCAAGTGACTGAAGGGAAGAAGATATTGACAGGCCAAGCATCTCTCAGAAACCTTACATTCAGAATACAGTGACAAGCACAGACACATTGACAGAAACAGGATCACAAAGCCGGAACAGGCACTTCATCAAAATGGCTGTCCTGCCCAATGGGCATTAGGAAAAATGCTCAAATTTATGGTGACCAGGACAAGAACTCATGTTGCCACACATCCACGAGAATGGCTAAGATGGAAGAGAAAAACCAGGTATGGAGTGGAGTAACTACAGCCTTTACGAGCTGCTTGTGAGGATGGGAATCTTTACAAACATTTGGAGAGCATCTGTATCTGAGCATAGACACGTCCTATGACCCATCCATGTCATTCCTAGGAATGCAGTCAATAGAAAGGTATGTGCATGTTGGAGCGGGAGAGGTGGCTCAGGTGTTAAGGGCATGTATTGCTGTTCCAGAGGAATCCAGTTCAGATCCAAGCACCCACATAAAATGACATCTTGGGGGCAGAACAAGTACCATGTGGCTTTGCCCATTCACTGGCTGCTTGTTTATTACAGTGGCATCTGGTCATACTTTAAGGAAAACTGAGGTTTCTTAACAAAGGAAAGGAGAAAGCAGAAGGTGGCTACCAGCATTACAAGGATCTAGAATCTGATATACCGATTGGAGGAGATTTGGGAGGAGTTTGGGGCACGATACTGCCAGCATTGGTAGACAGAGCTTGGAGGAGTCGGAGCAGAAAGCTGGGCAGGGATTAAATTCAACTACCATCCCAGTCCTGCACCCTCCTTTTTAAACTTTGCACTACAAATACAGTGGACTAAGTGAAGCACACATGGCCCTTTAGTAGGACGCCAATGTCATTTCCTGACTTACAACCTCCTGGTCCCCTTTCACTAGTCCAACTACATGAGGGACTTTCTTCCATGTAAAAATAGAACAGCCTTTATCTAGAATCTTCTTCTTCATTTAACTGCATAACCAAAACCAAATAACTGCCAGTTCCTCAAGGTGTAGTCCAGAAACCATCTCTTCCACAGGATTCTAGATCTGTGTACACCCTCCTCCCAGACAGAACTAAATTGGGACTTGGCACGTTCTTCCAAAGCTTTATCCGCACATTAACTCTCACAGGCTGCTTTTACTTCTCATCAGAGGGGAAGTTACTAATGGGTAAAACTGACCATTAATTCACCTGCCCCCGAGCTGAGGTCATGTACATAACAGGTTATATTGGTAAATATTGGCTGGTTCATAAATAGTAAATATTTGTTTAACCGGTGGATAGATGAATTAATAAGGACATAGAAAAAGAAAAGAGAAAGAGGAGCTGAGGATGCTGGGCTAGATGGAGAAGAGTACCAGTGCAGTCTGGGAGAAAAGTCTTCAGGGTAAGTAAGAAAGATGACTGACTGAAAAGATACAGTCACGGTGGAATGCAGTTTAGTGGTGGAGGGCGGCAGTGGGCAGAAGGGGAGAGTGTACAAGGCAAAGAGTGAGTGCTGCCCTAGAAACCTGGACTTGAGCTGAGGCAATAATGCGTTGACTACTATGAATAGGAATTCAAATGCCATAGAGACCAAACAGAGAACATTTTTTTTTTCTTTAAAAAGGTAGAGTGCTGTGTACCCTACCTGGAGAGCACAGCCTATGCTCAGCCTCAAGGGATTCTATGAGGTGAGCCGCCATGAACAGATTTCCTTTTTTTTTTTTTTAAATAAAAAAGTACCCCCTCTCTCCCAGAGCCCAGCAACAGATGTAGGACAGCACAGATGGCAGGAAAGTCACCTTGCTATGAGTCAGAGAAACAGCGAAGTGCATCAGCCCTGTCCTTAGCTTTCCTATCAACACAAGGCTTTTCTTTTTTCTCCGTTCAGCTTCTCTGCATTCCCAGGGTTTCCCATTCCCTGCTTCCCCGAGGAACACAAAGACCAGGGCAGGCTGCTCTCACACTTGCTGGCGCTGTTGCCTTTCCCACTCACTCCATTTACACTAACACACAGACAGACCTGGGACAGACATTCTGACTCTGTCATTAACTGAGTAAGTTCCTTAAATCTACATGACTTGGTTTTCTCATCTGTAAACACTTTTAATAGTAGTACTAAATTTACAGGATCTCTTGAGGATGAAATGTGTTCACATATTTATACAACCTGGCATGTTGGTAACTATTGTTATAATTTCTTTATGCAGTAATCTATATTCTTCTTTCAAATTTATAGTTGTGCAAAAATTTATTAATGTTCAATCTCACAGTATGTCTTTCCTGCAGTCTGAAGCAGAATTTTATGGCTTCCCACTCATAATGGTTGCTCATCCACATCCACTGGCCCACAAGACAAAACAATTTTTGTTTAGCAAATTGAGTAGTTAAGAATGTTGTTTCCATTAATTTTACTACCTACGTACCTCCTGGAGGCAGGGCAAGGCAGCTTAGTTAAACCAAACCAAACACAGTGTTTTAAGTATTTAAGAGTGAGTGCTATTGCAGTTGTTCTAAATCATCTCAGCCAGATGGGCATGCTTTAAATGTTTCTGAGGGAAAAACATCTTCAGTTTTCCCAGTAGCCTATCTGAATGCTTCCAACCCGTACTAAACCTTCTTCTGAAGAGTCTGATACCTGAGTGACGCATGGATTATTATCTAACCTGGATGTTTGCTCATCGCCACTGGAATAAACTGAGGCAATCCTGGGCAAACTGCAGTTTGGGTTACCCCTCTGAATGGCCTTCCCGCTATGAGTGATGTTCATATCTCTTACTTAGTATGGAGCAGAAAGGAACAGTGGCTCCAGTGGTCTGCACAGGCACTTTATATGCTAAGTGGTCACTTTTTGTTCTTTTGTGGAGAGGAAGAAGAAGAAGCCAAAGTCTAACCAGATGAAACCTGAGGGATTCTTCCTTTGGCCTCTTTGCTCTGGATGACCATATTTACAGAACGCTTAACATGAACCAGACACAGCGAATGCTTTACATGTATGACTTCATTTCATCTTTACCTACGTATATATTATTACCAGCACTGGCAACACCACCATTATCTTGTTTTGTTAATGATGGAAAAGAGGAAAGGAGGGAGGGGAGAGAAGAGAATGGAAAAGAGAGGGGAGGGGAGGGGTGGGGAAGGGAGAGAAAGGCAGGGGAGGGAAGACAAAGGGAAAGAATGGAGCATTCCCTACGGTTACATGCTCAATTGGAGCCCAGAGCTTAGCCAAGGTGCTCACTTCTGCACCTGGCAGGACAAAACCCTGCCTTGACTGGCTGTCTTTGTAACATTGCTTTCTAATAAGAACACTATGGAATGTTCCACATCTTCTTGAATTCTCAAAGCTCTGCCAGTTAGCTAATGAAAATTTTGTTTTTCATGTGTAGAAAGTGAAGAAAATTGATGCTCGGAGGGAAAACACATGGCATATCTGGTACTGTGGCCCATGACTGAGCTCTGACTATGATGTCCCTCTTAGAGAGTCTTTTTTCTTTAGTTGAAATGAACTGGACATACAGTGCTTACCACAAAGCCACCTTTGAACCCAGAGGGTCTGGCATGGTGCTTGTGTATAGTAGGCATGTAGTGATAGTCTCTCCAGGGGCCTTCAGACCACGTGTCTCAGTCTCTTGTGCTTTCCTGTTCTTTATGAGGCCATGCTAAAGATCTGGGTCCATAGAAACAACTATACTAAGTCAAACTTAGTCTGTGTTAGGAGGTAGCTCATTTGTCCATCTCCTCCAAGTCTTTGTGCCTACCACTGGGCAGGGATGCTGCACTGTAGCACATGTGACACTGAGTACATGGAAGAGCTTGTTTCTGGAGATATGCCACTCATTCCAGAAGGCTGCTTTGATTTTGCTTGTTTGTTTCCCAAGGTAGAACAAAGAAGTTCTGAGTTAGAGGTTTTCCTACATCAGGGGAGGTGACTTAATTCCTGTGGCTCCAGAGGGAAAAAAAATTGGGAAGAAAAATGGGCAAATATAAAGAAGGTCAAATTCATCTCGGCAGATCTTTCTGGTTATGGACCACCATCCTTCTCTAGCCCTATATGTTCCCCAAACACTGAGTTCTGCTGCATAAATGCATCCACTCAAACAGGGAGACACAGTCTGCTTCTCATGGGGGAAATAGGGCACTCTGTACTGAAAATCAAAAACGAACAAAACTCAACCCAAACCAAAAGACTACATAAAGAGCAAGTGACACACCAATTCCTAAGTCACATCCTAGGAACAGTGGTGGGTAAGAATCTGCATTCTTTCAAATCTGCATTGTGTTGACTTGGACACAGGCAGCCCAGGCAATGCTGCTGCAGCCGCACTCCTGCTGACTTTCGAGGCAGGATGAAGTGTAAGGCAGGTGAAGGGCTAGGGAGAAGGGCTCACACACGTCCCTTCTGAGCTGAACCATATGGCCGAGTGAACTTTACTCTTTGAGTCTTTCTAATATTAATCTTCTTTTTGGATGTTTATTCCTTGGTTTCCTGACAGAGAATGCTTGAGTGACATATGAGGTGAGAGATCTGGGGTGTAATAATACCATGTCGTGGAAACACTCATAAAGCCATGACCCTGTGGCATATGAATTCTACATGGGTTTGCACAGGTATTAAATGTTCTGTGGTTGGCTTTTGGAAGTCTGCTCTATCCTGACACTAGGATTTCTAAGCTGGCCTGGAGGGAAGCAGGCCTGCAGCTTCCTGGTGTTTGGAGCAGATGGAGAAAGAGTCTGAAATATTCCTTGTCATCACCTCTGGCTGACAGACCACAGGCAAAGGAGGCAACAGGGAGACCAGTTGATCTGAGAGAAAAGAGAAATCAACAGTGGTGCCTGTGAGTGCTTCCTTCTTTGTGTTCATCTCCACGAGGATGGATGGATAGTGTGTGTGAGTGCATCTGTGCATGTGTGTGTGTATGTGTGCATGTGTGTGTATGTGTGTGTGTGCATGTGTGTGTCTGTGTGAATGTGTAGCACTTGTCTTTGGCTAGAAACAGTAATAAATCAAGGGTTACACAACCACCACTAGGCACCTCCTGCAGGTTCTGTCAAAGAAACAGGCCTCTGAGAGCACAGCTGGGCCGGCAGGATCCCCAGTACTGTGGCCCCACCCCATGGGATGAAAATCACACATCTGGGATCAGGCTTTCCAGATGTGCACAGGGCTAACATGGAAAGACATTGCTAGAAGACCATATAGTTCTCAAAAACATTTGTGGAGGCCTCTTTCTTTTTTTTTCATTGTCAATTTTTCTTATATGTGGGGAGTTGGGACATATGTGCCATGGTGTGGAGACATGGGTGTGGAAGTCAAGAGGAAAACTTTTGTGATTTCTTCTTCTACTATGTGGGTCCCAGGAATTGAACTTAGGTCATCAAGCTTAGCAGCATGCATCTTTTCCATCAAAACCATCAGAAAGAGTCTTGTTGACCCTTTGAAAAGTAATCACAATAACTTCTGTTGGGTGTTCATTCTGCCACAGTTCTTTGCCCTATGGTGTCAAGAGATAATTATTAGGATTGAATTGCTTCTAAGAAGCCATGTTGAGAGGGTAGTAGTAAAATACCTGGTGTCCAATCATGGGGACCTGAGCTCAGTCCTCAGTGCCAGGTAAAAAGCCAGGCTAAATGGCATGTGACTATTGCCCCAGTGCTGGCCGGGTGGAGGCAGAGGAATCCGTAGGCCTTGCCGATCAGCCAATATGTCTGAATCAGTGAGCTTTGGGTTCTATAAGAGACTATGTCTCAAAAAAAATCAGGTGGCACACAAGAAAGACATTTAACATGCACTTCTAGCCTCCACATGCATGCATACACAAATATACATACAAATATACATAACACTCCTCCCCATGCCCCACATAAAGCCAGGTATGGAGTTTCTTTGGGGGTGCTAAAATGACCTCAAATTAGACAGTGGTGATGGTGGAAAAGTTCTGTGAATAAAATAAAACATACTCAATTGTGTGCTTTAAAAGGGCATGTATGTTATAGATAGATCATTATGTGTAAAAAATGGGTCAGCCTATTCAGTCATCTTCCCATTCTTTTATTATCTCCACGTTTTAATTAAACTAAGACATACTTTGTTTATAAATTTAAATTATTAAAATAGAAGTTGAATAAAAATATGAAGGATCACAACATACCACGCAGCATGTCAAACTATAAAAGCCACCGTTCTCTTTCCACATCCACATACATTCTCTTCCTCCTCCTCTCTTCTCCTTCCCTGCCTCCATCTCCTTTACATACTACTATACCTGTCAAAATTCAGATAAGCTTCCTAGATTATCTCAAGAGATCTTTATTGGTCTTCTCTTTAATCTGTTAACAAATATGTGTTGATTTACTCTCATCTGTCTGCATAGACAAGACTCAATAGCACAGAAATGAGGGGGTAGCGGATGTTAGCAATTCTCCTCTTATGACCTTCTCCACTCAGAAAGGGTCTCATTCATCTCTTTCCGGACAGCTCAGGCTCCATCTCAGCTCAGGACCACCTCCAGGTAATGTCTTGCCTTCCAGACTCCCAAACTGACCACCAAAGAAGCTTCCCCTGATGCTGCCATTTCTACTTACTTTATTTATTGACAAAATAAAGGACCCAACACCATCCTCATTTCTTCTGGAGTCGAACTACATGCTAACAGTTGTGCTATGCCCCACTGGCATCTCTGGCTTCCTCACTGCACTTGCTGTACTCCAGGCAGCCAGCCTTAGTCTATTCAAGCATTCTTCCTTTGTGACTGCAATCCTCACTTCAGGGTGCTCTTTCCTTGCTCCTTGCCTCTCCCCAAAGTCAGATCTGAACATTCTTTCTTGAAGAAAAACTGCTCCCAGGGGACTTCTTCCCTGTATCTGATCTTGCTGTGTTCAGCTGCGGTCAGTTAGTTTGGTGCTGTCTGCATGATAGGGCTTCTGAGATGCTTTTGCTTGAACTGGGTTATGGTCTGTGCTGGGTGGGTTCTCAAATGAATGCATACTAATTTGGCTTCTTTTAAGAGACTCTTGTCTGTCCTAGAGTTCTTCCTCTGGACTAAGAGGAAGGATCTGTTTTTAACAGTAAACTGACAATTAATAAGCCTTCAATTGTTCAAACACTAGGCAGTGTAGGGGTTATTTAATTTCTTTTTTAAAAAATG
The DNA here is from genome assembly GCF_964271855.1 of Acomys minous. Lineage (NCBI taxonomy): Eukaryota > Metazoa > Chordata > Mammalia > Rodentia > Muridae > Acomys > Acomys minous. The sequence continues at coordinate 17,999,574 of NC_140484.1, read as the reverse complement.
TGGTCATTAAAATAGAAAGCCAGCAGCAAGTAATGGCTTGGCATCTGGATATACTACTCTGTCTTTTCAACTCCCATCTACCAATCCCCTTATCTTCAGAGAAGGCAGAGATCCTCCATCTGTTATCAGAAATATAGACACTTCATATAATGTGATCCAGGCCATGGCCCTGCAGGGGTTGAAGAATGGACATCTAGTCAGGAAAGGTTAACTGGACCCTTTAAAAACTGTACCTTACTTGCAGCTTGAAATAATCATGGCCAACTTCAAAAAATTATTTCTTTCTGACCCAGTCCTAACTATATAGAGCTTATGGATATTTAAAGTTTTTAGACCTGCACTGTGTAAAACTTCAGGTGCAGAAATTTGATGACTTAGCTTGTTGTGATCTCACTGAGCTCACTGAGGGCAGCGGGACTGTGTGTGTGTGTGTGTGTGTGTGTGTGTTCAGATAAGCTCCCTAGATTATCTCAAGAGGTATTTATTGGTCTTCCTGAATATATATGTATATATATACATATATATGTATATATATTTCAGGAAAAAAGGCATTAAGTTATACTAGTTCAATGGGAGATTTATTATCTAAACTTTGGAAAGCCAGGAAACACCAGAGTTGGATTCCAGGAGAGATATATCTAGAAAAGAAAGTAGAAAGACCTAATATATGTTAGTGTTTGGTCATTCACTGCCTGGCACAATAATCCTTTGGATTAAACATGGGAGTCATATTGCACAGACTCTAATCCTTGCACAAAGTAGACCAATAGTTAAAAAAAGATTGCTGAATGGTTTTAAAGGAGTAAAATGATTTTTACATAAAAAACCACTTGTCTTGACACAACTGGCCAATTAAACAAAAGACCTAGGAAATAAATAGAACCAGATCTCCAGTGTTCCCACAGTGGGAGCTGGACTGAGCAGTTTCTTGCTCCAAAGACTGAGTCCAACCCTGAAGTTGTAGTGCTCATGGGCTGCTGACTACTTCATGAGAGGCCTCCAGGACAAAGCATACAGACAAAATAATTTTCCTGTGAGGAAGGGTCTCTAGGCCCCGCTTGCTTCACTCTGGACATTGGCACTTAGGCCAGCCATATGGTCAAGCCCTGGGTCTCACCGTAGCTCCTGCACTGTATGTCTCTTCTGGGACATGACATCCTTTGAGTTCTACTTCAAAGCAAGAGGCTTTTCTTATTTGTTTTTTTCTTATCTGGCCTTAGCTTGTAATTTCAGAACAAGACTGCTTCCCACACATGGTGTCTTCTCTCCACTGAGGTGAGGTGCTATGGACGATGATTTATTTCTTCCCTGGAGAGAGAGTCTGTATGTCCCAGAGGTCAACTTTATTTTTATGAACATTGGATTGCATCTTGCTCATGTGCGCTGGGATGACTGGGACTGAGCTCCTGCAGCTGAACGCACTTTGTGAACTCTCATACCTGTCATCTTGTCCTTCCAGGGCATCCTTTCCATCTCTCCACGTCCCTCCTTTTTCAACAGTGAACTCACCTTCCATGACTAATGCAATCCGTAAGCAGCCCTCATGATGAGTCCACAGATTTTAATTTCCTAACATTTCCCTTTAGACTCCTCCTAACATCCTCTTTTTCTAAAAAGAAAATCCCTGCTTGGAATTAGTCAGAGTCTCCACGTGGCCCTCTGTGTGAACTCTGTCCACAGGGCTCGGATGTTCAGGTGTTCATAGCCGTGCTCAGGTCTGATCTACCCGGGAGGAAGTAAAGCAGACGGTTCTTGGGTGGAGTTTCTGCGGACACATGTCAGAAACCAAAGTGTGCTAAGTCCCCTGCTGGGAGTGGCAAATGAGGCAGGAACGGACCAACTATGGCTCCTGACCTAAAGGAACTCTTGAGTACTTAGTATGATAGTCAAAGCAGAAGCAGGAAGAAGACAGCATGGTATAGAATGTAACTGAAAGGGCACTGGCTTTGGGTAGCTGACTTTGGCTCGTTACTCAACCGTATGTGCCTTAGTGCTAAAAGATGGCAACTATCTCATGGGTGTTCTTGTGAGGTTTCACCAGTGCAATGTTGTATATTAGGTAGTGTACATTTCATTATTTATTGCTATTATGTTTTAAAATGTAACAGCAGCATTGAATATGGGAATCTTAGAGGTGTGCAAATAAAATATGAAACTTACTTCTACTGTAGAATTCATATATACAAGAAAGAATAAGCAATCTGCAAATTGTTGTTTATTGCCTCAGGATGAAGAGGACCTGAGCTCACTGCCTTCCACCTAGAACATTTCATATTTGATTCTTACCTTACTCTTAGGATAGAAAATGGAAACCATTTGTCTCTTTTTGCTTCTGGGCTAACTCACTCATTATGGTAATTTCTAGTTCAATCCATTTGTCCACAAATTTTTAGAATTCCTTGTTTTTAATAGCTGAGTAGTATTCCATAGTGTAAATGTACCACCGTTTCTTAGTCCATTCTTCTACTGATGGACACTTAGGCTGTTTCCATGTTCTGGCTATTATGAATAAGGCTGCTATGAACATGGTTGAGCATATGTCCCTGTTGTGTGGTAGGGCATTTTCTGGGTATATTCCAAGGAGTGGGATAGCAGGGTCTTGAGAAAGCCCTATTCCCATTTTTCTGAGAAAGTGCCAGATAGCTTTCCAAAGTGGTTGTACTAGGGATTTGTCCCATGAAAAACTTTACTTACCAGGAAAGTAGGTCAGAGGAGAGGACATCCTATTGAGACTTTAGGCGAGAGTAGCCTGGAAGAATGGGGAAATAATAGGACCCACAGGGTCCTGGAAACCTACAAGAAGAACTTTATGACAGGCAGATCTGGGTCCTGGGGTCCTCCTCAAAGTAAGGCACCAGCCAAGGAGAATATAGGCAATAAACTTCGAACCCCTACCAAGACCTAGCCGATGAACAGGACATTCTCCACCGGTGAGTGGAGAGTGAGATCTGACTCTCACGTGAACTCTGGTGCCCCTTTTCTGACCACATCCCCTGGATGGGGAGGCCTGGCGGCACTCAGAGGAAGGATAGCAAGTTACCAAGAAGAGACTCGATACTCTAAGAGCATATATAGGGGGAGGAGGTCTCCCTCAATCACAGACATAGGGGAGAGGAGAAGGGGGGAAGTGGGAGGGAGGGAGGAATAGGAGGAAACAAAGGAAGGGCTAACAATCGACATGTAATATGAATAAATTAATAAATTAATAAAAAAGAAAATGGAAACCAATCACAACTCAGTTTTTGTATATATCTTATATTTTGAAAAGGGTCATGGATCAAATGATTATGTTCAAGTCTTTGAAAACTTTATCTTCTGCTAAGAAGACCAAATTTGTCCTAGAACATGGAGCTGTACATGAGAAGCCACTAGCACTATTAGGCAGTCCTTGGAGATGACTTGGAACTTAATTAGCTTTAATGAGTAATTAGATTACTATTACATTTCTTTTTTCCCATAGCTTTATTGAGATATAATTCACATTCCCTGTAAAATTCAATGGCTTTTACTATATTCAGAATTGTGCATCTATCATTACAATAATTTTGAATACTTTGTTAACCCCCAAAGGAAACTCTGAACCCTTCAGCAGCATCTTTCAATCCTACTCCCAATCTCCCAAGCCTAGAAAAGTGTTGCTCTTCTGTCTACAGATTTGCCGGTCTTGACATTTCATATAAAAGGCGTCATACAGGACGTGGGCTGCCATGACTGGCCTCCTTCACTTACTTCTACTATATTTCTTAAAATGGGAATTACTTAGGTGTTTGCCATAGAGAAATTGCTAAGTAAAAAAGAGTACAGCCATATTCTAGATTAATTCAGGTATTTAAAAAAGTAGATAAATCTACATAGGTTAATAAAGATCTCCAAATATACGCACACAATCGTGAAGTCTGTGAATACACATGAAAGTCCCCAGAGCAATAGAAGGGAGGAATACCTAGGAATATTAGCATCTAGGAATATTAAGAAACCTTTCTTTTTAGAATATGCTATTTTTTCAGAATAATTACTGACCTATCACTTTTAGATGTAAAGTTTAAAAAGCAAATACTTTACAGAAATGGGAGCATGAGCGTTCCTTAGGGAGACCCAGAGGGACAAGGGTGGGAAGACCCACGCACCCAGAATACCGGAGACACGAAAGCCTCGCTGACACCAAAGCTTCCTCCAGTCTATCTAATTTTCAGGAAGAAAAATAGTGGCTAAGAATTAGGCTTGAAGCAAACCCCTGGGAAGGAGAATCTCTTTGTGCTCTGAGATTTAGGAATAAGGTTTATTTAACTGAAGGACACTCCTCAGGTCTTAGTTTTCTGCTAATTTAGAGTGAAGTAGAAAGGGAAACTGGAGATTGAATAGGGACAGACTGTCAAGACGAGAGATTGAGCGGAGGGCAAGGACTCATTAGCCAGGCTGATCATACCGAGATGGGGACCTACCTTTAGAGCCCCGGGAACCACCTCTACTTCAGGAGTTCTCACAACAATTAATGGGGGTGAATCTTAAAACCACAGGGGAAGTTAGCGTTTTCCTTTTATTTATCTGTTTTTCTTTACTTTTACTATTTTCTGGAAGAACAGGGAAGAGCGAGGCTGGGAATACAGATCTTGTTGTCAGTCACTGTTGACGAGGGTCCCTAAGAAAATACTGAGCAAAAGAAGACTATCAGTAGGGTCCTGGCACAGACATAAGAATTGCAGATCCTTTTTAAGTAGACTCTGATGTCATCTAAGACATAAGTGCAGTCTTATTAGAAGAAATACTCTGTGTCTATGTACAGATAAACTATAGGTGCCAGTTAACAGGGCAGCCACAGGGGCCACAGTGGCTCTTAGGTGGAAGCAAGCTGATCTGGGCTATCACAAAACAGGCAAGAAAGATAACACAACTTTTTTTTCTAAGACAGAGTTTCACTGGTAGCCCTGGATGTCCTGGAACTCACTCAGTAGACCAGGTTGTCTTGGAACTCACAGAGATCCACCTGCTTCTGCCTTCCGAGTTCTGAGATTAAAGGTCGGTGCCACCACTGTTCAGCAAACATTCTGATTTTAACAGGTGTCCCACAGGCAAAGCCATTTGCTGGAAGGTGAATGATGATTGTGTAACAGCAATGGCCATAGTGATGTCGATGATAAAAATAAACATTAATGTATAGTATGCACGAGCACTCTGATAACATCTCATATTCACCATTTAAATTAATCTTTACAAAGCCCTATGATGTAGGTAAGGACTTTCAGTAGCCTAGTTACATGGCTAAAGAAATGAAAGTTCAGAGAGGTTAGGTCGTTTGTTTAAGATCTCACAGGCAGTGTGAAGCTAGGCTCCACATCCTGGCCTTCTAGTCTAATGCTGCTACCATGATAGGATGCCAATTCTTGATTTTCTTCCCCAGGACTCCTAAACTCACTGAAAAACTTAATTTCCCAAAGCTTTCAAATTAAGGACTGACTGCTTAGTTTTTTGTCATTCATTGTGTATTTCAGCAAACTCATTTGAAAAAAGACAAGGATTGTATTTGCAAGCAATTATCTTCTAGAATTTACCAAGTTAGTGTTTTCATATGTTCACACTTATAAATTAGGCTGACACTTATAATTTATGTGCTTGTTATCACTACTGTGCTACAGACTGAAATTGATTACTTATTTTTTTAAGTAGAATAAAGGCTCCTCCACTCTTTACTGACAGAAATATGTGTAAAGATAAAAAAGGAGCTCAAAAATAAAATGAATAATATATGCCAAGCTACAAAGTGCTCAACTTACAATGTGACAGTAAAGACACAGAATAGGTGAAAATAGTTAAAGATGTCAGCATAATGAATTCTGGCACATGAAAAAGTGGGTGACATTTTCCACAGAATAAGTGTAGACTGTGCAAAGAAGAGTAAGTCTTTGAAGGCCACTTGCTCATAGAATGAAGTTAACCGAAGACTACAGAGAAATGAGAAGAAACTCAACTGGTGTGTGTGTGTGTGTGTGTGTGTGTGTGTGTGTGTGTGTGTGTGTGTGTGTATTTCATTAGAAACAGAAAATGTTGAACTCATCTGCTTTTTCAATTATGAACAGGAAATATAAAACTTGTATTACACTAAAAACTGTAATAAAAATGACTTTAGGCCCATGTTAGGGAGAAGCAGAGAGGGAGGAAGAGAAAGGAAACTCAGCAGGGTCCCCAGCCCTCCTCGGCATCTGTCACTGTCAGACCCCACCCCTCAGGGTGCCCTCCACACATCTCTCCTATTTCTCTGCCTCTTTTGTCTCCAGTGCCCCTTTGCTTCCACTTTCTCCCCAGCTGCAGCCTTTCCCTCCAAATCCTTAGTTGCTATGCCAGCCCACTCTTCTCTATGTCTTCCTGTTGCCAAGACAACATCCACATTGCTAAAAAGTACCAAGGGATCTATCGTGAGGGCGAGGTCACTGCATCTCACACCAAACATTTACTACTTCATTATCACCTGAAGAAACTGCCCTTCAGTTTCCAATATGAAAGATGAGGATATAGTTGTTTTAAAGCCTCCAATTTCAATTCACTTTCATTTTCTAAATTTGATGAAATTTTGTTCTCACTCCCTTTTCTGTTAATCTCAGCCATTTCAAACAACACATTGAAGCCTATAGTCCCTCTGCTGGCAATCCCACACAGTTATTTACAATAAATCACAGAAAGTAGAAATCACCTACAGGAAACATAAACCGTGTCTTCGTCAACATGACATTCCTATTCCAGGAAGCTTTTGTTGAGTAGGACATTGAATATTTGTTTTTTTGCTTAGTCCAGAAACTTCTATTTAAACTCACATTAGAGTGCTTGTGCTTGACCAGTGGCCCTCTAGGAATCGCTGAAGCCTTTAGCCACAAATTGTTGCTTGCTGGGCCATCATCCATCTCCTACCACATGAAGCCATTTACCCAGTGCCAGCCATGCCTCTGTATTGCCTCTACATTGAGATGCCCGCTCTAAATCGCATCTCTCCCAAAGCTTCATATATAGTTTGACTTGATTCCTGCCTTTCAGAGATGATATTAAAATACCGTGAAGAGTCTCACCATACAAGCAGCAAACTCCAAAGGTTAATGCAGTGGTAATTTGGAGGGAGAATCCAAGAGTTTGCAGTTCCATTGAGACATCTGTCTTCTCTCTCCATCATCACTTAAGACTCCATCAGGAAATGGAGCCGTGGCGCTTCCTTCTGAGACCTCTCTGATCTTTTCATTTTTTGAGCTCTGCAAATGCTAAGAAATCCTTTTTAGGAACTTTTTCATTATCTTTCCAATAGGAGTGACATTTATCCTTTCTGGGAATGTCTTCTTATCAGCTCCGCCCTGGCACAACCATATCTAATGGGAACAGGGAAATTATAAAGCCGGCACAGCTGTTTGACAAAGCTCCAGCAAAGCTGAGCCGAGGGACGCAATTGCTGTGGTGCAGTCTCCCACTTTTTGGGCTTGATCTCCATGTGTTGCATGCTTGTACAACTTGGGGATATTAGATTGATGGAATTTTTTAAATGAATCCTTTATGCCCTCTCCCAGAAGTACTGCTTCTAAGCTTCCCCAAGAATGTTCTGACAATAATACCTCTCCCACTTTTAGGGAGATATTCTTATCTGGTCTTACTTGAAGGTCTTCCTTATACACCGCAGATTGTGACTCAAATAAATATGCCAGAAGCCTCCTTATGAGGTTTCTGCCTCAAAGATACTCTGGGCACATCTGCTCCTCCACTTACTCAGGAACAAGATAATTAGAACAAAGTAAAGTTAAAAAAGTAAACAATGTTCGGTAGGCTAGAGAAGTTGAAGGAGATGACATTAAAAGCTTCTTCCTTACACTGATGGACAAAATAATGGCATGGATAAATGATGAAAGAATAAAATATTAAGACTTCCCTTTCTTAGAAAAAGTTAACTCATATAGGGTTACTGTGGTGCTGTAAGACCAAGGAACAAAAAATACCAAGATCAGACATATAAATAAATTCTACAAATATATAAAATATGCATATTGTATTGTGGCAGAAATTGAATAATAACTGTAGCAACTTTGGCCTAAAGATTTTTCTTGGGTCCAATGACTATTTACACTCTATTAAATAAAGTTGATAATACACTGCTTGGGACATGACAATCTGCCCAGGCTGTTTGGAGAGTTTCTTTCTGTCTAGAGCCCTTGAAACTGTGAGAGCTAGCAGCCTGAGAACAGGCTGCCATGCTTTGGCAAAATATGACCTTAACACTACAAGATTGTTAAAAGTTGGGTTGTGAGGTTGATGAGGGAAAGTGATTGTAAAAGATAATTCTTTTCTGTCACGGTTTATCAAGGATAACTAAACTTATGACCAAGAAGAAGTTAAAACCATGTTTAGTGACAAAAATGATACAATCTGTATTTTGGAACAATGCATCTACCCCTGCCTACTGAGTTCTGAATAAATAAAGAGGCACTCTGACTGCCAGTCAGTCAGGCTGCAAAGCTCTTCCCAACCCTGTGCCTGACTCATTCCTTCCTCTGTGTTCTTGCATCCATCCTTCTTGAGACCCTGACCTTACCTGGGGCTGGACCCTGGCACTGCCCCTCTGTCTGTTCTGCCATTTTGTATACATCTTTAAAAAGAAATCTTGGGGGGGAAGAGGAGAGAGACTGAAGTCTATTAGTAATTTAGCTGCCAGGATGAAAACACCCACAAAGATTCTTCCTCACCAGGATCCTTTGAACAAACCAGGCTTCAGATCCATTTCCAAACCATCTCGGAACTCTCACTCTGAGAACTCTCTTACCTCTTCTGTTCTGAGACTGACTGGGAGGGTTCACCTCTCCAAGCCTGTCTCATGAGAACCGAAAATTCATCAAGTTTTCCACTGGAGATGGTCCAGCCATCTGGATGGGAACCCAAGTCATGAGGTGTACAGTGACACCAACAAGGAAGTATTTTCAGGCTCTCATGGGTTTCTTGGGCTAATATAATGCTTCAACTTTTCTGGCCACATTCCTGTTCCTCACATGTACAAAGCCCAAATTCATGAGCCTACTTTCTGTATGGCACAATTGCACTAAGGACAAGATGTTCAAAAATGTTCATTTGAAAGATACCTTAGAATGAAACAAGTGAATATCAAATCATCTTCATTTTTAACTGGTGTAAAGAAACTTCCAAAAGAAATTCAAATTCTAAAATCATTTAAGAGATCCCTTTGCTGAGGTACAGAGAAAAATGCAACGCACTTCAAACCCTCTTACAGCTATCCTACACTTTGCAACGCAGCCTTCTCCACTCTATGCCTCTCCACTTCCTTCTGCTTCCGGTTTTTCCTCAGATCCACCACAGAAATTAATTAAAGCTAAACCATGCGCACTATAGGAGCAAACCCCCTGACCTTTAATTTCTGATCTAATTATGAGCTTAGAACCATCAAAAATATTTTTCCAAGCCTAGATAAACTATTATGAATTTTGTAGAGAAGCTAGCTTATCCTAATCATATATAATGTGAGGCTTCCAGATCTGCAGCCTTTGTTTGTATATTAGTGGGACCTTGAACACAAAGGGCTGGATGGAGAAGGCGGAGCAGAAACACAACAAGGATGACTTAGTAGACTCAGAATTGCAATTGGAGTTCTTAGTTTGGTCAGTGAGGATGAGTCCCTGTGAGTACAGGGTGACACTCTCGGGTACTGTGAGAGAGCATGCAGCAGCATCCCGAGGCAGCGACCAGTTCTTTCCTCACTTTTGTTTGTCATTCAATGTAAACTAAACTAGATCTCAACTATCTGTCCCCATGCCCCCACCTCTCACGTGCTTGGACCAGCCTTGCTAGCAGTGTATCACTAGCAGTGGGATTTGAGATGCTAGAGCCTTGTCCTACTTCTTGCTCAGCTTCCTGTTTTGGCACCATGCCTGTCTACTGCCATCCTCCTGACCAGGCTGGTCGCATCGCTCTGGAACCATAAGCCAAACTAACTCTCCTATAAGCTGTCTTAGTCATAGTGTTTTATCAGAGCAAGAGGAAAGTAAATAAAACCATGAAGATCTCTCTTATGCTGTCTATTAATAGTCACACTTAACCTTGCAAACTTTCACCATTTCCAATCTCTAGCATCTGTGAACCCATTTTTTATCTTATAATTTTGACATTTAAAAACTGTTTTCTACCACACAGAGAAACCTGTCTTGAAAAATCCAAAACCCAAACCAAACTAAAAACAAAATACTGCCTCCCCCCCAAAAAACTCTACCTGTTTTCTAAGTGTAGTAATATATCTGGCCATTTGAGATTAACATTTCCATTCAGCTTTTTTTGTTTGTTCGTTTGTTTTCTGAGGTCTTATGTGGTTACGTTTGGGTGTTGTAAAAGTGATACCATTAAGATCTTTCAGAGTGATTAAACCATGAAGACTCTTCTCTCATGACTGGCATCAAGGCAGCAGAGGCAGAGTCCCACAGGCAAACCTCAGGTGGAGCTCATGGATCCTGCAGAGGAGGGGGAGGAACGGTTGGAGGAACCAGATGGGTCAGGGACACACCAGGAGAAGATGGCCCCACACTGCAGTCAGCTCCCTTGCCTCCGGTCTTTACTATGGGAAGCCCCGCCCAGTGCTCCTTCTCTCTGACAAGAGCAGCTCCAACCAAACAGTGGAATCTGCCTTCACCATGGACTTTGCAGCCATTAGAAAGAACTAGGAGAAACGCATTTCTGTCATTACACATTGCCCTGCCTGTGAGACTGTGGTACAGTGGGACAAAGCAGGCCGAAGAGAAGGACAAATTCAAGTCTGTGCTAACAGGCCCCCACTACCTTTTTGCAGAATAGCAGTCCATGACATGGAAGCTTTGGAGCGTAGCTCTTTATCCACAGATACACATTTTGATCCTCTACACGCTTTGCTGTTAACAATAAGTCTGCTGTAGACAAGAGTGCACACGATTCAGGGAGCATATAAATTTTATCTTGGAGTGTGGTTGTGTGATTGTATGGGAAGAATGTGTTTAATTTTAAGCAATGTTTTTATGAAGTAGCTGTATTACCTCTCCACCCACAAGGAATCTGTGAGACACTGATTTCTACAGCCTTCTCACTAGCAATAGAGGGTGCTTTGACTTATCTCAAAAGGTAGGCAAAATTGTGGCAGGTTATTATCCATATGACCAGAGAGAAGCCAGGTTTTCTTTCTTCTGACCCTTCGATTCATTGGAGCCCTCTTTTAGATTAACCGTTAAGAATAACAGGCTGACAGGAGACTGTGATTGTGTGGAAACCAGGTGGAGAATGGGGTGACCGAGCCTGCTGAGCAGACTCAGAGAGCAGGGCTATGCAGGGCCATCCCTCTCCAATCACGGGCTGATAGCCTGACAGGTGGGGTTACCTTAAATCATTCCCATCGGATTCCATCTGTAGCTCTTGGACTCCTAGCACGATGAAAGCATTACAATCTCAGGAGGGGGCAAACTACTAGACTAGCTTTCATTTTTTCCCTTTCAGATGTGAAGAGGGATGACACAAAAAGAATTTTCCTTAAAAAATCTGTGTGATATTTACTATAATGTTGTGTTCTTTTTATATTCCCCTAACACAAACTGAGAAGCACAAGACTTGAAGATTCATATTCCAAACTATGTTAGTGTATATAGTTAGTTATACAGACTTACAGGCTAATAAAATGAGATTTAGAAGATAAAACGGTGATAATGTAAGTTTAGGGGCACAAAATCTGTGTCCTAGAACCATCTGGAAGTGTTTTCTTGTTTGGTGGTTGTGCTGGCTGGTGATTAGCACTGTAGTTGGCTACTTGTCAGAGGCCTGACATATGGACTTCCTGTCACGCTGTTGGGTCGAGCTTCTAGCAGACCTGCACTCAGACTCAAGAGGTCGGCGGAGGTAAGGGCATGGCCCTCTAGTCCTCAGGAAGAGCTTTGAGACGACATCGAAGGGGTGCAAGCAGAGTGAACAGCATTGTGCTGTGAGGCTAAGCAGGCCCCTCTCCTCAAATACTGAAACCATAGTTGTCCTTAACATTGGCTATGCTTTCTCTCTCTCCTCCTCTCTCCCTCTCTCTCTCTCTCTCTCTCTCTCTCTCTCTCTCTTTCCTTCCCTCCCTCTATAACTTGACCACCCTTTTGTACAGTAAGTGGTCAGGTTTTATATTTAAGATGTAGACTTTTGAAATTAACAACCTTTCAACCTTAAAGATGGAAAAATGATTATTAGGTAACACAAAAAGAGATCAATTTTATAAAAATCCTATTTAAGCAAGATTGACAAGTTATTCCCCCAAATGTAATTAATGATCTGTGAGCGGATGACAATATTCAAATGTGTCACAAGTGAGGTACCACTTGAAAATAAAGCATTTTAATATTACTTCACTTGGGAATTGAGAAATGGTGGGAGAAACAAATGAAACTGGTCCTGGACTCTGACTGGACAGTGCTGTCCCTCTACCTCAAGGCAATCTTCCCCACCAAAGACCCACCTCCTGGAAAAAGCTCCAGCCTTGAGGTGTAGCTTGGCCTTCAGCTCCCAGCCAGGGCTTCTCTATGCTCCCCGCATGGTGCTCATGCACAATTCTTACAGCACTAAGTCAGTGAATGTGCGCAAGTTGTTTATACGCAGGCCTTTGCCATGGGATAAGGTCTCCGAGGATAGAAAGAACAGCCATAGTTGTAATATATTACTTGTTATAGTGCCTGGAGCGCAAGAGAAACAGAATAAACACAGAATGAAAGGAAGCAGAAAGACAGACCAAGGATGGATGGATAGAAAGGACATTCTATCATCAACATAAAGCTTAGAGCTCAAATGGACGAATAAGTCATCTGATAAATCCAGACTTCTCAGTGATTCATGCTATAGGATCACTCAGCCACGTATTTCTGTTTCTCTCATGGTATATTTATATATTTGTGTTGAAAAGGGGGTTAAGCCACAACAACCTGTGACAAGCTACCTTCCCAATGTATTTCTAGACAAACATTACCAAAATCATTTGCTTATTTTCATCCCTCATTTTGTGTACTACTTTTCATATTAACATGTTTTTAGCATTTAAAAACTAAGTTTGTGAGCTCAGCATGCTGGCACACTCCTGAGGTAGCAGCTACACGGGCAGGTCGGGGCAAGAGGGCCTTGAGTTCAGAGTCCAAGGCTAGCCTGGACACCACAGCAACAATCTATCTCCTGAAACAAAAAGCCAAAAGTTCCAACTAGGGCTAGGACAACTTTGCAGCAGTCCTTTCCTCTTTATGAGCAAAGCAAACTAGGTTTTGCTTTCATAAGTTACCTTACTACTACTTAGAGTGGGTATTAGAACCTCTGAGAATTCAGAGACTTGCTAAAAACTGACCATATCATTTCAGGTCTAAGATATAACTGGATAAAAGCAAGTTACATACAACTTATAGATTCATTTTACTAGTAAGTGATTAAATCATAGTAACTATAACTATAGACTACATAAACAACCACTTGTCATGGGTATGGTTCAATCTGTGCAGACTCAGGCAACATAATGGCAGCAGCGTGTGGCACTGTGTGCCAATGATGCTGACCAGCACAGTGACAAGTGCCTCCCTGTGACAGTCTTCTGTGGTCTAACTTCTGAACAGCCCTCGTGGTCACTGTTCAGTTTTAGAACATATGTGCAAGCCTCAGATTAACACACTTTAAGAACTTATCCCTTAGTAAGCTTTGCATTCTGTGTGAGTGAGTTCTAGGACTCAGTTATTCAGCTGCCCCCTGTACACATGTTCCTGGTAGATATCTGTCTGTAACAGTGAGGTCTTTGCCATCATGCAAGCCCTCCTCCAGCTAGGACTTTACTTCTGTGTGCTCCTAAACTGTGACTGCAGGATGATCTGAGAGATGAAACAGCAGAGCCATTTTTACATCTGCCATTTTTACATGACCATATGATGATTTTGTGTTGAAAATCTAAACAGTGAAAACAATACAAACCATGAGGTATTTGTTTGGCAAAGACAAATTTTAATTCATTGTAAAACATTTTGCTGAATTTGAAAAACATGTTTAGATAGAAATATTTTTAAAATAGAAATGTAGTTTCTCTTTTTAAAATGTCAGTTGTTTTATTACAATAAAGGGACTTAGAAAATAATGTTATTGCTGATTTTTACTGCAAGTAATTTTTCCATATTGAGGAAGAATATTTTATAAGACAGTTATCAAATGCATCAGGCACGCCTGTGTGTGGCCTGGCTGATGGCTAGGGAAGAAGAGGCAGTGAGCACAGTGAGAGGGTGGAATGACTTTACTGTTTCAGGTCGCAGGTGTCCTGTCTCTTCCCTTCCCAGCTCCATGTATATATCCTTCTCAGCAGTGAAAAATTCTTATTCAACAGCATGGCCTTCATTATATTTTGTGTAAAGAGCCCTTTGAAAAATGGACCTATTGAGATATTTCACACATTTTATTATTTACTCAAAGTACCCAGTCCAATGGCTTTTGGTATATTTATAGTTATAACCATCACCACAAATAGATTTAGAGCATGTTACCTTCTTAAACAGAATGCCATAACCACTACCAGGCATTTTCTACCTCTCCTCTCCTTCTTCTTTCTGCTGTTCCCCCAACCTATGCTTCCAAATCATGTACATACTTTCTCTCCCTGTGTATTTGCTGATTATGGGCACTTCATGTAGCATGTTTTTCAGGGAACATCTGTGTTAGAACATATATAAGTTCTTTGTTCCTTTTCTTGCCAAATAATATTTCATTGCATGGATATACCATATTTTAATCAGTTGGTGAGTGTTTACACTGCTTTTACTTTTTAACAATCATGAGAAATGGTACATAGCAATGTATATGCTTTTGTGTAGACACATGCTACTAATTATCTTGGTTATATGCCTAGCAATGGGCATGCTAGTACATATGATAGCTATTAAACTGAGGTCCAAAGTGACCCCATCAAGAGGGTTTGGTGTTCCTCCTAATCAAAGTATTTGAAAGAAGGGAGAGGATAGAAGAAAAAGTGAATAAACATCATTGAGCATTGGTACCAAGCACATATTAAGTACTAAAATCTGTGTATTTTTCACTGTAATACCATGAGGATCAAAAGTAGTCACACTGAATTTTCAGTTACATAAAGACAGAAACAAAGTGAGTGGCTGTGTGGTAAGAACTGAGGCCATCCACAGATACACAGATACGTAGCTACTGTCCACAGAAAGCTGAGCTGGCATTCCACCATCCTCACACATGGGAATTCCACCTCCAGGAAGACAGAGCAACATGTGGATATCTTAGTTGAGAATTCCAGGAAATTATTAAAGTCACATCAACCTCCCAACAGAAAAAAGCAAAGAGCAGTTGAGACCTCAAGTCTCCTTTGAACCCTTTCACTCAAAATTCTTGTCTATATGTGAAAAATTAATAAAAAATGAAAAAACTCCTTGTCTGGCTGTCCAGCAACACTACACTATTATATCATGATTGTACTGAGCCATAACCAAGCTTCCACAATGAATGATATGCCCTAAACCAGAGTCTCAAAATCTCATAAATACACTGACTGCCCTCTCCATTCTGAAATTCCCCAACATCTATCAAGGTAGCATTTTCTCTATTAATAAAAATAAAATTGGTTTTGTCTTATGAACAAGATGCTTTGCAGATAGTCTTTGAAGCTAGTATTTAATGGCAGTTTGCTATATACTGTTTGTTTAGGTAGTAAAAAGCTCCTACATAATGACAGAAAAATATATTTAGAAAATGTATCTGTGTGTATAGCATGCATGTAGGCAGCATGCTATGCCATGTTGTGTGTGTGTGTGTGTGTGTGTGTGTGTGCAGCATGCATGTAGGTAGCTTGCAATGCCATGTTTTTTTTTTTTTTTTGTGTGTGTGTGTGTGTGTGTGTGTGTGTGTGTGTGTGTGTGTGCACTCGCATGCTATGCCACAGTGAATGTGTGGAGGACAGATGTCAACCTTGGGTGTTGGTTCCCTTGCCTCTCACCTTGTCTGAGACAGGCTTTTTATTCTCTGAGGTATATACCATGCTAATTGGCTTAATTGGCTTGCAAGCTTCTGGGGAGTCACCTGTCTCCACCTCCTATCTTGCAGGACAACTGGGGATGTAGATGTGTGTTACCATATCAGGCACTACATGGATTCCGGGGACCTGAAGTCAGATTATGGCTAAACAAATGCTTTACCCACTAAGCCACATTCTCAGATCCTTTAGAAAAGTATTTTTAAAAGACAAAAGATTGTTTGTTATAGTGAAATTTAAAAAAGACAGAAAATATAATTTAGACATTTCTCTAACAACGCATATTCATGTTTTTCCAGTGGTGATGACCTCACTCTAAGAATATGCGTCTCTCAAAGATCTCCAGAAGAAGAGGAGACACAAGAAGTCCCAGTTCCTGGTTCACGACTGTGACATGCCCAGGATGCTACACAATTACAAGTCCTTAATCATGCACAAATGATAATTTAATGTGGTAACTGCTCCGCTGTGCTCTGCTAGTCCATAAGAGGGAAAGCAACAATTACAAAAGGGCAATTGTCCAGGAGGAAGCAGCACCGAAGGACCCGACTCAGGATGGTTTCAGCCCCCACTCCCCCGCTCTAGGTTTCTACTACTCACAGTTTGGCTCACTGCCACAAGGTGGAGATAGGATGACAAAGCCACAACCAAATCAGTTAAAAGTCACATGGTTTGCTCTGAAGCCAGAAAGGAGCCAAATTATACCACAAACACTTTTTTGTTTAGAACATTGTTCTAAATTATTGTCTTTTGGTTGAATGCTTCCCTCATATTTATTTGATGTTAAATATTTTCTCTAAGTGAAAATTATCAATAATTGATAATTAAGGAGTACTAAAACTGTTATCACACTGGAATAAAGACAGAATATCTGCCTTAAAATTTAAGATTTTTCTCTGTGTGTGTGGGTGGGTGGGGCATAAGTACATTCGTCCATAAGCATATGGAAGAAAGGGAGGGGCCATAAGTACATGCGTCCATATGGACACGGAAGAAAGGGAGGGGCCATAAGTACATGCATCCATAAGCACACGGAAGAAAGGGAGGGGCCATAAGTACATGCGTCCATAAGCACATGGAAGAAAGGGAGGGGCCATAAGTACATGCGTCCATAAGCACATGGAAGAAAGGGAGGGGCCATAAGTACATGCATCCATAAGCACACGGAAGAAAGGGAGGGGCCATAAGTACATGCATCCATATGCACACGGAAGAAAGGGAGGGCATCAGGTGTCCTATTTTATCAGTTGCCACCATATTTCCTTGACATACAGCCTTTGACTGACCCTGGAGCTGGGCTGTGGTCAACAGATTCCCAGGGGTCCTCTGGTCTCCGTCCCCACAGCACTGGGTCACATGCTTGCAACCCCTCACACTGTCTTTTAGTGGGTTCTGGGTTTTGAACTGAGTCTCTCATGTGTGATGTAGTAAGTGTTCTTACCTGCTGAGATGTCTTTTTAGCCAGCCTTGGTTTTGGTTTTGTTTCTTCCCTCATCCTTTAGGCTAGCTTGGTGATAGTACTTAGAGGTCTCCTTATTCATAGCTTTTGCTACTTTTATTTATTCACCTTGTCTGATGTGTTTGTATCAGGTCATAAGACTCTCCAGCCTTCCTCTCTTTCTCTTTTCTTTTGGAGACATAGTGTCATTATGGAGTAGGCCAGGCTATCCTTCAAATCAGTACCTTCCTGTCTCCACCTCTGAGTGTTGGACTCCCAGGCATGCCCGCCCTGCTCAGCCCTGACCTCCCCTCTCTACAGAGCCCCCATTTTGTGGAGCACACAGGGAGAAGCACGGCTGCAGAGGAAGGCTAATTCCAAGTGTCAGAGGTGTCTTCAGGCTCTGCTTGCTGTCTGTCCTACGATGTTTAGCTGTCACCAAATAATCTTTTTTCCCCCTCAGAAATGATTTCATTTATTCAGTTGAAAGTGAATGCAACTTGTCTTGCACAGTCATTTCCATCTTATTCCCCTCACCGGGATTTTCCTTGAAGTAACTGGAGTAGAGGATTAAAAAAGATTTATTTCAGGTTCATTTATCTATTCTTCAAGTGAACAGCCTCATTCTTTCCCCATAGTCCCCTTTCAGAAGCATGTTGGGGCTTATTTGCTTAAAAGACCATCACCCCGTAGCTACTCACAACAAATGATGCTTTCCTGACACGAGAACTCTCAACAGACCGCAGGACAGTGGGTAGCACTGAGTACCACATCTCTGTGAGGAAGCTGCTCACTAAAGGGATCATAGCGTGATCACGCTCATGCCGCAGTGTCTAACATATCCATCTGACCTCTCCAAACTAGTCACTGTTTCCCAGTGTGTCACCTTCTGAGGTGTCTCTGTTTCACTAGCAGATTTTCCTCCTTGCACACTGTTTGCTCTTCTTGGTACCACTAGCTGCTGTCTCCCCTTGCTGTCTTTTGAGACCTGACTGACTATACTGTATAAATGCCTCAGCTGTGGTCACACCTTCATCATCCAGTTACCGTGGCATTTCCCTAATAATTACTTAAATGTTTACTTTTTAACTCAAATAAGTATGTTAGAAACTTTATGTCATATTATGTAAAAGTAAATATAACCTCCATAATTAGAAGCTTTGCATAAAGATGCACATTGTGGATACACTGTCCAGTTGAAGCTGGGCACACGTTGTCCTCTGTTTCGGAGTGTGGGAAACTGGCAGAGTAAAGAAGGACACATGCTATCAGCCTGAAACTTCCTTCTGGCCTTTGAGAACAAGGGAGAGTTGGTTTTGCAGTCGTCCTGTGGCTTTAGCACTGTGTAATGCCCTCTTGCTTGCAGACAGCACACCCTGACCTCTTTTTCCCTATTAGTTGTGCACATCTTATACGCTGGAAAACACTGGAACAGGGAGCATTGCTGTGCTTTGAGGCCGGATGTTCTGGTCTTGCTGTTTATAAGTGTGCCATCAAGACAGGCCACGACCTTTTGTGGGCTTTGCTTCTTACTTCGTAAGTAAATGACATCTTTATCAGTGACATGCGTGGAAGGTTTAGGATGATTTATTTATAAAATGGATAGCACATGATGTGAGTGAGCAACAACCTTGTGTTTTCTCTAACATTACCATAGGCATTCTCTTTTCTGCGGCACAGACCAAATAGCCTCTTTGCAAAATCGCCACCTTCTGCCATGGGATTTCACAACGCTATGAATAGGTTTTCACCATGATGATTTCTCTAGTGTTGTTTCAGTCATTGTTTGAAGAAGACAGCTTTTTTCCCAGCCCAGAAAAGCAGGCATTGATCAAAATCCTACTTACTATGTTCAAAGCATGGAAACCTTAGCACAGTTTGTAAAAAAAAGGTTGTAAACTTAGTTCTGACGAGATTGGGTCCTCAGGCAGATTATGGCCACGCTGTCAGGAAAGTTACTCACATACGCTGAAGACAGCGTGGACATATTTTTTCCACTTGGTAAATTAAGAGACACTTAAGGACAGAGAATTTTCCACTACGTCCTTGTCCCTAGCATGCTTGTGTCTCCCACAGCTGTTCCTTCCCACCCCTCTTAATAAAATTCAAATTGCCTAAACAATGCTTCTAACCCTTGAGCACAGTCCTCCCTCTTCTGAGAACTGTCTTGTCCAAGAGTTCCCGAAATCAACTGAACTTCCGCTAACCTCTCTTGCCCAAGTTCAGAAAAACCTTCTGTCCTTCCAGAGTCAGAATGCTCCTTCCAAACCTCCCTTTGTCTACATTTTTGAAAGAAGACAAATGCTAAAGTGCCCTGGTTGGTTTTCCTTACTGTAGAAGGCAACAGAGTATGATAAAATTATATTTTGGGCTCTTAAGTAAAAGTTAAAGGTAAAAAAGTTTTATTACAAAGTGTTTTTACTGAAATAAAAAAATACATGAAATGACCAATGTAGCATTCATTCTCTGCAGCCATGTCCAATTTTAATTCTCTGGGAAATCTGATGCCCTTTGGCTCCATATCTCTATCTAATTAGACACCTGGGCTTATGCTGAAGGTCAGAGGCCACTTAAAACAAAAAGATCAGTCCTCAGCTTTGAGCTTCAAGTTAGCATTAAAATCCTTCATAAGGCAAAAATCTTAAAAAATGTAAAATCTTTTGTTACCTTTCCACCCTTAAAACTGTTCTTAATCTAACAACACTTCAGGGTATGAACACAGAAGTTCATGAGAAAGCACACCTTAGAGAAGACAGCACATGCAACAGGAAAGGCTTGGAGAAGGCTAGACCAGGGTCAAGAGGTTGCCTGGACCACAGAAGGAGACCCCGCATTTACCTCCCGAGTTGGTAGGCAGCCTAGAAGAGCATAGAGATCCTGTCCTCACATGAAGCAGCATTGGAAGACTCCAACAGGCTAAACTGGGTGAGCGCCAAGAGAAGGCCACAGCTGCACTCCTATATTGTCATTATCTTTACTTGACCTCAGATTTCCATGTTCTACAAGGTCTGGGGGAACTGCCATGGGGACCACACTCTAGAATAACTTTGGTGACAGAACTAAACTATGAAGTCTCAGGGTATGGGAAGCAGAGGTAGTGTCTAGTCTTAGAATCAGGTACCAATATGAAGGAAACCCAAAACTCCAGAGAAAGGTGTGTGCATTGAGTGAGGGTAAGTGAGTAATCAAATGATAGCAGAGAGGCCACCAGGGCTAGCATGTGGTATGAGCATCTCGGTACCCAAGTGCTGGTCCAGCACAGCTCGGGCCTGGAAACCAGGGTGAGTGGGGAGGGAATAAGGGGCAGACACACAGACACAAACACAGACAAGCTGGGCTGGGCGGTGGGTGTGAGCTCTGATGGAACAGGAACAACCGAATGATCCCCGGAACCACAAGTCTGTTATGCATAGGACAGGGGGCAGGTGTTCCGCTGTTCTCAGTAGGGGGTCTCAGCCAGCACTTTAAGGCTGTAAACATCTGGGTGGAGGAAGATGTTGCTAGTTTTTGCACACAGTCTCAACATCACACTAGGACCAGAGGAAGGCTTTGGCATCCCTCTGAGCCTGACCCCTATTGGGGGACAGGGCAAACTTTGCCATTACCTTGGATCTGAGGCACTGGGGCCCCTGACATGGCAACGATACACGATACACATTCACTCAGGGTTCCTCTCCCTCCCACACCTGAAGAGCATCTAGCAGGAGAAAATGAGAAACTTTATAGAGTATGAAGAATTTCTAAGAAGAAAAGTTTAAGCTACATTTATATGGAAAGTTGATTTAAAAGAAAAAAAGTTGAAGTATTAAAAGGTCAAAAGAGATAAGCTTATAAAATATTTGGTTCTTAAGTGTCTGAGCTGTAGAACAAGACTGAAGCTCCCACCCCCATGAGCAGTCAAGATCACAGGGAGAGGAAGGGCTCTAGAATCAGACTTTGGCCAATCTTGGACATCCTAGCTATTGTTTTAGCAGCAGGTGAACTCTTTCTGTTTAGACTCTACCTGGTCCTACTCTTAAAATAATCACATGTCCAGTAGGTTAAATCCAAGCGCTCTTAAGCATGACAGCCTTCCAAGTATAGGAAGGCCACACTGACATCTCCTAAGCATGCTCTTTAGCACACACCTGGGACCTCCTGCTCATTTTATTCCCCCCCAATTCCTCATTTCTAGTGCAAACCCTCTTGGAGGTGCTGGAGAACCGAGTCAGCCTCCCAGGGAAAGGCCCTCTGGCAACTGAGACTCCATTCTTCTCCAGATATTCAAAAATTTTCCAGTCTTGTCTCCAATTAGCAAGCAGATTTAAACAAAGAGATGTGTCTAACTAGGTCAGCTGTTGAGTCCAAGCTGGGTCACTACTTTTTACAAATCAAGAAAGAAAAAAAAAATCCAAGAGTTTCAACACAACCCCAAATCTCCTTTTCCTTCCTCTTAGCCCAAAAGACGTCCTTTTAATTCTGTTTCCTCTTAAGAAGGAAAGCCAACCAACCATCTCACCAAGGGAAATTTGGGGATGCTACTATGAACCCTGTAAACTAAAATTCCTAAATAAAAGTGCTAAAGATTCTGCAAGGCTGATTGTGTCATGTAGAGACTTGGAATGTCGCAGATCTGGAGCCAGATTCTCTTGGGCTACCTTTAGTCTTTTTAGTAGGCCTTCATTGCCCACCCCTGTATCTGACACAATATCCTTTTGACTCTCAGGTAACATCTTTGGAATGTATTTCTATGAGATAACTTTGCTAGTTTTCATCGATTCAAAAGCTAAGAATGGTACTTGATAGCTTCTAACTGACAGCAGATCCCCTGCCTCCACTGTGCTGTAATCTACTTCCTTGATATTCTTCACTAATGGAGTTGGAAAATGCCTTTATTTATGACTTTCTTTTGTTTTATAACTACAAAAGCTCATAAACTGTTTTCATATTTGAGACATGATATATGAGGCAACCTAAATCCATGTTCCTGGGCCATGTACTCATATGTGACTCAGAATAAACTATCTTTTACTCTTTTTGAGGTGAGATTTAGGTTTTGTGTTGACAGTTTTGGCATCCAATGTGAGATCTCAAGATAATCCACTTTCACCAGAGGAGTCACCAAATCTGTATGGTTACCAGTACAAGCCCTGTGTGTCTGGCCATTCATGTGTCTCTCTAGGTGGGTGACTCAGTATTTTGGGCTTGCACCATCACTTGGATTTGGCCAATGGGCCACTGGTTCATTCTGAGCTTGCTGTGGGTACCCTCTTGTCTGTCTGGGAACACCTAGCCAGAGCACGTGCTTTTAGAACAGTTGCTTGTTTTTATAGCATCCTTTTGCTACCTTCCTCCTACCACTCCTCCAATATCGAGGACTGGCTTGTCTGTGTTCTTTCCTGCTTGTTGCTACCTTGTCCCTTTAAGCTTAGAAATGAGAGTCTGATCATAAAGATACTCTCCATAAGTGGAACTTGTCCTCTCCAGCACAACAATGTGTGTGTGTGTGTGTGTATGTGTGTGTGTGTCTGTTTTTTTTTTTAAGGATGTGCAACAATTTCATAGGTAGCCAAGATAATATAACTCGTTTCTGTACAGCACACATATGGGGTAATCACATAATGTCTTGAGCCCCCTCATATCTTTCAGAACATGAAAGATAAACCCAAGACACAATGAAAGGAACTGATTTCAGGATGATACCCGAGGGAGCTACTTCATACATAGTGCATAAATCTGACCCCAAACACCTGACATCTAGCCTAAATCTGGAAAAAGTAAAAATAATTCAGGAATTCCCGAAAAGAACTTTGAGGGTTACAAAAGTGATACTCTATTAAATCAACACTTACGGGATGACTAGCAGAATTGGAGACTTTGGTCAAATAAGATAATTCAGCATGGGTTGGTCTCATTCCCACAGATGATCTTTGTTATCCTAATACCACATGTTCTCTCTTATTTGTGGATCCCAGCTCTGAATCTTCAGATGTGAGTATATAACCTGAAGTAACCACAGAAACCAAGAAAGCAAAAAGGTGCTTTGGGTGAGGTAGAGGAGAAATGGATAATAGGACAAAGGTGCTATGAAGGGAGGGAATGGCACAATGGTCGGGGGCATTTCTGGGAGGTTCTATAATATTGATGGACCAAAAACATTAAAGATGAGTGAAAAAGTCATAGGGAAACATAATATTTTATGTTTATTTAAAATACATTATACTATGTATAAGTATATATGTATACAACACATATAAATAATTTAAATGGAGCTACACCATTCCTAAGAGCCACTATCTAACAAAACTCTCATGGGAAACCTCCCTTCAAGTCATTAGTTAGAAGAGTCCAAGAGACTCCCAAAACAATATAGGCTATTTTCATTGTCCTTGGTTGCCTATCAGATCCTGAATGTAAGACCCTGCTGCTGAAGACGCCACATACTCTGGACAAAGGACTTGGAGGAATTGAACCGGAATTGACATGGCAGCCTCCTCCCTGAGGACTAGCTCTCCGAGAACCTGGAGGTGCGCCACCAGCTGCCAAGGAGAACCTGAAGGTGCGCCACCAGCTGCCGAGGAGAACCTGGAGGTGCGCCACCAGCTGCCGAGGAGAAAGGCAACCAGTAGTTCTACCCAGCTGTGATGAACCACAGCAGTTATCCCACGTGGCAAATTATACTCAAGATGTAATAGTGGGACTTATATCTCAGTGGCAACCAACAGCCACCTCCTTGGATTTAGGCTTGCTCAACGAAGGGAACTCATCCCTGGCAACTGAATCTAGTTAACTAATCTGTGGCTCGTGGGGCCATGGACCCTAGAGGAGAATCTACTACTGTCACTTTCCTAAACCAGTTTAATTCCCAACATCATTCTAAATATTTATCCTTAATATTAACAAGTAAATGTAGCTCTCACCTGTTGGGGGATGATCTGATGTATTTTGATGCTAATTAATAAAAAGCCATCCCACCTGGGCAGAGTAACAGAGATAGATGTGGCTAAGGTTCCCAGGGTTAAAGATAGAGAGAGGATCCTGGGAGGAAGAAGAAGGAGAGAGACCCAAGGAGAGAGAGAAGAAGGCCACTGTGGGTTAGGTGGAAGAGAAACACGTAGCCAGTGTGGATGGGGATTCGGCCCAGATAAAGAACATCAGCAAGTCTTTGGGATTATGGATGGGAGGTAGCTTGATAGAAATTATTAGAAACAGATGGCATGGGATTGGAGCAGGTATCTCATACCTGCCCCACTCTGGGAAGTAGTTTAGAGGATTAATGTCTGCCCTGCCCCAGGTTAACTAAGGCTGTTTTAAAATGTAGCAAGTGTCTGTGTCTTGATTGCTAGCCTGCCATACTGATAATACAGATGAATTACAACTAGCTGGTTTACTGAAGTAATAGTAATTATAGGCCAAAGAAGCTTCTTTTTGCAGCAGGCAGAGACCATCACAGAAATCCACACCAGATCAAAACACTGAGGACAACTGTCTGTGGGCGCCCAGCCCCAACTGACATATCTACAGTGCAACCCTACACTTAAGGCTCAGAGAAAATTGTGGAAAAGGGATCTGAAAGAACGTAAGACTCAGAGGATCAGGGCATATGCTAAGAGATATCTATAATAATTGACACAAAGTTGCACCCATGAGCTCTCAGTAATATGGTGCCCTAAACAAGACCTGCACAATGACAACACCAACTGACATGTCAGTGTAGACCTGGAAAACTTCACAATGTTCCACCCCTAGATGAAGAGCTACAGACAGCTTATGGATGCCAAGAGAGGGAGGATCATTGTTTTTCATAAGTTATTTAATCTCAAGTAACCATCCCTAAGTAAGTATTCATGTGAGATGGGAGCAACACTAAATGGGCTCAGCAAATTAATCTCCCTCCTTCCCTCTCTCCCTCCCTCCCTCCTTCCCTCTCTTCCTCCCTCCCTCCTTTCTCTCTCTTTCTCTGTCTCTGTCTCTCTCTCTCTCTGTGTAGGAGTAATAATTAAAACAAAAAAGGTCATTAAATTGAGAGGGATTAGGGAGACATAAGAGGAGTTGGAAAAGAAAGAGTGAGGGGTAGAAATGGTAAAAATACAGTGTTCATATATGATGTTAAAAATAAAATTAATTAAAAACAAACAAAACTCCACTGTAGCATGTGGTCCAATGTCCAAGGTCAGAGCTTGCCTATAGTAAATATGCTTTAGTTGCTCTTATTTGGCTGAGTAGCTGATATTTTCAGAAAGTTATTTCCAAATGATTAGAAAACACAAAAATAAGTATCAGAGTTTCCTTGTGAATGCTCCATAATGTCTTTCTGGATTAAAAAAAAAAAGATTTAATTCCATCCACAGAGAGAATGTCCTACCTAAACTTGAGTTTCAGCCTCTCTTGTCTTGGTTCCATCTTGGTTCTGGAATCTTTGTTCAAAGACTGATTTTGCTATTTTTTCTTGAGTCATGTAGAAAAGCTAGTCAGTCAACTTTTTGCTAAATTGTTCTTACACCCGGAGAATCTTGATAGGACAAACAATGAAGACCTTGTGTGTGTCCTTGGTCAATAAGCACCATTTCATATTTTGTAGTTTAGGGTCTTTGCATGTGCATCTTCAGGAATAACAACTAACCTTCTATTATGTGTACCACAACAATTAGAAATGACTCTGCATATCTTACAGTCTCTATATTGAGTTCTATGTCAAACAGAAATCTCCCTGTTTCTGATTATTTTGCCCCAGATGTACCTGGAGCATATTTTAAAGCTGAATCTCATTTTCTTATTTCCTGTCCATATTTCTAACTTCCCCAGAACCTCTGGATAATTTATCTATTGCACTAATATTTACAGTTAAAGAAGTATAGACATACTCTTTTCTCTTTGGGCTCAGGAAATGTCTACAATCATTTTTCAATCATTTGTGGTCCAGAGAGAGCCTATACATGCCCTTTCTTGGGGAAATTTAATCCATATGTTTATGATTAATTTATATGTATCATTAAATTGGTGTTTCTAAGACATTTCATTTGGCAAGTTATTTATTTCCTACATCTTATTTGAGTTGGTGTGGATTTGTACCCAGGTGCTTTTCAGTGCTGGCAAAATACCTGGAGACGTTCTGAATATTTGAGGTGCTACTCTTCCCATATTGTCATTGATACACAACTGCACAAACACTGTCAATTAAGAGGTAACTATGGAGAACCAAGAAATTTGTTGTTACTTTAGGCAACATCATAATTGTTCTTCAGAATGGAGTATGGATTCTAATAGCTGATTTATTTAAAAATTCAAACTTATTTCAATTTAGCCATAAGTGGTTTAATAATAGTCTTCCATTTTGCACTATCATGCATTAATATTCTCTGCCTTTAATTTGCTTGTTTTCTAAAAGAAAACACTAATTTGTATAACTTCACTGAAATAGAGAATTGAGTTTTTACTAGGAACATTAGAAAAGATAGCAATGGAGGAAAACTTTAAATATTGAGGATGTTGGAGGTAATCATAAAAAAGTACCTCCAACTGAAGGCAGGAAATCTGTGAGCAGCTAGCTGGAAGCAAAATTAAGAACACAGGACAAATCCAAATTATTAAAAATTTTTGAATACCAGGCTTATGAGTACAGAGGTCTGCATCTGCAAGAGATATTTGACAGAGGTATCTTCAGAAGAGGGAAGACACAACCAGTCCCCTGAATGAAACTGTGGGGAAAAGATTGAAAGTGGAAAAAAATATAGCAGACTAGGAGTGGAGGAAATACAGTCAGAGCCCTTGCAGTAGACTATTGAACATAAGACATAAAGAAACTCTAAATGAAAAGGGACTATAGCAATGTGACGAGCTTGACCTGGCCCTTGTTGAGATGGACTTTCTTATGCTTAGAGAAGAGCAAGCTATGAAGACTGTAGATGCAATGAGTAATTTCTGGTTTAAATTATGTATGGTGTTTGCAACCTCATTTCCTGAACAACAAGTTAAGGATAATATAATATATCTATTGTCTGGATTTGGATGATTTCTGATTCCATGTTAAATAGAAGTGAGAGGAAGATCATTGTCTTGTTCCTGATTTTAGAGCCAAAGCTTCCAGCCTTTCACTGTAGAGCACTCTGCTACTTGTGCACTTATTGTAGGTAGCCTTTATTATGCTGACCGCTGTCCCTCCTATAATTAACTCACTGATGGTGAGTGTCAGTAATTAGGAACTTACCACTTGATATAGACTTCGGGTTGACTAAAAATATTAGTACTTCATTTGGTTGATATACCACTGAAAATCCAAATTAGCTGCCAAAATATCATGAAAAGGAAATATCTTCATCCTGGGACTTATAAGAACCAAATAGAGTATGGTTTTGGCCTTACAACTGAAATATGTAAATCAATGAAATAGAAATATGGTTCAGAAATAAAGACATTTGTAACTGATTCATTTTTAGCAAACTCAGAGAACAGAACAAGATAAACTAACTTCTAACCCCTCCAACTATAGCTATGCATATAAATTTTAAACTACAGAAAATAAAACATAAAAAATCCTAAAAGAAGCTACCTTATTCATAGAGGAAAAAAGATATTTATTATACCTGACAACTCAAAAATCATGTAAAGAAAACAATGTTTCATATTTTGGGTTTTAATAAAGGAGGGAGAAAGATAGGAAGGGAGGAGAGAAAGGGACACTGAGAAGCTGAGAGAAAGAGACAGAAAGTGGGGAGGGTGGGTAGGAGGGACAGGGGGAGAGAGAGAGAGAGAGAGAGAGAGAGAGAGAGAGAGAGAGAGAGAGAGAGAGAAAGAGAGAGAGAGAAAGAGAGAGAGAGAGAAAGAAAGAGAGAGAAAGAAAGAGAGAGAGGGGGGAGGGGCAAGAGTTCATAGAGACGGTACAGTACAGTAGAAGAGAGTACAGTACAGTTCATTCAGTCAGTACAGCACAGTTTGGTGCAATGTGGCTGCATGAAGAGGAAGTTTTTCCAAGCAGAGCATATCAGAGAGAAGCAAAGAGAAGCCATTTTGAATCAGTCATCTGATTCAAGAGTTTTGAGCCTGAACAACTGAGTTGAACCAGTCAGCCAGAGTTCAGAAAGAACTAGAAAGGGTGAGTTTGTTCATCAGTAAGTCTCAGAGGCTGAAAATATTCTAGGCCTAGATTAACAAACAGAGGCTAGAAGGCAAAACCTTCAAGGTCTGGGCTTGCAGAAGATTAGACTGTATGGACGCTAGAAGTTTCCAGGCCTAGGGTTAGGAATATTTAGATAGGAACATTCTGGGCTCATCCTGAGCCATGTATTAATAAAGTTTAAGTACTGCTCTCATCTCATCCCATCATCTGAAATTAAAAAACAAAACAAAACAACATTTATACATATCACCACCACCACTACCACCAACAGGACACATCCTTTTGTTGAATCCAAGAAACATACATCAACATCAAGGATAGACATTATCTCAGGGTAAAATGTTTGAAAAAGATATTCCAAGAAGATGAACATAAAAAGCAAGTTGGTGTAGCCATTTTATTGTCTAACAAAACAGACTTCAAACCTAATCAAAATAGATTAAAAAAAAAACTAATCAAAAGGAAAAGACACTACTTAGTCATCAAAGGAAAAGTACACCAAGATGGCATTTCAATTCATAACATCTATACCCCAAACACAAGGGTCCTCAAGTTTGAAAAAGAAACACTTCTACAGCTTAAATCACATATTGACCCTCATACACTGATAGTGGGATACTTCAATACCCTATTCTCACTAACAGACAAGTCATCCAGACAAAAACTAAACAGAGAAATACTGAAGCTAATTGATGTTATAAACCAAATGTACTAACAGATATTTATAGAACATTTCACCCAAACACAAAAGAATATACCTTCTTCTCTGTATCTCATGGAACTTAACTCCAAAATTGGCTATATACTCTGACACACAGCAAATTTCAACAGATACAATAAAATTGAAACAATTCCCTGTTTTGTTTCTGACTACCATTGATTAACCCTAACCCTAACAACAACAAGCACAATAGAAAGCTTAAAAACTCCTGGAATCTCTGTGAGTTCGAAGCCAGCCTGGTCTACATAGCAAGTCCAGGACAGCCAAGGCTAAACAGAGAAACTCTGTCTGAAAAAGCAAAAGCAAAAGCAAAAGCAAAAGCAAAAGCAAAAGCAAAAACAAAAACAAAAACAAAAAACCCAAATCAACACAAAACAAAGACAAAGAAAAATCTGACAAAACCAACACACACACACACACACACACACACACACACACACACACACACACACACCAAGACTCATGGAAACTGAACAATTCTCTACTGACTCAAAAATGGGTCAAGACAGAAATGAAGAAACGAAAGGCTTTCTAGAATCCAGTGAAAATCAATATACAACATATGTAAACTTATGGGACACAATGAAAGCTGTTCTAAGAGGCAAATTCATAGCATTAGTTGCTTACTTTAAAACAAGCAAAAAACAAAATAAAAACCAAAAAACTGGTGATATCTCACACTAAGAACTGAAAGTTTTAAAACAACAACAACAACAAAAGAAATCATACCCAAAAAGAGTAGACTGTAAGAAATAATCAACCCCTGGGCTGAAATAAATAAAACAGAAACAAAGAGAACAATACAAAGAATCAATGAAGCAAAGAGTTGGTTCTTTTAGAACAATCAACAAGATAGACAAACCCTTATCCAAATTAAGTAAAAGGCAGAGAGAGGATATCTAAATTAACAAAATCAGAAACAAAAAGGGGTACCTAAGAACAGACACTGAAGAAATCCAGAGAATCATCAGGTCATACTTTAAAAATCTGTACTCTACCAAATTGGAAGATCTGAAAGAAATAGAGAATTTTCTTGATAAATCACTTACCAAAGTTAAATCAAGATCTGATAAGCAATTTAAATTGACCTATAATTCCTAGGAAAATAGAAGCTGTCTTTAAATATCTCCTAGCCCCATCCCCAATCCAGAACCAGATAGTATCAGCATAGAATTCTACCAGACTTTCAAAGAAGAATTAATATCAGTGTGCCTCAAATTATTCCACAAAATAGAAACAGAA
The DNA here is from genome assembly GCF_964271855.1 of Acomys minous. Classification (NCBI taxonomy): domain Eukaryota; kingdom Metazoa; phylum Chordata; class Mammalia; order Rodentia; family Muridae; genus Acomys; species Acomys minous. Next base: position 17,969,057 of record NC_140484.1, on the reverse strand, counting down.
GGAACATTGCCCAGTTCATTTTATGAGGCCACAGTTACTCTGATACCCAAAGCATGTAAAGACTCAACAAAGAAAATTAAAAACCAATTTCCCCTATGAATATAGATGTAAACATAATAAATTTAATACTTGCAACCCAAATACAACAACAAATAAAAAATATCATCAACCATGATCAATAGGCTTCATCCCAGAGATGCAGGGATGGTTCAATATATGAAAATCAATAAATGTAATCCACAATATAAACAAACTGAAAGAAAAAACCTACATGATTATCGTACTAGAGGCAAAAAAGACCTTTGGTCAAATCCAACACACCTTCATGATAAAAGTACCAGAGATATTAGGGATACAATGGACATACTTAAACATAATAAAGGCAGTTTACAGCAAATCTACAGTGAACATCACATGAAATGAAGAAAACTCAAAGTAATTCCACCAAAACCAGGAACAAGACATGGCTGTTCACTCTTTCCAATCTATTCAATATAGTACTTGATATCTTAGGTAGAGAAATAAGACAACTGAAGGAGATCTAGGCCATACAAATGGGAAGGAATCATTATTTGTAGATGAGTGACTCTAAAAATTCCACTGAGGAGCTGGGCGTGGTGGCACACACCTTTAACCCCAGCACATGCAAGGCAGAGGCAGGTGGACTGATGTGAGTTCAAGGCCAACCTGGTCTACAAAGTGAGCCCAGGACAGCCAAGGCTACACAGAAACACCGTCTTGAAAAAACCAAAAAATCAACCAACCAAACAAAAATTCCAGAGAGGGACTCCTACAGCTAATAAACACTGTCAGCAAAGAAGCTGGATACAGGATTAACTCACAAACCCCAGCTCCTGTAGACAAATAACTAATGGACTGAGAAAGAAAATGGAGAAACAACACCTCTCACAGTAGTCTCAATTAATATAAAATATCTTGGGGACAACTCTAACTGAGCAAGTAAAAGACTTGTATGGTAAAAACGTCAAGTCTTTGAAGAACAAAAATCATAAAGTATCAGAATATGGAAAGATTTCCCATGCTTGTGGATTGTTAGGATCAACAGGGTAAAAGTTAATCCATCCTACTGAAAGCAATCTACTGATTCGGTGCAATCCCCACCAAAATTCCAACACAATTCTTCACAGAGCTTAAATGAACAACTCTCAACTTCATATGAAAAACAAACAAACAACCCAAGATATCTAAAACAATCCTGAAAAATAAAAGAACTGCTAGAGGCCTCACCATTCCTGATTTCAAGTTGTACTACAGAGAGATAGTAATAAAATCTCATGATACTGGCATAAAAACAGACACATTGATCACTGGAATCAAATTGAAGACTCAGACACAAATCCACATGCCTATAGACATCTGATTTTTTATTTAAAAAAAACCAACCAGGAATCTGCGTTGGAAAAAAGGCAGCATCTACAAAAAATGGTGCTGATCTAACTGGGTATCTGCATGTAGAAGAACACAAAATGATCTATAGTTAACACCCCATAGAAAACTCAAGTCCAAGAGGACCAGAGACCTCAACATAAAGCCAGATACAGTGAACCTGACAGAAAAGAGAGTGAGGAAGAGCCCTGAACTCAGTGGCACAGAAGACTTTCTAAACAGAACACTGATAACACAGGCACTGAGATCAACAATTAATAAATGGGAACTCATGAAACTGAAAAGCTTCTGTTAGGCAACGGGTACTATCAATAGGACAAAATAACATGTTACAGAATAGAAAAAAGCTTTTACCAGCTCCACATCTGATGGAGGACTAACATCTAAAATATATAAAGAACACAAGAAACTAGATGTATCACAAAAACCAAAATAATCAAATTAAAAATAGGGTACAGATCTAAACAAATAATTCTCAATAGAGAAAAGTCAAATGGTTGAGAAGTCTTTAAAGAAATGTTCAACATCCTTAGCCATCAGGAAAAAATGCAAATCAAAAACTACTTTGAGATTCTGTCTTACACTTACCAGAATGGCTAAGGTTAATAATACAAGTGACAACTCATGCTGGCAAGGATGCAGAGCAAGGGAACATTCCTTCATTGCTGGCATGAGTGCACATTTGTATATCACAATGGGAATCAATTTTGCAGTTGCTCAGAAAATTGGGAAAAGATCTACCTCAAGACCCAACTATATTATCTTAGACATCTACCCAAGAGATGTTCCATCTAACCACAAGGACAGTTGCTCAACCACATTCACAGAAGCTTTATTTGTAATAGCCAGAAACTAGAAACAACCTAGATGTCTCTCAACCAAAGAATGGATAAAAAATGTGGTATATTTACACAATGGAGTATTACTTGACAGTTAAAAAAACGGCATCATGAAATTTGCAGTCAAATGGATGGAATGAGAAAAAAATTACCGACTGAGGTAACCCATACCTAGAAAGATAAATATAGTATGTATTCTATGTATTCACTTATATGTGGATATTAGCCATTAAACAAATGACAAGAAACCATTTGTACAAACAACTTGTAGACCCAGACAAGTTAGGTGTAGAGGAAGGGATTAGGAGTGTAGGGGGACACATGGGTCTATCTGAGCAGGAGAAATAGGTTTCACAGGTATACTGGGGGCAGACAGGCATGGGAATGGGAGGACCAGGTGGGACAGTGAGAGCAAATAGGGCTTAAGGAGGGAATGTGGAGAGAGACAGCTGGAATTGAAGGGCATTTGAGGGATGATATGGAAACCTGCTGCGGTGACAACTTCCTAAAATCTATGAAGGAAATCCTAATGAGGTCTCCTAATAATGGAGGATATAGAGTCCCAACTACCCATCTCTTGTACCCAATGAGGTTTCCAGTAGCAGGACTGGGTTGCACTCAATTGAGTTGTTGTCCAAGGGGATCCCATGGAAATTCCCCAAAAAACCAGGCTGCTGTTAAGACAAAGGATTTCTCTCTGCAAAGTGACAGCAGGGCTCCATTGCCATGGACAACATCCACACAACTCATTGCACACAGAGAGGTTTAGTTGGTGTGTGCGTGGAACCTTCACTCCTACTTTCTAGTGTCTTTGGTACAGGAAGATACTCTGCAGGCTACCAAAGGAGCAGTGTAAACACCAATGTAAACATTTACAAAAACGTTTGACCTACTATCTGTCCTCTTTGCAAGGCATGCTAGCATAACAGTGGCACAGAACATGTGGGAGTAGCCAATCAATGTCTGATTTGACTTAAGGCCCAATCCATGATATGGAACCCATGCCCAATAGTTCATGAATGACCAAGAATCAGAGACAAGATAGCTCAGAGACCTAGTGTAAAATAAACACTACTGCTCTAAAAAAAATCAACAAAATGACTCATAATGATATTCTGCTATGCTCATAGATCAGTGCCTTTTAAGTCATCATCAGAGAAGCTTCCTCCTGCACCAGACAGGAACAGATACAGAGACCCATAAGAGAGTCCTTGGAACATACAGCTCTAAATAGGATGTCTCCACTAAATCTCTCCCCTCAAAGCTCAGAAAACCTCAAGGTGGAGGAGGTATTAAAAGCACAAGAGCCATAAGGGATGGAGGACACCAGGAGAACAAGGCCCTCTGACCTAGTAGGGCCTACACGGGTCAGCACCAGGTCCTCTGCATATGTATTATAGCTCTCAGCTTAGTATTTGTGTGGGTTCCTGAGTGTGTGAATGTGTGAGTCTCTGATTCTTGTGTCTGCTCTTAGGGCTCTTTTCCTTCTGTGGGGTTGCCTGGTTCAGCATTGATGTCATCATTTTTGCTTTATCTTATTATATTTTCTTTTGTGATGTTAGGTTGTTATCTCCTAGAAGCTTGTTTTTTTTTTTTTTTCTCATGAGAGACAGAATGGGAAGTGGATCTGAGTGGTAGGGAAGGTGGGGAGAAACTAGGAAAAGTAGAGGAAAAGGAAACTGTAATCAGGATATACCATATGAGAAAGAACAGATTCTATTTTCAATAAAAGGGAAAAAGAAAAGAAAGTAGAAAGCAAGGAGGACTATATGGGAGGATTTGGAGAGAGGAAAGGGAAGGGGGAGATGATGTAATACTACTATAACCTTGGAAAGAGAAAAAACAAAAACAAACTACCCCAGGCTTTCTATATTAAACTAATTTAAATATAAAGACACATCTAGATTAAAAGTAAGTAGAAAGAGAAATATACCGTGACTGATAGTTAACTGTCAAAATGACAGAATCTAGAATCGCCTGGGAGATGCACTTTTAGGCATGTCTGTGGGGATTATCTTGGTTACATTAACTGAATTGGGAAGATCAACCCATTAATTTTTAATGAAAGTATGTTAAAAAGTCTCCAGCTATGATAACAGATTTATTTATTTATTTATTTATTTAGTTTTTCCTCATTTTGCCTTATGTTATTTGAGAGTCTGTTGCTAAGTGCATGCCCATAAGAGACTGTTAGTCTCTAAGAATTGACACCTTTATCTTTATGCTGTGCTTTTCCTTATACCCAATAAATTTGTTTGCTTTGAAGACAGTCTTGTTTCAAACTAGTACAGATACTTATATTTTGGATCTGTGAATGTCTTGGTTTCTTTTCTGTTGTTGTGATAAAATGCCACAACAGGAATAATTTAAGCAGTGAAAGTGGGTACTACAACTTACAGCTTGAGGTTGGTCTACCATGTCAAGGGAAGTCACAGCAGCAAGAGCTTCAAGCAGTTAACTTCTGCATCCTCATCAGAAGAAGCAAGCAATAAACACACGAATGCCCGAGATGAGCTCACTTTCTTCACTCTTACAAGTGCAGGATCCCCTGACTAGGGAGCAGTGCCCTTGTATATTTATAGCAGGAATAAAAAATGGTTAAAACATTTTGTAAGAACAGCTTGGTAATTCTTCAAAAATTTAAACACAGACTTTTCAGATGAGCAAGTAGTTCCATTCCTAGAAAGCTTAGTCTACACTACTGTAACAAAGCCACTAGGATTGCACAAGTTATAAAGACCAAGAATTTATTTCTCATGGTTCTGGAGGCTGAGATGAAAGCACTGATGGCTGGTGTCTGATGGGAGCTGATTTTGCGTCCAGTAGCGCTGTGTTGCTGCACCTTCAGAGGGCAGCTTTGCTGTATCTTCACCATGTGGAAAAAAATGGCAGGGGCAAGAGCACAGCCTTCAACTTTGTGCCCATTTATAAAAGAGTATTATTAATCTCATTCATGATGAAGGAGCCTATGATACAATTGATGCCCAAAGGCCACATATATTAATATTGCTAACTGAGGATAAAGCTATAGAAGAAATTTTGGAGGAGATTCCATTACTCCAACTGTAGTTATACACCCAACAGAAATGAAAACATACACTATATTGCACATGTATGTTAAGCTGAGCATTGTTATACTAGATTAAAAAGTGTAAGCAGCCATACTATCTACCAATAAATTGATAAATAAAATGCTACACATCTGTACATTATGATTGTGATGTCTAATTTGGGTTTTCAGCTTAATTATACCTGTATTTTTCTTGACTGGATTATTTGAGGTGGGAAGACCCACCCTAAATCTGGACCACACCTCTGGAAGCAGCCTGGGACATGAAGGAAGTTTTTGCTTTTTGCCTGCTTGTCCTCACTCTTAGTGACTAGTTCATCTATCCTGCTGCTGAGACATTATGCCACTAGCATTAGAACCTATGTCTTTGGGATTCCACCAGATGAGACATTCTCCTGGACTGAACAACTACTGGATTCTTGGTCTTTCCATCAGGAGACAGCCATTGTTAGGCTAGCCAGATGGCAGTAAGTAAGCTACTGTAATAAATCCTCTTTAGAACACACACACACACACACACACACACACACACACACACACACACACACACACACAAACACACAATCTCTATATTCTATTTCTCTAGAGAACCTGACTAATAGGAGGATATTGTTCAGCAAGAGAAAAGGATGAAGTATTGATAATGCTATACCATGACTCAACATTAAAACATTATACTATGTGAAAGAAGCCAGATACAAAAGGCCCCATACTGTATGATCCATTGATATGAAAACTTCAGAAGAGGCAAATCTCTAGACAGAAAATAAATTAGTGGTTTACAGAATCTGGGGCACGAGAGAATGAGAAATAACTACTGTTAGGCATGCAGTTATCTTTTCAGGCTGTACATCTGTGTGAATATACCAAGTATAGTACAAATGTGTGGTACACACATGTGTATGTGGGCATGATCACGCACCTGTGGAGGAATATGTAGAGTCCAGAGGTTTATGTTGGGATGTCCTTCTCAGTCACTCTGAGTATTGTTTTTTGAGACAGAATCTCTCACTAATCCTAGATTTCACCACTGGCCAGTGAGCCTCTGGGACCTGCCTGTCTCTGCTACATAGCGCACTGTCAGGCCAGGCTTTCATGTCTGTGCTGGGGATGTGAACACATGTCCTTATGCTTGAATACCAAGCAATGGAACGATCTCCTTAGCCCCTTACTAAAACCATTGTTAGAAAAACAAAACAATCAGCTGGGGCGATAATTTAGTGAGTGAGTGCTTACTGTGGAAGCATGCAGACTTGGACCACATTTCCAGGACCAGAGTAAAAGAGCTGCCATGGTGGTGTGAGCTTTCACTCCTAGCACTGAGGATGCAAAGAAGAGTGGATCACTGAAGCTCTCTGGCCAGCGGGCCTGGCCTACTTATGGGCCCCCGGTAAAGTGAGAGACCCTGTGTTATAAATCAAGGCCGCTTTTGAGGAACTATACCCAAGGTTGACCTTTAGCCTTCACACCTACTTGCACACACACAAATAGTTGCCCTTTCCAACACACACACAAACAAAAAACATTCCAATGCTTTTGTGTTGTTTTGCTTTCTTCTCCTGTGAAATAGTACCTGTGTCTTTCTCTTCCCCTTCACATTCAAAGCTGCTTAAATAAAAAGAACTCAATGTGCTTCATCTCTAGGGAGAATCAAAGCTACATTCTGAGCTGGGTGTGGTGGCGCATGCTTTAATCCCAGCACTCGGGAGGCAGAGGCAGGGAGATCTTCATGAGTTTGAGGTCAGCCTGGTCTACAAAGTGAATCCTAGATAGCCAAGGCTACACAGAGAAATAAAAAACAAAACAAAACAAAACAAAAAATAGTTCATTTTTTTGAGCAACTATGGGAAGGAAAGACTCCAACTTTCATGAATTTGTTGAATAAAGATGCCTAGCTCACTTTCACAGCTTCTTTTTTTTTTTTTTTTTTTTGGTGGTTGCAGGGTGGAGAGCTCTTAAAATCAATCGATAAAGTTTGGGCTAGGCCACCAGCAAGGAAAATAAACCTCATGAGACCTAGGTAAGAGCCTTTGCAATGACTCAGGGTTCTATGTCACAGTCTTTGCTGAGTGTGTGCTGGGCTGATGTTTTGTAGACTGGTTGCGAGTGGCTATGCCATGAGAAGAGGTCTCTTCTGATTAGGAAGAGTCACATACAGGGCAGGACATGTCTCATAGGAAGTAGGATGTGTAAGTTACTTCTTAAACTACCTCATATTCATATTCTCCATAGCCCCCATTCATGTATTTTAATGTCTAGAATAAATAATAACAGTATATTTTGTTCAATCTTTGCCATGCATGCTTAAAACCAAATCTGAGATGAAATAAGATATTGCTAACTGTTCAAAGTTAGTGAGACAAGTATTTAATGACCGATAGTATATCTAAACAATTAAGCCAGAATTTATGTTTATTTCTTCTATTTCCACGTTTTATTCCTACTTCTTTAATCTCCTTTCTGCTCTAATCTTTTATATGTGTGTGCATGCATGTATGTGTGCACATGTATGTGTACATGTTCATATGTACATGTGTGTATGCAGGCGTGTGTGTGTGTGTGTGTGTGTGTGTGTGTGTGTGTGTGTGTTTGCTTAATGCTGAATCCAGGGTTGTTCTATTTCTAATAAGAATTTTCATCTAAAACTAATAGTTACTAAAACATAAAAATGTCTTAAGAAAAAAAGACACGCTGGGCATGGTGGCGCACGCCTTTAATCCCAGCACTCGGGAGGCAGAGGCGGGCGGATCACTGTGAGTTTGAGGCCAGCCTGGTCTACAAAGTGAGTCCAGGACGGCCAAGGCTACACAGAGAAACCCTGTCTCAAAAAACCAAAAAACAAAACAAAACAAAACAAAACAAAAAAAACAAAACCCCATTATTTTTAGTTGTAACAGTCACCAATCAGGAGCTTCTTGTTGGTTCTCAGAATCACTGTTTATATGTCACAAATACAGTATTTGCGATGAAATAACCTTACGTTTGTCTTACTGTGACATTTACCAGAAGGCCTTCCAACTCACTACAGGGCATTTCTTCCCCTTCCTTTTTACTTGTTTCCCCTCTCATTCTGATCTGATTATTTTAGGCAATTTTTCCTGGTCTGGGCAAGCTGGTCCAGCTTAGGCAAGGTCTGGCTCTTCTCATTCCTGAGCCGGTCTTGCTCCCCGGCATCAGCAGGCTGCTTCAAGGCTGGCTGGGATGCTCCTAACCTCAGAGAAGGCCAGGCTGCGGTCACTTCTTCTCTCTGGTCTGTCTAGGTTGCTATACAATTTGCAGTAGCTGTGAGGACTTCAATCTGGGAGCAATGTAAATGGACGAGGGCAGAGTGAGATTTTCAATTGTTGCTACTCAGTGAGTCACATAATGTGCTATCATGAGCACTTTGATGTGACATCATGGCTTCCAGGGCTTATTGGGCCATTTATAAACACACAGGAAGGTGTTAGCGCTAGTGCTGCAGCCCTGTCAAGGCCTTAATTGCTTTCACTGGGTAAATTAGGCCGCGTCTTCTCAGGAGGGAAAGAAAATGTAATATTTAGTTTGTCTTTAACTATTTGCAGTCAATTCCTCTCAAATTCAGGAATCACAGCTTTCCTTTTTGTTCCTTTAATTTTCTGGAAATTTAATTTTAAAAAATCTACAGTTCATACTTTAGTCATCATTGAATCTATATCCATACATCTATACAAATATTCAAATATCCTCATCACAGTTGTGTCCACTTATTGCTTACCAAGTTGCTTCCCAAACAACAAAAAGCACTTAACCATCACTGAATGTTTATGATGGGGTGAAAGAAACACATGCACCGGCTCACGACAGCCTTGGTTGGCCTCTGAGACAGACTCTGTTCTCATAGGGGAGGTAACTGATGTTCACTGCAGTTTTCTAGTAATTTCAAGCACATATAGGAGGTAACTGGAAAAGCTGGCCAGGCTGATCCCAAAGCCAGTACTTTTAAGATGTAAATTCAACCACTCCCCACTCTCCAACCTCGGCAGTTATTACCCTCTCTCACAGAGGAAAGTAAAGGCTCACATGACTAGAGACTTACAGTATTGCATCTTCAGCTCCATCTCATTCCAGGCCAAAAGGGGGTGAGCTTTGACAAATACTAATGTAGGTTGCTGATGTACTGTGTGTATTGCTCAAGCTGATAAATAGAGAAAAGATGAGAGCGGGTAGTAAACTAATCAGAGAAGCTTGTATGTACAGGCATCAGCAGCCAAGTGCTGCCTGCCTGGTCAGATGGGGCAGAGCACAGGCTCTGTTCTCAACAGCCAGCGCTTAGAAGCACAGAGGAGAAAAGAAGCGAGTCATGTTCACTGGGCATGTAGCCCGGTGCTTTGGCCATTGATGGAGGCAGCCTGAGGCCCAGTGATTGATCCCACAGCCAAGGCTGCCCTTCTCTCAGCAGCAGTGGGCTGCCACAAAGAAGGCCGCACATGGAAAAGTCTTTGCTAGGGCCCCTAATGACAGGATTGAATTTCACATCACAGCTACCCCTAAACAGGTACACTTTGCTTCTTTCATGTTCCTGATGGATCCCACGGGAAAGGAAAGACAGAGAAGAAAGGTTATACTGAGAAATAGGTCACAGGCTAGTTTGTCTGGTTTGTTCCTCCCCTGCCACACCACCTCCAGGTTTTTAGCTTTTGAACTCTTCAGTTTTCACACAGCCTGTGTGGCCATGGGATAGCAATGGGAAAAACTTTCTGAGATAATTATTCATAATTCATCTTCCATGACACACTGGAAAATGGGCGCTTCTGTGTATTTGTGCCTGGGTATGTTTGGATGCTCCACCCCCACCTGAACTTGCCTCCCTATGGCGAACGTGCCGTTTATTGAGGATCCACCTAGGCAGTGTCTCCTCCAGAAGGCCTTCCTGGATAGCCCCTTGCTGCTTCTTGTGATGTTCCACGTCTCAGGCAATCCAGCAACACTCGGATATGGGTTTGTAATTCCAGTCAGCTGATAGCGTGCTGGCACCTCAGCTATGCTGTGCATACGGGGTGACCATCCATAACATCTTGAAGGGGGAAAGGAAGATGGGACGCTTAACAACTCACCCCGAATTGTATGGCAGTTAGGCTAACCAAGTAAGCCAGACTGGCAACAGTAAAAGGCAGAGCTTCTTTCCAAAACCCAAATGACATCTGAACAGTGATGGCTTGGCTCTGAGAATGTTGCTATGGTGACTGCAACCATAGGCTTAATTGCATTATAGACTACTGAGCTGAGCTTTAACCCATGACTGATTATTGTACTCCAGAACAACGTACACAGAGAGTGTTCAGTGGCTGTGCATGGGGCTGCTGCATATCTATTGTTCTTCATCAAGGACAGTAAGCAAAAATGAGTGCTGACAGCACACAGCCAGACCGCTTTGCCCAGAGCAGACCTGTTAAGACAGCATGGCCCAGCTCTTTACACTGGTCTAAACTGGCCCGAGCTGCAGTCTCACAAACACACAGTGGGTACTGACTCAGCAGCTGGAAGACTGTATCTTATTTATCTGAACATCCACATCACGGAGAGCTCAGAGCTCAGTTTTTTTAAATTGAATTATATCTATGTGAGGACTCCTTTTGCTGTCCTAGCGTGGGAGTTAGGAAGACGCTGACTAGTGATTCCCCACTCCCCTCCCTGAAAGCTCTGTAAATCACATTCTTTAAAAAAAGCAACAAGCTGAATTCCAAACCCTCTCCGAGGAGAAGTGCCCGGGGTTGGTGGGGTCTGGACTCTGTCCACTGAACGTGCAGACCTCTTCTGCACAAACATCGTCTACTCCCGAGGGAGCTCACAAGTGACTGCCTGGCTGTGGGGACTCACAAGTCCCCTCTTTCCCAGTGTCAGGGCCATCAGGGGAAAGGGTGGGAGTGAATGACAATGCGTAGCTTAACTAAAATGTGCTCCTTTTCTCAGGAGGAAGACAGTCTCACAGCAGGAGGAGGGTACCACTTTTCTAGCAGAAAACCCACGAAGAAACAAGGAATGCAGCAGGGAAGTCTTTCCTGAGAGGAGCAGTACAGCAGAATCCTCCATCACTCCCTCCCTTCCTCCCTGCCCCCTTTCCCCTTCATCACCCCTCCTGACCCTACTTTTCTGAACTCCTTTTGTAAAGGAGAAGTCTTCAGGTGCAGTAGAAAACTGACTCAAAGGCACAGAGATGCCCATGTGCCTCATGTCGTCACATGTGCTCTGTCTCTTCGTTTATCAGTATTTCTCACCAGAGCCATGGTTTACATTTGATGAACTTGCATCAGTGACATGGAAAGTCCCTACTTTACAGTAGGATTTGTCTAAGGTGTCTATTCTGTGGTTTGGAGTCAGCATATGGAGTATTTAGTATCATCCAAAATAGTTCCCCCACCCTAAGTGTCTTCTGTACCATTTTCCCTCACTCTAAGTCCTAGAAGCCCATTTTTAAAGGGTAAGAGACAATATCAGGAGAGGATGACACTTTAAAAATGGGCTTCTATGACTCTGCCAGAGCTGAGGTAACCAGAGAGGGAAGAGTGGTATGGGACATGGCCTGAGGAACCTTGAAGCCCAGAGGCTCCCTGTCTCTGGATTTACTCCAGAGCACCAGCAAAAACAGAAAAAAAATTTGCTAATAAGATTTTTTTCCTGAAATATACTAAGCTTGGATTGAAGGAATGGGAGTAGAAAATACTTATTTTTCAGGGAGAAAGCTAAAGTACAGTTCACTAATCCTCTAATCTCTTAAGCTCTCCTGAAGATGTAACCACAGTTTAAATTCTGCAAGTTTTTCTTGGCAATGTTTAGTTACCAATTCCACAGCTCTCTGACATAGCAACCAATACGATCCTCAGGTCAAGTTCCTTTACCCATCTTAGGGGCTAGCTGGCCGCATCTCTCAGATCACATCCTGGTCTGGCCTTGTAAATTCTTTCCAGGGGAGACGTGGGACACACTCTCCAAGCTGTGGAGTTTTCTACTTATAAGGTACAGAATTTGCTACAAGGAAAGATAAAAAGGAGCTTGCTACCTTTTAAGTGGTTTTATCTATGGTTTCTTTATCAGACCTTGATGTTCTCAGAACTGCAGCTACCTAGTTCACTTGGGCCTTTGAGCTACTTCCAAGGAACTTGTTTTAACATCTATAGGCTTATGCAACTGAGGATTTCTGTGCTATGCCTTTAAAGAGAGACACTGGCAGTTACTCTTATCTGGGGAGAATAAAGCTGTGAAGGTTTGTGTCTTTAATGTCTATATGGCCATGGTCTTGGGTGTGGTAGCTTGCTTCCTTCGCTCCTATTTATCTCCAGACTTAAGTCAAAGGCAGATTTTGCCTCAGGCCTTGACAAAGATACCTAAGTGAGCACCATGAGAGATAATGTGACATAGTAAAGACAGAATAGGATTTAGAGCTAGAAAACCCTGGGAGTCCTGGCTACTTCGACTTCTCTAGCCTTGGACATTCACTTGTTCTTTAGTTTTTAATTTTTTCAGGAAACTTAAGAAAGCCTTTTTTACCCCGGTACGCCTTATTGCAAGCAGTTTTGATGAACTACAATATCTCCTATGCTTATTTTCCATTTCTCGAGGCTCTGCATAGGGGCTTTGTCATTTTAGTTCACCAGGAATTATGCCAGGAATTATGAGTTAAGCAAGTAGGACATAATGAAGATGAGTGAAATTCAAATGAGGGAAGGAAAGGAGAAAAAAGGAGGACTGGAGTTTTGCTGAAACATCAAATAAAAGACCACCATGAAGTAACATGTGAGTTGTTGGGCATTATCTGCATTGTTAAAACTGGCACTCGGTGTATTGTGTGAGATGAGCATTACTCCCTGGTTAATGCTCTTTACTGACTTATTTCTTACTATTTCACGAAAAGTCCAATTGCCTGGGGCACTCTGACTCTTGTCTACTTCCTTTCTGTCAAGTCTCTGCCTTCCTTACATGCCTCAGGCACTTGTGGTCTTGTGTTTCTGCAGACACGCTATGCTACTTTTGTTCCTGCCTTGAGATCTTTGTGTTCGCCTCTGTCCTGCTTAGAAAGCTGTGTGATGTCTGAATATCTGGTTTCTCTCCATCACTTGTCTCTTTCCTTGTCACATGCTCAGAAAAAGAAAAACCCTTCCTGTACATACACTTAGGAACCTTCATAATATTCTATTATTTATGTATTCATTTTTGTTTTCTTTCCAATACCTGCAGCTAAAAACAAAACAAAACAAAACAAAACAAAAACCCCCAACTCTTATATTATTCCAAGTAGAAGATGTTTGCTTAACACTTATGCCTTGGAGATAGTTTTCTAGTTATTTTGGCTTATTTATACAAACACATGAAAACAAAACAAATCTCTATGGTTCTAAGCAGAAAACTCTTGCCCCACTCCTGCCTACCTTAGCCTCACATACGTATTTCAAGATTTTATCTTTTTCTGTTAATAAAAGTTTGAGACTTGAGAATGCTACTCCTGTGGGCTGCACTATTCCTTGTTCTGGCCTTGAAGGCCTTGACTTGGAGTCCGGGAGGTGAATAAGTGGGGTAGAAATAGCTAAAGGGAAGCAAATGGCAGGAATGCGTGCTATTTCAGTGTGTGTTTATTCCCAGGACCCTCAAGGCAACAGAGATTTAAGGCACAGGACTTGGGCCTATGGCTGGAGCTATATTCCCCTTTCCCTGTCTCACCCTCGGTGACCTTTCAAATTAAGCAGATAGAGCATCTCAAAGAGCAACCACAGGTACAAGGATTGGAGTGTGACCTTCAGTCAGACCATCAGATGATACCTGTGTAAAAGAATCATCTGTATGATATTTCTGGAAAAGCAAAACAAAACAAACAAAACAAAAAACTTGGCTAAGTAAGATATCTCTGATGATTATGTAACAGGTCACTTAGAACTCGGCCTTCATTGTCACATAGGGGTCAACATCTAACTCCGAGTGCACTTTATCCCTTCCCTAAGATACGGGTTCTTACTGTATCTGATCTTGGTGAATGCTCCCATCTGCTTTCAACATGCTGCATTTGACGTTAACTAATGCCTCCTATTAGCATTAAAAGAAAACAATCTGGAAAAATTCACCCTCAAGCAGAGTTCAAACAGGCCACAAGTAGATGTGGAATCTTAATTGCACAAAGTTTGCTAAAGTAATAAATTTATACATTATACACATATAAATGTATGTATATATGTGTATGTAAGCATATACATATGGGGGGGCCTGTGTAGGTGTGTGTAGGGGGCATGAAGCCAAAAGCCTGTGGAATTGTTCATGGAATCAAAGACGAGAATGTTCTGATTTAAGAAAGAGACTGCCAATAGCAAGAGGAGAAAATTCTACTAGTGGAAAAAGGCATGATCAAAAGAACCAAATGATATGGAAATGAACTAGGAATCTTTATCCAGCACTTACTGGTAATGGGTTAAAATTCTGGTCCACCAGATGGTTGTATCCATGGTCGAAAAATGAATGTCGGATCACAACATCAATGCCCTGATTGGCCAACATTCCTAAAGTGTTTAGCCATCTAAAAGAAAAAGAAAAGAAAAGCCACATCAGTACATTTCAAATGGTGCCTAACCGGCGCTGTGAAGATCAGCTCAGCACACAGTAACCCAGCACCCTGAGTTTACTTGCCATTTTAAAGGAGAAAATCATGTTAGATGCTCAACATGAAGCTCTAAGATCTCAAAGATCATCAAACCTAATTGCTTTACTTTGCAGGAAAATAAGTCTGAGGGGATGCAGTGAATTGTTCACAGTCATAAAGCTACCACAGCTTATGACTTATACTTTACTTTTGAATGCCGACAAATATATCCAGTAACCACTCAGAATCCGAATGCGGCCTCCCTGGACACAGACATACAACCACAGGACTTCACAGTAGACCTTTCGTTCTTAGTCTCCTCACTGTAATAGCACACACACTTTTTATGGGATTCTAACCTACACAGGCTACGACCTATCCCAAAATAGCCTTGTCATTTGGTCCCCTGATGTTCCACTGTCACAGTCAGTGTAGTTTTTCCCGGACACCATAAGCGTATTACCTTCGCATATGTGTTGCAATGGGAAACCTGCACGGACCATGCTCTTATACCTGACTATGCATAATGCCTAGTTTACACAACTTAAAGCCTGCCCTAGCTTCTCCCAAACTCCCTGCTGGTTCTGCCTTTGTAATTGACACATTCGGCTAATTCATCAATTTAGGCATGCGTTGTTTGCTTTCTGTGTACTGCCACTGCTGAAACCATCACCTCTTCTTTGCTTTTACCTCAAACTTCACACTCCACAAGTCTAAACCTCACGAAACTACTTTTGGATAGCCAACATGGCACGCTTTCTTGTACTGACCCAAGTCATCCCACGTTTTAACTCCTGCTTAACATTTTCTACCTTCCCTCCTCTAAATAATTTCTTTCCATTTGTCAAAAGTCTTACCATGTTAATACATGCCCTCTTGTAAACTCTGGCACTCTAGCTAGCAGTATCACCATCTACCTTCACAGAGCTTCCTGTCTGTGCCCTCTGCCAGCCTGGTGGATGGTGGTCACTCACTGCCCTCTCTCCCATTCCCCATCACCAGAGCTCCTCAATCACACAGCATTTGAACTTATACTCTGAACACTAAGCACAGTTCCTGGCATGTTGTAGGTGCACAGCACTGTTTAGGTTGACATTTATCTGGATAAAATTAGATTCTAGAAACTTTGAAAATCACCATTTAGCACATGGGAAAAATTATGCATAGTTATGATTTCCCGAATCTGAAACCATATGGGGCTCCAAACCCATGACTTCTAGAATTAAGTTTTTTCCTTGCTGGAAAAAAAAGAGAGCATTTCTAATTCTTATATTATGAATAAATAGTGTTCACATTTCAAATCTTTTTTTTTACATTTACAATTTTATTTTATTCTCATAGAAATGAGCATATTTACTGGCAATTAGAGATACAAACCCAAAACCAAAAGCAAGGCAAAACATGCACACAAAGTTTTTAAATCAAGAGAAAAGTCTGTATACAATAGAGCAGAACCTTTGTTGTGTTAGTTGTGTTCACGACGGAACACTGTGACCCAGAGGATGGAAATTACGTTGAGAACATCACATGGCAAGACAAGTAGTCTTGATTGCTTTCATTAGTTTGGCAAGCCTGTGAAACAGGGTAATAGCTTCAGCTCTTGCTCTAATCCTAAGGCGCAGTAGCACAGGGATTACCAAAGATGCAATAAGAACTCTGGGTGAACGCCTCTTAAATCAGCGCTCTTGCCATGTTCCAAAAGCACAGAGGTATCATGGGCTATATTTAATATTTATCTGTAAAAGAAAACATGAAGTCTCATCTTCTAGAAGAAATAAAATGTGTGTAAGCATACATGCATGAGCCCCATCACCGTCAGCACCATTTGCACAGCAACACAGGACTATGGTGTTGTGTAAAACGATCCCATTGCTCACCTGTTTAGTGTCTATTTGCACACTCCACAGTGTTTATTCCACACCTACTATGTATTATTGAAGACATGGCAGCCTATCAAGATGAATTTGCAGTATTTCAAGGAATTTCAAGACTAAAAGAGTAGCCCTATCCTTGAGTCCGGTAGCAGAGACCTCTGCTTTGTGCATGGACTTGCACATGCCTCAGGAAGCCCATAGTTATGTGACATGTTGAAAAGGTCCTGAGAAAATGCCATCTTTTCACATACTTGCTAGCTTCTTGAAGCTTCTTAGAATGCTGTACCTGTATTATTCTTTCTAGGAAACAATTTATATACCTTCAAGAACACAGCACATTGCTATGTGCTGCCAGTGGAGTTAAGATGGGATGGATGACAGGGAAGTGAGAGCAAAGACCAGGAGCAGAACGAATTGGGCTTATCTGATCTCTGTCATCCAAGCACTGATAATCTCAACTACAGCCCAAATATCAGCAACTATGTTCCTCTGCAAAGCTCATGTAGAGCCAGTGCTATGGCTATTTGGCTGATGCTTACGCAAAGGCAAGCCTCTGTTTCAGTTGCTTCCATGAAGGTCTGTGAGACTTTTCATTTCACATCATTCCTTAAATGGAAGAGTATGTAGGAAAACACTCAGTACAGCTGGGCTGCTCGCTGAACTTCAAATCAGAGTCATTTGGTGATAGCTGAGAAAGAGTCATTTCTGAGCTGATGCCTAGGGGTTCCCTGAGTACTGACTGCCAACCTAGCTTTTTACCCTGGCAACAAGATTCATATCTAACCAGTGGGGAGTACATTATGAGAGAAGATTCTTAGCAATACTGCATTAAATGCTGATTCACTCCGTGTCATTAATTTGAACCATGCTTATTGGACTTGTTTGTGAAACATAATGGTAGGTGCTGAGGTTACAAACATGGAAGGCCCAAAGTAACACCATGAATTACACTGAGCAGTTGTCTTCATGTCCATCTGACATTATTCCATCTGAAAATGGTGTCTACTTGGCTGGCCTGGTCTGTTCTTCACAAATGTATTAAAGAAGCTGTCTCAATGGAGGGGAACTGCATCTGTCTCATTAGGAACAGCTGTTAGCAAAATGCATAGCTGAGGGCAAAGCTACAGTTTGTACATTTCTCAGCCAGAAGCCTGGGCCACAGGACCATAATGGAACAGAAAAGGATAGTTGGTTAGTCTCTGCTTGCGAGGGGTTTGTCCTGGCCACGTGATGCTGAGGAGCTAGGCAGAGCTCTATGCTCCTGGCTCAAGTCATTCTCCAGGCAACTACAGTAGCCTTCAAATACATTTTCTCATCCTTTCCAAGATCCTGTGTACAATACTGACAAGATCTATCATATTATCTCTTCTTCAAAATCTTCAGTGGCTAGGTATGAGCCAAGTACAAGGACTCATTTTTGTTATATGGTCTTCATGACCTTCCATGATCTGGGGTAAACCCTCTTTGTAGGCTCAGCCTTCACTATATCTCTGCTGAAGTAAGGCTTTACTCGACGTTAGTCATTGTCCCTCTGCCATGCCTTTTCTGTAATGTTTCTTCAGCCTGAGGGCTCTCACTCTCAGTTCTTCCACTCTTCACCTATGAAGAGCAAAGCACTCTTTCCATGTCCTCAAAATGCCACCTTTTCTGTGAAACCATTCCTGGTAATTCCACTCAGGGAAATTCTTTATTCCTCTGCAAGCCCATCACTTTTCCTTTATAGGAACGCTGTGGGAGACAGAAAGAAGTGATCTATTGTGGTGGGGAAAGGCTGGACTCCGGAGGCGGCCAGCTGGGTTTGAATCTGATCTCCCCACCAGCTAGATGAGCTACTTTGGCTAACTTCAACTTTGCCTTTCAACTTCTTTAGTTGTAATATGACAACAATCCTAGCCTTTGTTTCACTGTCCTGCCACGAAAACAGCAGTGCCAACCAAGTATTAAAGCCTTTCAGACAGTGCTTAGCACTTGGATCCAGTATATATCAAATAATTATTACAGCACAATTATTCTTTGCAATGTAGTTATCTCACATACTAGTCCCTCTAGTCATGTTTCTGGAGGACAAAACCATGCCTGTTGTCACCTAACTCACAAGAGTAGAAGGGTGAATGGGTGCTGCCAACGCCATGGTCTGAACTTCTTGACTTAGCAAGATGTCAACTGTGCTCTGTTGCTTTAGTCTGACAAAGTGTTAGCAGCTGGAAAAGTGACTAATTACTGTTTATAAAGTAAGGTTGAATACATTCACAAATGAATAAGATGAAAAAACTTCACTGGAAAGGACCCTCACCTTGCAATGGCTAGTGAGTATGTTATAGTTACACTGTCCTTTCTTGAAAGTTCTTGGGAGTGAAAATGTAAATTACTTACAAGAATCCTGCAGCATAGGAATCTGATAGATTGTTTGTGCCTCCAGCTGAGGTGGTCACTACGCCTTCCAGCCAAATCTTCTTTCCTGGAGTGTATGTATTGACCACCTGTTCACATAACAAAAGCAGAAGAGGATAGATGAGACTTTAAAAGCTGTTCCCAAATGAGAAGCACTGTCACTCCCTAAAGGAAGTGTCTTTCATTCTCTGCTCCCACGTGGTCATGATCTGTGCTTTACTTCATGAAGATGTGTATCTGTTACTTCCCTTTTACAGGAAGACCATGCAAAGAGCAATAGAGGTGGTCTGCTGCAGTGGCTAAAGAGCTGGATTCTGGAGCAGATGGCCTGGGAGGCACAGTAAGCTACCACATGCATACAAAAGCACTAATGCTCACATGTATTCACTCTCTTCCTTAAGTAAACCCAAGTGGTGGTGTGATAGAGCAAATGCATATTCTAGAGTGTGAGAGAACTATAGGGATGCCACGTCCTCCCCTGGAAAATAATAGCTACACCTTGTTTCCTTGTTAGCAGGTAATGAGAGATGATGCCGCTCAGGACCATGCTGCAGCCCTTGTATGATGAAGCACACTGCCTATGGATCAGAAGTCACAAACCATGAGTGGCAGAGAGAATGTTCTAGGGGAGTGTCATATAACGAGCATGGCATGGATATTATAACCATATTTTGAAGATAAGTGAAGTAAATATAAAAAGAAAAGTCTCTGACCCTACAGCTGCATGCCTTCTAAGCAGAGGCAAAGCTGTGTTCAAATGTGTCCCTCTGAAGTTTTGAAGTTACCCAGTCTCTGTTCTACATGTTGGAGGCTGGCCACACTATTCCGGTCAGGGTGCAGATACCCTGGGAAGCAATCTGGCAGTTCTTGTAATGGGTGATACTAGGAGCTTCTGAAAGTTCAGTCTGAGTTATAAGCTTGTCTCTAGCTAGCTCATTTGAGGAAATAATAACAACTAGCAGAAATGGTGAACTATAGGCCTGAAACAAGGAAAAAAGGAGAAGGCAATAGGAGGATATGTTTTCAAATTGGCAACCAATGCTGTCGACCTATACTTAGTCTCATAGAGATTTTGGTAAAAGCCTATATGAACCTCAAAACTGCTCAACTGTCCCTTAAAGTGACAATGGCAAGTATACTTATCTTGGTTTTTGTCTCCTGATGGTAAAGAGTAGCTAATGAAATTATTCCTCTCCTTATTTCCTGTGTAGCTCTGAGAGCTGAGCATGTTTCCCCTGTCCAGAGAAACCCCAGAGAAGGAAGAGAAACAAGTTCCACTGTGTTGCACAAGTACCAAGGTCTGATGGCTGCTACAATGGCTAGGACATGGAGCAGGACTCGAGGATGCTGGAACACATAAGGAAAGTTGATAGGAAAAACAGTGCCCTTAGACGCCCACTGACTCCACTCCTAGACATGTTCATGAAAGCCACGATTTTTCAGATTTCTAAAAGAAAAGTGTGAAGATTTCACTATGTCACTGTCTGTGTCAGGTGTCCACAGTTAGAGGACTAAAATATAAAATGTATTCAATGCAAAATATGAACTACTATGCAGCATTTGGAGCAAAGATTCAAATTCAACCTAAATTCAGAAACATAAATATGCTTTAAAGCTTCAGTAGTAAGTTAAAAAAGAAAGTGACATAATGGCACCTGCGGTATGATATTATTTATATAACCATTTATTAATATACAGTAATAAAGACTAAAAACACATTGTTTTAAGGACATATGTCAAACATATAATTAAAACACAAAGGAAGAAAATAAACAAAACATCAACATCACCTTTTGTGGACTGACAAGAGGTTTGCTGCAAGTTGAGGTGGAATATACTATAAGTTAGCTCTTTGTACCTTAGGAATCCCAGAAAGAATACATGTAGATGTACTTATATGAATACATATAAGAACATATGAGATACATATCTATACATGGGACCAAACTAATAAGTAGACATCAGCAAGTGACCATATATCTTCCTAGGTATAGCTTTCTATAACTGTCCCACTTTCACTTAGGATAGACTTTGCATTGCTTTATAACTCACATAAAACTGGTATTGGCAAAGTTACTGAACTTTTCAGAAATAAAATTGTAAAGTATTGGAGCTGGAGAGACGGCTCAGTGGTTAAGAGCACTAGCTGCTCTTCCAGAAAATCTGGGTTCAATCTCCAGCACTCACGTGACAGCTCACATCTGTCTGTAACTCCAGTTCCAGGGGATCTCACACACACACACACACACACACACACACACACACACACACACGCACATATGGACACACATATACAGACATGCATACATGCAAGGCAAAACAATGCACATAAAATCGTAAAATATTATATAAATTAGATAGAAGTAAGAACTCTATCCAAGAATGGAAGAAATAATGAGAATTAGTGGTGGAGATCACACTGGCATGTTGTTAAAGGTTTGGGAGCATATGCTTAGCAATCACAAAGCAAGGGTTCAATTTCTATTGTTATAAGTATGACAATACCCTCCTAACCATCTTTGTGCACTGGAAGAAAAGAATCATCAGGGCCTGCATCTTGCTTGCTACAAGGGAGCTATCTCACACTTCTTAACATTGCCCAGAGTGTCCATCCCAAAGGGAATTAGAAATCATAAACACAGCAAGAGAAACATCTTGATTGAAAAATCATAGAGTGAAGCTAAAGACTATAATTTCTTAAAATAAACTGTGTATGTACATGTATTCAATATTTTGCTTTCATTATAACTAATTAAAACTGAAAAAAATGTATTTATATATTTTCTTTTCTTCTTTTTTTAAAAATTTATTTAATTTTAATTTATGTGCATTGGTATGAGAGTGTCAGATCTTGGAGTTACAGACAGTTGTGAGCTGCCATATGGGTGCTGGGAATTGAACCCAGGTCCTTTGGAAGAGCAGGCAGTGCTCTTAACCACTGAACCATCTCTCCAGCCCCTTTTCTTTTTCTTTTTCTTTTTTTTTTAACCGTTGGTTTCCACGATACTCAGAGTTTAACTTTGTCCTCAGAGATAAGCTCTATAAACATGCTACGTGAAAGAAACCCAACATAAAAAGTCATGTATTGTATGAATCCACTTATTTAAAACAGCCAGAATATGTTCTAGAAAGTCTACAGAGGTGCATGGTAAATTACTAGTTCCACAGTGTTGATAAAGAGAAGGATGTTTAAGGTGGAGGACAAGAGAGAGTGACTTAGTAATGACTATGAGGTTTCTCTGTGAGTCTTGAATATGTATTAAAATTAAAGAGTGGCAATGATTTAAAAATTTTATGAATGTACTAGAACTCACTAACTTTCATATTTTAACAGGATGAATGTTCTGATATGGGAATTATTTCTCTTCTATCTATCATTAGCAAAATGATTATATCTAAACATGAAAAAAAAAAACTATGATGTAGGAAGAAGATGTACCCTAAGAGTTCTGATATGAATCACAAGCTAGCTTTGACTTTTGGCAATCATCTTGGACTTAAAATTCTTCATTAACATTTAAAGGTATGGATTTGGAATAACCTAACTATAAAACACTTCTGAAAATACTATATTAAAATGTATTAGTATTTTATAATATGAATGCACACATCTTTGGCTCTTAACATTCAGAGTTTAAGACTGTCTTGGGTTATAACCTGTTGAATCCCATGAGTTATAATAACAACTGGTCTAGAAAGACACGGACTAATAGTGGCAGGAACACCAGGGAACAGCCAACCACTATCTGATCACTTCACAAGGTGACCCCCACAACCTCATACATGGCACCATCATCAGGCCAAGTACATACAGTTAGGTGGGGAAGAGGCTATTACTATTGAGCTGTATTAAACTAACTCTAAATGATATCATTATACCTGTGGGCCAATATATCTCTCAGCCCTTATCTGAGGAAGCTTCTATTTGTAACAGAAGGTGATTAACACATAAATCCACAGCTGACCAAGATGATAAGAGACTATAGAATGCTCATCTCTAAAAACACACCTTTATCTCCCCTCCCCCAAGGCTCAGGAATCGCTGTAGAAGAGTGGGGAAGAGAGAGTGCAAGGGCCAGAGTGGCAAATGACTACAAAGAAACAATGTCTTTTACACAGCTGTATATGTGAACTCACAGTGGCTGCAACAGAGTCCACAAAACCTGTGCAAGCGCAAGTCAGAGTGGATCTCAGCAAGGAACTAGAAAGCATGCTCAGAATTGCCCCCCTAGCTGTGAAGCTATTCGCAACCGTTTGCTTCTCAGAAGGGGAAAGATGGCTTTCTCGATGAATGTAGCCCTTGGCAATTTTGACAACATTCCAGTGGAAAAACACACTTCCAAGAATATTTGACCAGCACAAATCTGATGGGCTTAAGAAAAAGGACACTAAGTTGGGTGAGAGGAAGGGTGGGTGAACTTGAGAGGAGTTGAGGGAAGACGAATATGACTAAAAACACACTGTACAAAACTTTCAAAAAACTAACTTTTGGAAAAGCATGTGTTTGACTACAGTAACTAGGCAAATAAAGGTTAAATACAAATAAAAGTTAAATGCACCTTTGAGATGATCACCTCAGAAGTGAAGATCTGGGTTGGTGGGGAATCATTACAATTGTATAATAAACTACAGAAGCAGGTAAAATCACCTAGGGAGAATATTTTTCAAAACAGAGTAGAGAGACTGAAGGATTTCATTTTAAAAATATTGAGGCATTACCAAATGCTTTAATTTATTGCTTTGACAAACATTTATTAACCACCTGTTAAACGCTAAGCAGACCTCTAGGAGCAGGTGTGTCCCGTAGCTGGTTCACACTGTAGTCACTTGAGGAGACTAGCAATAAGTAAACAAACAAATAAGAGAATTTCAGTAATAATAGGAGTCAAGAAGAAAATGAGATGATAAAATGCTAGGAAAGAGCTTGGCAGGCAGGAGAGGGACCTGTAGACAGTGCTCAGGCAAGAGCCCTCTGTAAGGTAGTATCTGAATTGAGTTAAGAGGGAGCCAGGTCCTTAATGTTCCCAAAGGAACAGCACAAAATAAAGGATGTAGGGAGGGAAAAAAAAAAGACCATTGCTTGTAGCACCAAAGGAAGGCCACGTGGAGTGTAGTAGATAAAGAGATGAAAGATTGAACAAACAAGGTCAGAGAAGAAAGGAGGGTGCTTTCATTAGAGTGTGACAGAGGCAGGAGAGGGGTCTGATCTGACTTATGTCAGATTACTGTAGTTGCTATGAGGTCATACGTCTTAAAAGGATTGTGAAACCTGTAACATGATATACAAATTAAAGATCCTGTTATTTCTATGACCACTTTGAGTTTCAGTGTCCTTATACATAGATGGAATAAAACCTGACAGGGTTGTGCTAAGGATCCCATCTGTTTGACAAAGAATAAATAACATGAGACCAATGACAGGATAATCCTAAACTAGTGGAAAGGGATGTGGACCCAGCAGGTGAACACTGATTTATGGGAGTTCTTTAAGGTGATGAATGGATTCAGAGTACTAGTCTAGATGTTCCTCAGTTTGGCAGCAGGGATCTGAATCATTCATGATGCTTCTAGGAAGCATCTGTTTGAGGGAAGGAAATTCAGTCATTTAAAATATTTAATAATAATAATAATAATAATAATAATAATAATAATAATAATAAGTGTATGTGTGCACGTGCAAGTGGGTGAGGTGCCTGTGGATGCCTCTATCTTTTGATCTTCTTAGAGTTACAGGCAGGAGAGAGCCATCAGTACGAGTGATAGGAACTGAACTTTGGTCCTGTGGTCTAAGAGTAGTGTTTAGTTTTAACTGCTTAGCCATCTCTCCACCACACGCTCCAGTCTTATTTCCTTAAGCATTTATTTCCTAGCAGAGTGTTTCACATAGAACAGGCCCTTCACTGAAAATAGGGCTCTAGTTACACAAAGAAGCTGATGCAATACCAAATCTGCCCTGTGCTAGCTCACAGTAAACCCCACTCTTGGAAGGAACAGTATGACTTAAGAAAGGGTGATTAAACCAGACAAAGAATAAAAAGCTATGTGCTGCTTGAAAATTAAAAAGAATTAGAGATTAGGAAAAATAGAAACATACATTGAAAATCTTTCAGAAATGAAAGACCTAGGCAAGAACATTCCCTGTGTATTTGCTAAGCTTTGGTGCAGCGAGTCTTGATGTCTGAGAGGAAAAGAGAAATCCTGATTCTTTCAGCATGTGACTTATATATGAAACCCAACAACTCACAAGCCTTAAATGCAAATTATCATCCAATATGATGTGAATGTCCAAGACTTTTATGAAGAATCTTTATACTATTCTGACACTGAAAATATGACAATCATGTCCAGCTACTTTTTGAGCACGTTTGCTACCGACACTTAGGTGGAAGGTGACAGTGGTGTGCTGAACTTAGAGGGCTAATTTGTATAACATGATTTTATTTCAGAGTTCAAAGTGCACCACTTTTAAAATGAAGATATGACTCCAGAAGACATTTGGAGTTATAAAACTATGTATACAGTACCCTACAAAGTCCACTGGTGTAAAAACTAAAGTTAATCTGAATTCTCTTCTGACTGTAGGGAGAGAATAGTTGATGTTTTTTTGCTCTGGGAGCTGTGGATATAAAGCATGCGCTCAGCTTGCAGGAAGCCCTGGGTTCACTCTCAGTTGGCTCTTTCCCAGGACTGTTATTGGTGAGGCAGCATGGTGGTGCCTATAGGCACGGGCTCTGGAGATGGGCACTTCAAGTCTTATTGTATATTCACTGTGTGACCGGGAGTATTTTAAATTATATCTTTATGTTCTAGTGTAGAATTACATGTCTAAATTAGTGAATTTTATGATTTAACTAATAAACATTTTTAAAAGAACTTAAAAACAGTTCCTGTTGTATTTCAAGCACTTAAGCCCAAATATTTTCTGGATTTTGCTGCTTTTCCAAGGTACCTGAGTTTGTATCTGAAAAGCTTAACATGAGAATTGGTTGCTCTTCCCTCAGCTAACTGGTAATATTCCAGATATATGTGAAGCAAGAGGAAAGGGCAGTTTAGAAATTTAAATACACATGGGTAATACACATAAGCATAATTAGCATAATGAGTATAATTAGCATATACTCACCCACTCTCAACACAAGCATCCTGTTACCCACATGAACAAAGAAATGTACAGTGAGGTAAAACTTTGATACAAACCGAAGCAGCTATATGAGGAGGAAAATGTCCCCCAAAGCACTAATGTTGAAAGTTCAAAGAGTCAACACAAATGAACAAATGTTTTCTAAGCCTTTTCAGTTGAGGACATGATGGGAAATTTGAGGAACTGGGAGTCTTCCAAGAATAGAGAAGGCCAGCATGGTGAAGTGTGGTAAAGATATAAATGCTGATGCTTGTGCTGGTTGAGTCTGGGGAGAAAATTAGCTTGGGCTGAAGACGAGAAAAACCAAACGAAGAAGAAGAAGAAGAAGAAGAAGAAGAAGAAGAAGAAGAAGAAGAAGAAGAAGAAGAAGAAGAAGAAGAAGAAGAAGAAGAAGAAAAACCCAAAAAACAAAAAAGCCAAACAGAAAAAGCAGATGGAACCAGCTGCAAAATTCCCTCAGAAAATGAAACTAAGAAACCGAGGGCTATAGTTCGACCCTGTGGTTTTCTAAGTAAATATGATTCTCCCTATGCTGGAAGAGAGAAAAGGAAAGGACTCTGGAAAGCAAAAGGACTCCTGGTGAGAAATGATGTGCGGACAAAGGTGTGTGCTGAAATAATGTGCCGGCGAAGGGCTCCCTGGGGAGGAGGAGTGCAGAGGCTGATGTACCTATGCGAGCATTGGAGGAAGCTGGCTGCTTAGCTCCCTTCCAGCTGTTCAGTTCCCCAACAGACTTGAGCCCTGGGGCCCATGTGGTCAAGGAAGCTTTGAGGCACCCAACAAGAAGTCCATTAAGTGGCCATCAGCTGCTCACAATTCCCTGTTTACTAGAGGCAGAGAGGTTTGAGGGGTAAACTTTTTCAGATTCTTCTCTCACATTTCAGAGGCAAGGACTGAGTGAGAATGTTTGGTGTGTTCATCTGGATACACCGAGGCAGGGGGTAGAGTAGAAGATGTGGGTGTACGTACGGCGGGGGTGGGGTGGGTGGATGGGTGGGTGGGTGGTGAGGCGGAATGGGGAGTATACTTAGGGAAAATATTCTTGATTTTTTAAAAAAAGTGACCTAGGAACATAACCATTTATGGGGCAGTTTTCAAACCTGGTCTTCCCTTTCCTGTAGTTCCTTGATATCCTGTCTCTAAAGCTGTAATCTAAGAAAAGACTCTTGAGGACAGGGCTTCAGGCACTGGCTGTACAAGAGATGGTAGCATTGTTGCAGCCGACATGTTGTTTATGGTTATCCAAACCAACACCTTCCTTAATGAGAAAGGAAGCAATAAAACAGGAACAGTGGACAGGCCAGCTGGGCTAATCAGTCCTGGCAGGAGGCCCACCCTCCAAAGAAGCTGGAGCCCATTAATTCCAGGATCTCATGTACTGGGGAGCCAACTTTCCCCACAACGTCAGAGGAGCTGCTCCCTGAGTAGCCAGAACAAGTCTCCTACATGGCTGGTTACGAAGAATTGCCTCTTTTAGGAAGGCTCTTCTTATTGTTGCTTTTTCAAACACAATCTAATATTCTTTACACTGTGTGTGTGTGTGTGTGTGTGTGTGTGTGTGTGTGTGTGTGTGTGTGATTGTGCATGTGGAGGTCAGAGGACTATTTGAGGGAGGCAGTTCTCTCCTTCCCACCACGTGGGTCCGAGAGGCTGGACGCAGGGAGTCAGTTTTGGTGGCAAGTGCTTTTACTCATTGAGGCGTCTTGTTGGTCCTTAGGAAGCTGCTTACAACTCACCTATAACTCTTCCTTGCATTTCAGCTGTCTTGCTTCCTCACTGTATTTATGAATGGCCAAGGTGAACGCTCACTGTTGTTTCTGTGTTGTTAGAGGAGGGACAAGTCTGATTCTGTTTTCCTTCCTCCCTGTTCCTTCCTAAGTTTTGAGCCTCATAATTTCTTTCTTGGTCTTCCGGCTTTCTCTCTCTCTCTCTTTTCTAGACCATCCTGCATCCTGCTACCCTTTGTTAACTTTGGAATCCCTTCCCAGTTTCAAGAACCTTCACTGGTTTCTCATTGTGGTGCCAGCTGTGGGAAGCAACCATACACGCCTCTCCCCTTCTGTACACTGAGAGGTATGTTTGATCATCAAAGAGGTGAGGGACAAGCAACTTGTATCTGATGTTACTGAAATCCGTGACCACTGACCACAAGTCAGGGCAACGGAGGCTTTATTTAAGATGGTATCTGCCACCTTACATAACTGCCCTTGAACCCCCATTCTCCTTCATTCCCCTTACAGCCTATGCAGGGAGGTCTTACTGCTTTAGAAAAGTGTGTTATGCTTTTGTTGTTTACTTTTTTCCATCTGCCTCTCTCACCAACGCTTTTGTTAGTTTTCTCAAGGATTATTTCAAATGCTGTTTTCTCTATGGAATATTCCTCAGCTCTTTAGAAAGTCTTCTTTCTTCCAAAGTTCTTTGAAGCTATCTCTGATGTTGATCTTATTGCACATAAATGTAACTT
The DNA here is from genome assembly GCF_964271855.1 of Acomys minous. NCBI lineage: Eukaryota > Metazoa > Chordata > Mammalia > Rodentia > Muridae > Acomys > Acomys minous. The sequence continues at coordinate 17,940,291 of NC_140484.1, read as the reverse complement.
TGTATCCCCCCCTTTTTTATGCCCAATGGACTGAGGGTATTTTATTGATGAAAAGGCTAAGTTTTGAAGAAGACAACTAACAACCTCCAGCCAGCAATGGCAAGTGCCACGAACTCACGTTCCAGTTAGAGCTCTGTTGCATCCTAATTGAATTCTGCTGCTTGAGGGCAACCATGAGCCTTTGCTTGCCTAAACTGCCTCCATATTTAAGGTGCCTTTCTTCAGTTAGACAAGCTGGGATCTTCTGAGCTGAATGCTTCTAATATCTCATCACATTCCTCTTATTTCTTCTGCTATTGATCTTTCTGTCAGTTTCATTAATTTTGTCTGTGTAATTGCTTTTTATTCCTTTCTGTTATGGAGTAGCAGATATGCCCAGGTTTTTGGTGTTAGATCAACTTTTAGATTGTGGCTTCTGTTTCAGTGACCTTTTTAGGATTTAAAACTTTACTCTCTGTTCTTCTTATCCCAAACTAAAGAAAAACAACTGAATGTAACGGAGACAACAAAATATTACATAAGGACACACACAGACAGGATGACGTCAGCATGGAGGGGTGGCACTGTGAGCCCTGACAGGACGACAGTGAGGACTGGGCAGAAGCAGAAGCAGTTAATGCCGCTTACCTGAATGTTCCTTTCTTCACTCTTTTCTCTGGCAAGCTGATAATCCAGGCTTGGGTGCTGTGTCTACTCAAATGCCAGATTCCACCAACCTCAGAGCTAATTTCCCTCTCGTTTAGGACAAGCACTATACTCAGTCCTCTTACTTGCATGCTGAAATGCCTTACGCTCTCCTCAGGTTGCCTCTCCTATTGAAGACACTTTTGCTCCAAATACAGAGAGCTATTTCTCCCACCACCCACAGGTGGCGCACTCTTTCACGATGCCATCCCTCTCACCGTCCCTCTCTAAACAATGCGGGTGGAGCACAAAGCACCAAAGCCCAGTATTGAAAACTCTTGTTCTCATCACCATCACTTGTCTAACGTCATGAAAAAAATTTAAAAACCCATCCAACCCTCACTTTCAGGGCGGTCGACCCAGATCATCAACTAATTGTGGTGTCACACTGGTATTCTGATACCAAGAACACGGTTATTCTTTTTTGAGAGCACTTCTCATCCTAGGTAGTTAGAAATACATTTTGCATAGGCTACAAAATAAATGGTTAATAGATACCAACTACAGAAAGTGTAGTGGATGACCATGGGTTCAGCAGTGAAGTGGGCCTGAGTTTAAATTCTCGTCTTAGTGCTTAAGCAAGCTCCATGGCCTTGAGCAATTTACAACAGACTAATAATGTATGAATGCCATTTGTAACCCAAAGGCATTATATTTGTAAAGCAATGATGTATCTTTCATAATTTAATGCTTTTGAAATCAGAGTGTTCTTCACAAGTATTATCAATTAAAACCTGCCAGCAGTTTACTCTTTGCTTCTAGCTGTTATAAACTTGAGGTGTATTCTATAATTATCCATATCTAAAAATCATAAAATGGCAAGAATGAAAATCCTGGCTCTCTTCTCACCAGGGCCTGGCCTCCTGTGATACCATTAGTGCCTGTGTGAAAGGCGAAAGCTAGATTCTGTTAGGACTTGGGCTCATAGAGCATAAGCTGCTGGATCCGCACTTTCACAGGCAGCTGTCAATGTTTTCGGAGGAGGCCCCTGGAGTGTTCACAGGGCAGTATCTCTAAACTTCGCTAAGGGGCCTTGCTTTCTTTCTTTTTAAAAAGGTCCCTACCGTACAAGACTTATGCCCCACAAATTTGGGTCACCCATGGATGTCATCCCAAGTCAGTGATGTAGGAGACTTTGTATTTGTGGTCCTTGGTGTTCTCTTTCTTTGATCTGATTTCTTGGCTCGCGTTTCTGTTCTTCTCTACTGATAATCTACTCTTTGACACTAACATCTTAGTGTGGAGTCCAACCAGGGTAGTTGGCATCTTGCCAGGTTGTTTATATTTCAAATAATATTCCTAAAATAAAATAAAGTGGAATATTTCTAAAGTGGAATATCTGGCATTTACAAACAGATTGCAATGTTATTTGGGGCCAAAAAGAGGATGCTCCTTCACCTCTACACACACAGAAGGCACTCTTGTGCCGTGCCTGATGGAGACGCAGTTCACAGGGGGCTCTGCATTCATTTTCATAGCTTCAGAAGCACACTGTGAAGTTAGCAGCACACTAAGTGCTCAGTGTCAATGGCAAACGTGCACCTGTGAAGGAGCTAAGACGTTTCATGTTTTTCTACTCTACTTTTATCTTGGTTACTCATCCCACTTTGGGTTTCCCTCCTGTCAATATTTATTGAATATCTGTCAAGTGATACATTCTGGGACAGTAAAGTAAGGATTCAACATTGCTGAATGAATGAATGAACTAAAGAATGATTTCATAAACGCTGTTTTGTTTTGTTTGTGGTGATAACTGTTAGGTCTCAAGTATGGGGCAGATGGCTGCAGGGTCCATTAAGAAAGCAGCCCTAGCCACCAGGCTCTCCCAGCATCCCTCAGTCTCTACTAGTTACAGGGTCCTCCTGGCTGGCATACCCTTCCTTCAGCTGCCCTTCCCTATAGAATCCAGCCATCTTGGTTACCTGACCCTTTTCATCTATTCTTCACCCTTTGGGTCTCTTGGTTTGGCTCTCCCCTCTCCTTACAAGTCCCGGCTCAGTCTGGTCGTGTTCACTTTAGATTCTCCTAGATGCTTCTGCCTCTGGCTATGCTCTCTCTTTTATCTACAATAAATGTTCTCCTCCACCATACCTAGAAGCAATCATATCTTTCCTTTATCTTTCCTTCCTTCCTTCCTTTCTTTCTATTTACCTGGTGGCAAAACATGGGACTACTCATGTCCTTTTTTTACATTTTTAAAAAATTCAGTAACTACAATTCTTTTCCTGTTGATGTTTACATTTTCTAGTTTCTCTGACTAAAGAAGAATACCATTATTATTTCACCGTGTTTCTAGCTATTTTGTCATCCTCAAAACTAACATTTTTTGATATATTATAAAGCTCACATAAGTGGACAGACTGACAAACCAAGAAGTTCACTGAGAACCAGAATTTCGTTATGATGTTTATTAATTTACTAGGGTTATATATTTTCTACCGTACTTCCATGTACTCACATCTAAGCTATATTAGACGCATCATAACGTCATTATATTTATTGAGACTTTGAAAGAGTTGAACTTTATTCAACAACATAAGCAATAGGTGATTAAAGAACGCTAAGTGTAGTGTTGCCACTTAGACATCTACTCTTTCAAAACTTCCTCACAATCCATATCTAAGTAATTCTGTGCTGCCAAAACAGAGCACTGTTTCGTCTTTATTTCCTCTGAGATGTGTGGTGTCTTATTAAACTTAACTCCTCTATTTCTTCAGTGGGCTCTTCCCTCTAATGTTTATTATGCTGTACAATTACTAAGGCTTCCTTGTTTTTTTTTCTAGTTATATCCTCCCTCTTTCTTTGACTCCTGTCTCCAGGGAATAACACCGGTGAACAAATGCATCTGCTATAATAATCGATCTAGCATGCAAATCCATACATTCTTCTTTCTTGAGGAAAATGCTTTTGGTATTTTCCTCTCCTAGGTAGCAGTAACTTATTGGAAGGACAAACAGTGATTTTATGTGCTGTGTGTGTATACATGTACACGCATGCACATGCACACACACTGGGGATGGCTGTTTTAGATACTTGTGCTTCATACAATGTTTGGCATTTTATTTGAATTACTTAATAGAAATTTAAAGAAGCATAAAAATGAGAATTATAATGCTCTCCTTACCCTCACACACACAGTGGCTGCCAAACTGTTCTCCTTACCCACACACATCTACCAGTGGCCCCCAAACAGCACCTGAAGGAAAACTATCAGTTAGAGGGATCCTTTCCTTTGGGCACTAACCTACGTGTCACTTCCTCTGGGAGACATCCCATGGCTTCTCTTTCTTTACATTGTAAGGTGTATACATGGCATGATGGGTTCCCATAACACACTATTATAACCATCACTGCACTTTATTATCAGCATGCTTCATTAACTGCTTTCTTTCCCACTAGACTATAAGGTCTATGAGGACAAATATCACATTAGTTTTGCTTACTATTGTATTCTCAAAAGTCTGGAAAATACTACGAATGGCACATTGATAAATGAATGGAGAAAGGATAGAAAGGAAGGAGGAAGAAATTAACTTTTCAAATACCGAGGAAGCCAACTGTAGTTTATTTAATATTCAAAGTGCAATCATATGGACAATACTTTTGGAAATACTTTCCTCCTGACTGGGAGTTCACCAACTCCTTCCTGTGCTTATTGAATTGCTGAAAATAATATAAAAAGTGTTATTTCCTCCTCTGATTCCTCTAGGAGATGAAGACACAAATCATAGAGTCCAAATGACTTAAGCCAAAGTGGTTCTTCTTGGTTCTTACGTCATTGATTTGGAGTCAGCCCAGCTCTGCACACTATACCATCTGCGCTGTGTCCTGACTGTCTCTCACTTGCCCATTTGACCTGTCTCTGTGTTGTGAGATCCTCAATCCCTTTCTCTGACTCATCTCCCAATACACAGATGGTTATTCTTGTTCTAATGGAAAGGAGTGTGTAGCTCATCCGAAGGTGTGGGTTGTCCAGACATTTCACTGGTTTCCAAAAGTATCACAGACATTTTCATCTAACCTGATAATTCACCAACTGCTGAGAAAACAGAATTCTTCTTTAAATGGCAGTCCAAATTTGGAAACCACATCTGCTTTTAGCAATTGAGTCATTGCTTTTCAGGTGCCAAAAATATCACCTATTATATTCTCCAGGGTTCAAAGTAAGAGGAAAGAGAAAAAAGGCAAAGAAAAAATGCAGAATAAAGGTAGCATGGAGCATTTCTAGTCACAAAAATTATTACAGTAACTGTAATAGCTAACAATGTAACAGCAACAATAACTAGCAGCTGCATCTGCAAGTGAACGTTCTAATTTCCTTAATGAGGAGAGAATGTAGAATTCTTAGCATCTTTACTTTGTAGGTAAAGAAATAATCATGGATATCTGGGTCTCAGCCCCAACTAAGGTGAAAGCTGCAGCTGTTATCACTGCCACCAGCTGAGTAAAAGTGTCCTCTGATAACACCATGTGACAATATTGATACACTCCAGCCATCAACTCTTTCAGCTAACAGTTTCAGCTACCATGCGCAGGCAAACTATCCATGCTATGCCCTGTGTGAATTCCAGCCTATATGCTTCTTCACATAATACATGAGGTTTTGCCATGAAGCTTTGGCATGACTGGTTACACTGCCATAGAAAACCAGAACAGGCACCAAAGGTGATGCCTGATGCTCCTGCTAAGTCTAGCCTTCCCTTCCAGGAGCCTTTTACTTATACGTCATTTCTCCTTCCTGAAGTGGGAGGCCACTTACAGGGCATCAGGCACATTTTTAAATGCTTGAATCTCAATTTTCTCTTTTCCTTTCTGGGACCCTATAAAAAGCAGGAAGTAAGCTTTGCTTCTACTTTAGCCTTTGAATGTTCTGTCATGATAAGGACCATGCAGTGGTAAAGGGGACTTAGACTCACCTGCTATAGTTAACTAACAACACAAATACAGTTAGAACCTTCTCTCTTGGTACAGTATTATTACCAACAACAATCCTTTAATCAGTTCAAAGATAGAAGAGCCCAAAACAAAGGGACTTGACTATTTTGCACACTGTTGTAATACAAATATCCATATATTTATAGGATGAGAGAACTTCCAAGTAAACAAATACAAAACTCCTTTTAAGGAGCAACACTTAAATTAGCATAGTGAGGCTAGAAAACTGTAGCTTTCCATAGGTTGATTTTTGTTTGTTTTTGAGGCAGAGTCTCAGTAGCCAAGGCTGGCTTCCAATTCAAAATCCTCCTGCCTTAGCCTCTCAGAGGCTAGGTGATAGGCATGTACCACCATGGCCAGCTGTAGGTTGATATTCTGTTGCATCAGACAACATGTTTAACCTATTCAAATATTAAAGCTTAAAACGGAATTCCTTGAGGCCACATATTGTTATATTTTGTATCTCCAGAATCTGGCACTTTGCCCAGTAATACTTCCCACTAACTTTTGTCAAACAGAGTGGCAGAAATATTTCAGATGACTTAGTTCTTCTTGCCTAATAGAAGGCAGTGGTAGAAGGCAGCTCTGGCCAATGTACCTGGCCCATCATGATTACACTGGGGTACAGAAATCTAGAAGTTTGAGAATTCTCAGGCTCTAGCACTCCCCAAGAACAAGTGAATACGGAGGCTGTATGCTGTTTGAATGTGACATTAGTATGGAAGTACGACAAGTGTTCAGACTTTCACTTAGTTCTCAATGGTGCTTTCCACAGAGTTTCTGGAAAGGAACCTGACTGGACAGCACAAAATGTTGTATTTTGATGAGGCCCAGTGGATATTGTAGACATAAGATCCATGTAATTCAAAATGAATGAATCTAATATATTTCAAAATGTGACCAGAGGATCACTAGGCAGATGACTCTTAAAGGCAGATGTGCTCTGGCCACACTAAGCCAGAGCTTCAGGACTCAGACTACATCCATTACTAATGGGTTCATTGGTTATTTTCATTGGTCCATTAACTAAAAGGGTCTTGCTGGGAAGACATACATGCAGTTGCTTAATATGATTTAATTTCTTCTCCTTTTAAAATAAAAGTCAGCTCTTACATGAATATGGAGCAGAATTATTTGCTTTCAAAACCATAACTTCAGTGAATGTGAGCAATGGTTGTCTCCTGAAATGAGGTAAATCCTCAGGAAGAGAAAACAAGTAAACTTGACATTTCTTTACTAAATTACTTTGAATCAACTGCTAACATATTTTTATTATAATAAAGAAGCCTTTTAAATAAAAATAAAAATTTTTCTTGATTTTAAATGTAGGAAAAAGCAGGAAGGATGAAGAAAAAAGTCTGCTTTTTAAAAAAAACAAACCTTTAATACAATTTCCATGTGGAGCTTTTATTCTTTGTATTTTACTTTTTGTTTTAATTAGTTTATAAGAATTGCATTTCAGCGTGTATAATGAAGACTGTTACTATTCATTATTTCTTCGTATTTAGAGCTTCTGAACTCCTTCTAGTTATTGATAAAATACCTTACAGTGGACAGTTACCTCACTGTGACATGAACGTGCTTCTACCACTTCTCTGTGATATGGTACCTGTTATACAACTTTGCTATCTTTCTCCCTTTCTCCTCTTCTAGCTTCTGCTATTTTCTAGTTCGAGTGAATTATTTTACCTTTTCCATAGGGAAACGAACATGCAGTATTTGTCTTTCTGAGCCTGGCTTATTCTACTCTACATAATGCCCTGCAGTTCCATCCATTTTTCAGACAATGACAGTTTCTTTCTCCATTTGTCCACTGATGGATACTTTGGTCGATTCTGTATCTCAGTTATTCTCATCAATGCTGTAGGCGGCATGGGAGAGCAAGTTGCTCTGTGATATGGTGAGCATGTTGTGCAGTTCTATTTCTTACACACCATCAGTGTGTAGGAGTTCCATATCCTCAACATCCTTACAACAACTCTGGATCTTGATGCGACAAATAACAAACCCTGTTAAAGGTGAAAACCAATCTGACTCACAATCATCCCTGAGAGAGGGTGATCCTGGCCACGCCTCTCTAGACTCCTTCCCCACTGTGGTGGTTCCCACAGCGCTAAATTCCAGCTGAAACCCTACGACCTTCTCCTTGTCTTTGTTCCAAACACATCAGCTCACAGATAATTTTACTCACTTTCTGAATTTTCCTAATCTGGTCCGAGAGTGTATCTAACAGACGAGTTTTCAGGAAGTCCATCACCTTGACCACCCGGCCGTCAATGTAGCAACTGGAATAAAAATAAAATAAGAGTCAGATACAGTTTTGAACAGGGGACTAGACATACACTTCTTGCAGCAGAAGGCTCTGCTTTGAGGGGTAGACTGGCCCTGAGCTTCATCTCCTGATAGTTTTGGCTTCTTGATACTTTTAAAGCACATGATACATCTTGTACCCTCTCCATTTCCAATTCCAGTCTTGCTCAGGTAAAAACCCATTTCTTACTTTCTGGGAAACGATAGAAAGTTCATAATCTAAACTGAGCAATAGAGAAAAACTTACTTTTTCCTCTTGGGAAAGGGCTTAGCCTTCAATCTCATGCTGTCTCTATCTTTACCTTAAAGCAATAAAGGCATGGGAGAGTCTCAAAGGAATCCCCAAACATTTGCTAAGTTTCCACTTTTAAATAAGAAAATAAACAACAGAGGAAAATTCTGATGCAGCGCAGTAAGAGTCTCAAGTGTTTCCAGAAAGCTCGCTTCCCTAGCAACGTTCATTACAGCTGAACTCCCCTCTCCTTCACTGGGCTGAATGAGTGAGTGAATAAATGAACAAACAAATGCACAGAACTTCACAAATCAGTCCAAAAGCTCTCTCCTCAAACAGCAGGGCTGCTGCTCGTTGTCTTGCTTTCAGTCTGGTTTTCATTAGAAGCTTACGGGAGTCATCAAGCTGCACTGACACTACACTGTGAACATTTGACCAAAACAGGCCGCCCCCTCTTACGGGCTCCTCTTTTCTGAGCAGACAGGCTCCGGGTCAGAGGGCCTTCGTTATCTCCAACCTCTCCTTACTCCTATCTTTGCAAAATCGGAATGAAATAAAAATTTAAATGCTTATGATTCCTAGATGCTAGCCTAATCTACTAAAGTCTCACTGGTTGATAACTAGCAATAGATTTTCTTCCACTTGAAATAAAATATCTATCCATTAGTACATAGAGAGCTATATGAAAATTCTTCTTAATGTTAAATCTCCATGCCAACACATGCCATATTGGATGGTCAAGTTTAAAAATCTTTTCTTATAAACAGGTGCTCTAGTTGAAGCAAGGAAAGGGGGCAGGTCTTACTCAACCTCCTGTTGGCCTCTCTCACCACTATAAGACATCCCAAAGAACCTAATGTTTAAATCACTGATATGTTAAAAAGCATGTGATTTTGGAGATAGACATCTGAATTCAGATTCCTGACTTGCATTTGCTACTTCTATTATCCCAGATGTTTTCCTGGTCTCTACAGACCTCAGTTTTAGCATATTTAAATTTTTAAAAATCTATCTTCTCTCTCCCCCCTCTCATCCATCCATCTATCTATTTATCTACCTACCTATCTATCTACTAACCCACCTACCTACCTGCCTACCTATCATCTATCTAGTTTTTGTTTGTTTGTTTTTTGAGACAAAGACTCATTTTGTAGTCTCGGCTGGCCTGGAACTCACTATGTAGCTCAGGCTGGCCTTGAACTATGGCATTCCTCCTGTTTAGCTTAGTAGGTTCTGGAATTTTAGAAGTGTGCCATCATGCTCGGTAGTTCTCTTATCAATTACAGAGAGGTGGCATATATGTTCCTTGGAGCTAAGTTCAAGTCAAGGAGGTAATGGACCTTAAGTGCCTGGCACACAGCAGGCACACAAAAGATTCCTTGTTTTCGCGTCTTAAGGTAGAAGTGCTGTCAGAGGATACATACTTAAATGTCCTATATGGTTACTCACATAATGGAACACAACAATAATACGACACTTCAACTCATCTCTGGCTCAAAGGTTAAACTAAGGTTCAACAAACATTTATTATGTATAACATAGCTTCAATTATGGCTACTGCCTTAACAGGTCTTCCATCCTTTTCTTGCTCATATTTCATTATTACCATCTCTAATTTTTTAACAAGTTGAGCTAGATAGTACATACATGAAAAGTGGGCATAGTGGGACAGAATGATGAAATTAAAGCATATCTGTGCAACGCACAGCTCTAATGCACACCTGAAGAAACAAATACTTACATGGTGACCAGTCCTATGACAAACAGTAAACTATAATTATTCTTAGTATTCAAGGAAGCATATTCCAGTTTCCCCTTTTCTCTACATTAATTTCACAGCAACTATGATAACAATCAGTGTTTATGGTTTTTGCTGCCAACACATATAGTTTAATAGTTATTGAGGTAAAGATGACAGATATAATTTTTCAGTATGTATGATTCTCCCCAAATATTTAGACTAAACCATCTGATCTATGGTCTCTTCATTCTTTTCTTCTTTTCTTTTATTCCTTATTCAAGTTACATAGAACTTAGAGGTAAAAAACCCTAGTTCAATATGCTTCACCACTTACTACCCATGTAATTTTGGATCCCTACTGCCCTTTTCCAAGTTGGCCTAAAAAGTAATGGATTTAATTATAACATTTTAATACACATATATCTGTATTTCTCTTTCTATAAAACATGTTTAAAAACTCAAGCCTAGAGGCAGAAAGATAGCTCAGTGGGTAAAGGTGATTGCCACAAAAGCCCGAGGATCTGTTCAACCTGTGAGACTTACCTCTGACTTTAACATGTGTGTGTTTTCCTCCTCCCCCTCTCTCTGTATATGTGTATATGTCTCTGTCTGTCTGTTTGTCTGTCTGATACACATACACACTCACACATACACAATAAATGAAATAGTAAAAAAATACAGTAAAAATTCAAGCCTGTAATATTTTTATAAGGTTGCTACGGTGAACAAATAAAGAAAAATACTGGCCACAGAGCCTAGCACATAAAAGCTATCCAATAACCAAATATACTCTGTTAGGCTACTTAAAGGCTCAAGGTAGCAGAAACTTGACTGAAAGGTTGTGCTTTGGGGTTGCCGGGAATCTCTGTCCAGAGGAGGAATTGCTCATCCACTGTGAGGTTTGGGGGAGCAAAGTATGTAGCAATAAAGACAGACTCCGGATTCCTTGCAGATGGGAGCAGACAGAAATATGTTCCATGTTACTGTTTGCTCAGTGACTGACATTCTATTTTTCTGGACTCAGAAGTAGTACAATTCTCCCCTTCTTTCAGCACAGAGGAAGGGGCTCCTTAACTTAACTTAAGCCTTTTAGAGCCCACTATTGACCCCATTTTTAACCTAACAAGCTGGATTCAATTATTCTCAGTTGTTCCTTGGCTACTCCTGAAGACTGAATTTGGACTGAAGCAGGAGGAATTGCTGGCAGAGAAACCAGCAGACAAAGTTACCTTGATGCTGTGGGTTAACACGTGAACTGGTTCCAGACAAGGGAGGATACAGAAGAAGCACAAGTGAGAGGCTGCAATGAAAGCACCATAAGATTCCTTGGCGGGAGACACCAAGGCATGGGGCCAACGATCACCATGAGCTCAAGAGACAGGATGGTTCGGAGAGCATGATGCTGAGGACAGTTAGGCATTAGAGCTGGGCCACAGCTTGTCAAGGGAAAGGAAAGATGCAGTTTGATATATCAAACATAAGCAGAATATCAAGAAGAAAATATATACCAGGTACTTAGAGATAGAGGAAAACGGAGATGAGCAATGTTGACCTGGGGGTCTTCTGCAGCTTAGAAGTCATGGGTGAAACTATGGCCATAGAGGAAGTTTACAAGCAAATAAGAGAAGGTCAGAGATGTCAGGGACCCTTTAAAGTGCTTCTCAAGTATGGCCCTGGGCATTGCTTGTACCTTTGACCCAACTAAGGGGCCCATGTCCCTGCACTAAGCAAACAGCATCTTTCTAAGAAACCCAGTCTGAGTCCAATTTGTATTTAGATGTCAAAGGAGCCCTCATATTGGACTGAGAATTTAAGTAATTTTCATTTGCAACTTAAGCTCATTTTTTTGTCTCAAACTATTGGAACAGGAACTTTGGTTTAGGATCATGTTGAAGTGGGGGGAAAGGGATCAGTTAACAATACTGCATGAACTGGATAAACCCTAAAGCCTCCTTTATTATATTTTATTTTCTAAATTTAGACAGGATCTCACTATAATCAAGTCTAGCCTGGAACAATTCATTATATATCACAAGCTGGCTTCAGCTCACAAATAGGCCTCCTACCTCAGTCTATCTGAGGAAGCCCTGCTTTTGAGAGAACTTTGGTGCCAATAGTACCTCTCCACATTCAATAGATATAGACCCAATATAGCACGCAGATAAAGGTATAAAGGAAGGAAAGCAGTATATGCTCACCATTTAGTAAAAATAAACTCCTCATCATGCTAATGAAGGCTATCTATTTATTTATGTACTTATTGCATACCTTAGTGCAGCCCCAGCTCCAATGATACCGATTGCTAACAAAAACTGGGTAAAAGGAAGCCAGGTTAAATCACTTCTTTTTTTTTTTCTAGTGATTTTGGTGCAACTCTCTTCTTTTCTGACCTTTGCCCTGAGAAGATAAGGGTGATTCTTAGCTGCCTACTAATTTCCACAGGAGATAATTGCCACACAGGATTCTGAAGACAGATAAATAAAAAGGAGAAAAATTGCTGGTGGGAGACCAAAGAAATTCTTCAATTACAGAAGCTCTAGAAACTTCTCTATAACTCTGTAAAAGGAACTGTTATTTGTCTGTTTCAATTGTTGTGTGGGAGGCTTACTGCCTCCTTCTGCTGACCTAGGCCTAGTCCTGGAGGCTTCTAGCCTCTGTAAGATCTAATCTAGGCCTAGAATGTTTCCAGCCTCTGAGACTCACTGCTTAATAAGTTCACTCTTTCTTGTTCTTACTGAGCTCTGAGATGGCTGCTTCAACTCAGCTGTTTTGGCTCAAACTCCTCTTCCAGCTGACTTATTCAATCTGGCTTCTCTCTCAGCCTCTGAAATGCTGTCTGACCTCAAACTAACTCCAGCAATATTTTCTAATCTTCTGGATCCTTCTCATTCTCTGCCTTGTTCGGTCTTCACCTGTGTTTAACTTGTTCTCTCATTCAACCTCTCTGTAACACTCTAACGGTAAACCCGCCTCCTCTCTCCTCATTCTCTGCGTTGCTCCCTTCTACCTTCCCTTTCCTCTCTCTTCTTGTGAGAGTTGGGCTTATCCTATTCTGTCAAATCATCTCTGATTCATCACTTTTTATATCACAGAATTAGACATAACTTTAAATATATATAATATATTTCATCTTAGTTTTAAAGTACTGTCTTGTTTTTATTATAAGCGAAATATATGCAAGTTAAAAAACAAACACAAACAAAATAGAAGTATCAAATGAGGAGCCACTTGTAAGACCAACACTTAGTATCACTGTTCACATTTTGATGAATATCCTTCCAGAGTTTTTCATAGTCACTGCACAGGAAATTTCCTACAATATATTAAGTAAAATCTATTCTATATCCCATTGTACTAACATATAAATTTAAGCGTGCCCAACTAAGACACTCAAGTCTTCTTGATATTGGTCAAGATATTGGTCAAAGCATCCTACTTTGATTTTCACTCCATCCTGAGCATGTGTAGGTGCCCTGCCATCAGCTGCAGCTCCAGCGTCTTCCCACCTATCCCCCCAGTCCTCAAGATTCGGTTTTAGGGTTGCGCTACAATTAGCCACTTACGCCCATTAGCTTCTTAAACCAGTTAATGAGGAGAGCTTGTTGGCCCCAGGGGCAGCTGGTTTTGTTTACCTGGCCCTTTACTTCAGAGGAAAAACCTTTGGCCCTTATTATCTGACCCCTTCTTTTATTTCAGGTAATTACATTAGGGCTGGCTTCCCAATGCTCAGGAATTTCCGGACCTTCCCCGCCCCCCCCCTGCCTGCTGCTTTCAAGGAGGAGGGGCGGTCTACTCAGAATTTTAACACCCGCCTGCTGACTGAACAGGTAATTCCATAACACTGAAGCCTTATCCTCGAAGGGGTTGGGGGTGCAGGGAAGAGAAGCTTAAAAAATCATTAGAACACCCTGCTGACCTGTAAAACCTAGTCTGACACCTCAAAGCCAAGCAGTGGCGAAAGCTGATTGGAGACTCAATTAAGCAGTATAGAATGTGCTGGCCCCTCCAACGGGCCTCACTCTGGGCTCATGCTGGGCTGCTGCTGTTTGCACTTGCCATAGGGTTTGATTCTGAGGGGGCATCATTCTTCATTTTCTCTGCAGTGGGTCAAACCTTCTATCTTGTGTTTAAAATTACTTGGGGCAGTAAAGCTCGACTGAAGTACTACTGCAAAGAAAGATTCTAGACAATACAAATGCTTTTGAGCTTTCTTAAACTTGTTTGAGTAATTCCATGCGTAAGTTCCCTAGTAGACCAAAATATTACAGTTAATTTGAAAGATTTTGTACTGTGAAAAATATATAGCAAACTAGTGTAAACAAAGGCTTGGCTTATGGACATCCCCCAGCACACAATGGATACTAAAGGATACTCTACAAAATATTGAGTGACTGACTGTGTGGTTCAGTTCACAGTGAGCCAGGTTATAGAACTGGGACTAAAGTGTCTTAGGGCTAAGCACCCCATTCCTAATCTGTCCCTTTCAGTTAACTCTGCAGATTTTGGATCCTGAGCCTGAAGTGTAGTGTTTCCCCCATGTATCCAGAATTGTCTGTGGAGAGACACTATCTTGGCAGAAGCTCAAACAGCTGGACCTTGATCGCAGCAGTGCTGGGGAGAGTCTGCAGGAAGCTAAAAAAGGAATGGGTGGGAAAATCCTACATACTACAGCCATGGGAGTGGGCTCTGAAGAGGCCTCCTCCAGGGATTTGTGGGGGCTATAACAGGCAATGGTACTAAACTCAGGGCAAGGAGGGGGGAGGAAGAAATGCATCCAGGTGTTTATGTCTGAAAATTGATTGTGGGGCCATTATTGCAATGAGATCAAATGTACAAAATGTAAAATTAGGCTCAAAATAAGTATTTATATAGAATGATAAAATAAATAACAACAAGCTCCTAGAAACTTGAAAATCTTTCTTCTTTTGGTTTCTTTCCCTACCTCTTCCCTATTTCCTCTAGTTTTCATTTTCCTACCCTTGAGGCAATTTAACAGAAATGTATACATAGAAATATTTCCTGCTAGCACCATTTAGACAATCTAACAATTTAGGCAATCAACAACTCCTAGCAGTCAAAACAACAACAACAACAACAACAACAACAACAACAAAAACCAATTCCAGAAAGGGTCAAACGTGGTAAACTTAAGTGGGGCATCAACAAGAGGAATGCAGAGCTTAAGATGTCAAAACATACTACCCACATGCACTGTTTTTTAAAAGTCTTTATTCCACAGAATTTGATATATGTATGCAATGAAATATGATTATTACCTTGTGTCAGGTCTTTCATGCTGCAATACCAACCTGCTAGCTACTAGTGCAATAGTGGCACAACTGTTATAGGTGTTGAAATGGCTAGAAAAGCATAAGGAAGAGACTTTAAGATGTAGGTGTATGCAAGAACTTTCAGAACAGGAAGTAACTCTAGGAACTAATCAGATTACATAAAAGTAAAAAGATTCTTCACAATGAAGGAAATGATCATGAGAGTGAGGGGACAGCCTAGAATGAGAAAACACTTCCCTAGCTGTTCCTCAAACAGGGGCATACTATGCTGAATGCAAAGAACTAGGTGAGGCTGAGATAGAAACAGTTGGTAAAGCAGCTATAAGCCTGAGTGCCTGAATTTGGATCCACAGCACCCTACAACCACCTGAGTATAGTAGTATATGTCTGTAATACCAGTGCAGTAGAGAAAGAGCCAGGAGAACCCCTGAGGTGTACTGCCTAGCCAGTCTTGTTAATTTGGTGAGCTCCAGATCAGGGAGAAATCTTGTCCCAAAAGATAAGGGGGAGAGGGACAGAGGAGAACACTGTGACAATTCTGGCTTCCACAGGCATTCAGATACAGCACACACAGAATAAATGGACACTAACTATAGAAACTAAACACTACCTTTCCCCTGAAAAACCTTCCAATCAACAAATGGACTGATGAACTGAGTTTGCAATTCTTGAATCAAGAAACACAAATGACCAGTAAATATTTTTTAAAGTAGTTAATATCCTCTTAGCATTAAGAAATGCCAATGAAAACTACTTTGAGATTCTATCTTAGCACAGTAGGAATGGCTAACATCAAGAAAACAAAAGACAACAATGCTAGGGAGGATGTGGGGTAAGAGGAATCTATTTGTTACTGAGAAGTTTAATTGGGTACAGTCACTAATGAAATCATTACACAGGTTCTTCCAAAATTTAAATTAAAGAAATTACATGACACAGTTTTACTGAAATATGAAATATGCACCATGCAACAGATATAATATGAAGAAGTTTATTATATGAGCATGGGAGAGCAGGGAAGTAGGAGGGGCACCCCAGAGAGAAAGAAAGACGTAGAGACAGCAAGAGGGGAAAAGAAAACAAGAGAGGAAGAGAGAGAGAGAGAGAGAGAGAGAGAGAGAGAGAGAGAGAGAGAGAGAGAGAAATGAAATGGGCTTGTCCTTTTATATACACCTGGGCAGGGGGGACACCCAGTGGCAAGCAGGTAATGATGCCAATGATATCATAGGTTGCTAGGCAGATTGGGGCAGTGTGCTAACATTTACCACTCCTAGGCATATGGTGGAAAGACCCCAAGTCGTGCTATAGAGATGCTTGTACACTCATGTTTACTGCTGTACTATTTATAGTGCCAAGAAATAGGTCCAGCTTAGATGAATAGATCAGGAAAACATGGTATATATCCATAGTAAAATTTTATTCAGTTATAAAGAAAAATGAAATCAGGATATTTACCAATAAGCAAAATAAGCCAGACTCATAAAGACAAGTACTGTATTTTAATTTGTATGTATGCACTTGTGATTAGCTGTGTGTGTGTATGAGAGAGAGGAGTGTGTATGTGTGTGTATGCACATGTGTGTATAAATGTCATGTAAATAGAAAGACAACCATTAGAAGAGAAAAAGAAGATCTAGTTAGAAGGAAGGGGAAGTGGAGTACAAGTGATGTGAAAGCTGAGGCTCACAGAAAGGAAGGAAATCAACAGGAGGCCATTAGGCAGAACACAGGAGAGAGGTTGGGAAGACAACAGGAACCAAGCATTATTCAAGTGCCATACTGAAACCCATTACGTTGTATGCCAACTTAAAAAATGAAAACAAACCACAAAACAAAACAAGAACCAAAGTTGAATGAAAATAAGCATATATGTAATCTCTCCGTTTTCATGTAGTTTTATATAAATTAAACCTATGTGGTTTGTACAATTTTTCAAGCATGCAAGCGACATATAGTTTATGGGTTCTGATGCACATAGTAAACATTGAAATGTGCACTAGAAGCATGTAATCTGAAATTATTCAGTTATATGTCTTGGAAAAATATGAGGCTAGGTTGGGAAACAAGTACATTTCACTTTTATACTTAAATGCTTTGTTTCACCTAAAATATGAGCAAAATAAAAATAGCAGTGAAACTTATCAATTATGAATTGTAGATATGTATAAGAATTTATATCTAATTCTACTTCTATTTTTTATTTTGCTAAGAGTACTGTCACAGGAAATTTTATGTAGTTAAATTATCCATTTTCCTCAGGAAGAGAGTCAATAATTATTCCTCTCTGAGAAAATGTGCACACAAAGACTTTTTAAAATAAAGAACATAAACAAAAATATCCTGGTCCCAATAAATAGAAGCTATTCAGGAAAACAGGTCCACTTATAAAGGCAAAAGAGAATGGACAAGAGATGCCACGAGTGTTGGTGTTCTCTTTGGGAGACTACTGGGACTAAAGCTCACTGAATTTATGAAGCTATGAGCAGGAAGAGCAGTTTTCATTCAGTTAAAATGTAGCTGTATCGTTTCTGAGACTAAACTGCTTTACTGCTATTGATTTCTTTCCAGCCCCAGGTGGGTCCTTGTGTAATTGTCTGAGTGAAGCCATGCTCTGGTGGGCAACCAATGGGCAGGTTGGTCAACAGGCGAATGGTTACGGCTGTTGAGGAGGAAGGGAGTGATCCTGGAGAATTTCTTGGCAGCTTTTCACTGCAAATTAACTAAGTTTAAAAGGTGTAAAGTTGATGCCTGAGATTTCTTTTTTTCTTTTTTCTTTTTTTTAACTTGTGGTGTTTCTACCTTAGAACTGGAAGGGCCTATATGACTTCAAGGGTCTTCACATCTACAAGACATGCAGATCCTGAGATAAAATTGTTGGTTTGTTATAAAACTAAGCTTTCTCCCAATACATGTAGAGTAAACTTCTAAGTCCTATGTCTACACCTAGCCCACCACCATTAAAAGGGCAGGTGCCAATAGGTATTGTAGTTGCCCTTGGCAACACGGAGGCAGTCACTGACATTAGATATGTCTCTGCATTTCTCTTATGCCCGTGTACTACGGGTGAGGTTCCAGAGCCTGAAGATACTGGCACTTTGTGCTTCCTTATAACGACTAGTAGTTCAGCCAAAGACCCCTTAACAATGCTGCTAGAGGCCTCAGACTCTTTGCACAAATAGCCCCCTCTCTTCTGTCCACACACAACCCACTGTGCTTGATAAGCACCTTTTCGCATGTAGTTTCATTGATTCTTAGAACTCCCCAAATGAGAGCCTCTTCTTCAGACCACTGCAGAGTTTCTCTTCTGAAATGCAAGGTAAGGATAAGATGGGCTGGCACTTGAGGCTGGGGCTCAACTCAGGACCCCCACCTTGAATTGAGAACACGTGACATTGCTTGGCCCCTCCTCACCAGACATAGAATCTGCTGATTCTGTGAGTCTGTCTGGCACAGACAGTATGTTCTAGAACAAGAATCAGTAGCATGAGATGAAATGTAGGAGAAGCAGTGGAGGGGTTGGGAAATGATTATATGCTGCAAAGGAGCAAAGGGAAAAGAAATGGTGGCAGCATGGTGGAAGTCGGAGGGATGAAGTCTCAAAGGATTCTGGTCTAGAAGAACAAAGCAGTTTTCCAAATCTCCATTTTATCAGAATTGCCTAGGATGACTTTCAACTTTATTTAGTTTCAGTTTGCAAATAGTAAATAGATTGACATGGCTCAGAGATCAAAATAACCGTTAGTTATTTGAATTCTGTTACAAACAAAGCTGAACCAAGTTACATTGTGTGATGCACTGCATGCCTAAGGGAACTGGGTTTCAGATGAGTTCTCAACCAAGTAGCTCCAGGTAAGTCTGCTAGTGTCTTGGGCTTTAGGAAATGTGAAGAAATGACAGTAGGTGTAGCATGTTCCAAAAGCACATACATAGAACACTTCCCAAGACAGACAACTACACTGAATGAGGATGAATTAAAGTTTCACAAATGTATTTGCTTTCTCAGGTTTTAATTATTTAACAAAGTATATAATAAATTGTCTTACAATATACTTTGAAGAAACAAACAGTCTAGCTACAATATCGTCTTGTTTGGTAGCTAGGGACTCAGAGAGATTTGGATGTTCAGCATCTAGAACATGATAGAACAGAGTGGCAGCTGATTTTGACTGGCAGCTTGGCAGGATCTACAGTCTCCTAGGAGACGGACCTGTGAGCTCGTGTGTGAGGGAGGTCAGGGTCAGTGTGGGTGGCGACACTCCATGGGGTGGGGCCTTGAGAGCAGCGGCAGCAGCCATCATTCCCAGCTTCCCAAATCACAGCCCTGTCACTGTGCTTCCAACTGTGAACCAAAGTAGACCTTTCTTTCCTTAAGTGGCCTTAAAAACTTTAGAAAATCTTATTCTTACGTGTGTGTATGATATGTGTATGTGCATGATGTGTGTCTGTGGGCGGGCTTGTGTTGTATGTAATGTGGAGGTAGGAGAACAACTCGCAGGAGGTGGCTTTCTTCTTCCATGTCTACACGAGGATCACACTGCTGTCACCAGGCTTGCGTGGCGCACTCTTTGCACACTGAACCTTCTCTCCAGTTTTTTAGGTTGCTTTTGTCAGATGTTTTGTTGCAGCAATGAGAAACCAAAATCAAACAACCTGAACATAAACAGTATAGCTCAGTGAATATACTACCTTGTTTAAATTAGTCCTAACTATGCCTAGGGAGACTGTATAGGCTGAAAAATAAATCTATAAAGATTTTTAAAAAATCAAAAAGGAAAAACCTGATGGGATTAAGATAGAATGTGACAGAGCAGGTGGAGTTCTGAGATAAAGTTATTTGACATTTGTGGAGGAAGGGAGACAACATAAGCTATCAAAGATAAACTGTCCCGAGGCAGCGTGATGGTTAACATTCCAAGAACAATGAAGTACGGTCTGAGCATATGGGAAACAGAGCATTCAGCAATCGTTACAAAGGTGTACTATGGACCAAGTATCTAAGATACTGGAGACGCAAGTAGTGAATAGGACACTTTCTTTATTTCTGTATAGCTTACATTCTGGAAAGATTAAAATAGTGAATTGTTTTATATTAGAAATAAATACAATGAAGAAAAATATAAAGGAGGACAAAGGCATAACATAGGGGCCGGCTGTACGGCTCAGTTGGTAGAGCGTTTACCTTGCAAAAATCCTTCAAACCCACATAAAAATGGCAGGAGTGGTGTTCATGTTTGTGCCACATGTTCCTGATCACTGGGGTAGGGGAGACAGCGTGGTACCTGGGTTTTTCTGACCTGTCCAGATAGCCTGATTGTGAGCTCCAGGCCAATGAGAAATTCAATCTCAAAGGAAGTAGAGGGTGCCTGTAAGGAAAGCACCCAAGTTCCTAGAAATTTAGGGAGACGTGTCTTTGGGAAAGGGAAAAGTAAATGCAAAGATTTAAGGAGTGGAAACAAGTGTCACTGGAGGGTTTCTAGGAACAGGATGGAGATCAGATAGAGCTGGGTAAGGTGGGAGGATGGCAGCAGAAGAGGTCAGGAAGTCAGTTAGCATACAGCTCTCATAGCTGCTTTAGGGACATCACAGGTAGGTTTAGTTTTAGTTGGATTAAAGATACTGAATGATTTTGAGGGAAGTAATAATATGACCAACCTAAGTGATCACTGAAATGGGAGCAAATGGGCCAGGTAGCAATCGATTACAGTAGAGGGATGAAGAATTAAAATTATTTGAATTTTGATTGTGGTGGTGGAAATCACCAAAAATGTTTGGACTCTGGACCTCTTTTAAAGGTACAACTTGTAAGATTTGATGATGGCTTACCAAATGGTAGGATAGGAGAAAGTTCTGCACAAAGAGAAAACAAATGAAACTGTAATTAGTGACTAAGAACACAAAGAGCAAGAAACCAAAAAGCTGACTGTAGTCAACACATAACTTTAGATATTAACAAAACAGCAATAAAAACAAGCTAGCTGAATGGAATAAGAAACAAAATCTATCTTTGTGTTGCCTATTAGAAACCTATCTTATCTTTAAAGATAGGTACCACCTTAATGTGAAAAGATGGGAAAAATATTCCAAAGCAATCCTATCAGGGAACAAGCAGGTTTCACTATCCTGGTGTCTGTCTAAATAGCCTTCAAACTAAGACTAATGGGAAGAAATGAAGACAAGTACTTCATCTTATTAAGGTAACAAGAAATTATCATAATACTAAATATATATGTACCAATCTCTGGCAACTCTATGTCATAAAAACTAGCTCATAGAATTAAAGACACAGACTGACATAAGCCCTGTCATAGTAGGTAAATTCAATACCCCACATCTCCAATAGACAGGTCGTCTAGACAAAAGCTTAATAGAAATCTCATAATTGATTGACTACTCACATCAAATGCACTTAACAGATACCTACAGAATATTTCACCCAAACACCAAAGAATAAAAGTTCTCATACTCAGCAGCACATAGAAGCTTTCATAAAACAGGCCTCATGCTGGACACAAAGCTAGCCTTAGTAAATATACAAAATCAAAATTATTCCATATGTCATAGCTGATCATTATGCAATGAAACTTAAAATCAATAGCAATCAAAATTCCGGTAAGTATATAAACTTATGGGGATAAATAGATCATTACTGAATGATGAGTCAAAGAAGAAATAAAAAAAGAAACCAAAATATTCTTGGAACTAAATAAAAATGAAAACCCAACACAACAAAGCAGTCTTGTGAGGAAAATGTATAGGTCTAAATACCTACATTAAAAAAATCAGAAAGAGTAAAAGTAAATGACTTAATGATGAAACTCAAGATTTTGGAAAAACAAGAATCAAACCTAAACCCAGTAGATTACAAGATATAAAAATAAAAGCAAAAATGAATTAAATAGAAACAAAGAGAACAATAAAAAGAATCAATGAGTCTAAGAGCTGGTTCTTGGAGAATATAAACAAAATTGACAGATCCTAGCCACAGCTAGGCAAAAGAAGGAAAGAGATGATCCAATTTAACAAAACCAGAAATCAACAGGTGAAATATTACAATAGACACCAAAGACATCCAGAATATTATAAGAAAATACAAAAAACCTGTATTAAAATAATTTGGAAACTCTAAAAGAAACGGATGAATTTGTTGCTGCACTCAAACTACCAAAGAAGAGATCTACAACCTAAACAGATCCATAATAAAAGATGTCAAACAGTAATAATAAAAAGCTCTCCAACTAAAAATAGGCCCAACCCAGATGAAGTCACAGTAGAATTTTACCAGACTTTCAGGCTTTCAAAGAAGAACTACAATCAACACTCCTTACATTAGTCATAACAAAAGACACAGCAACAACAACAACGACAAAACTATAGACCATATGCCTGATGAACATGGATGTAAAATTCCATAACAAAATACTAGCAAAAATAATACATGCATACATCATGACCAAGTTGGCTCAATCCCAGAAATTCAGGGCAAGTTCAATATATTTAAGTCAGTAAATGTAATAAATCATGTAAATGGACTTAAAGACAAAAATCACAAGATTATTTTAATAGCTGCAAAAAGAGCTTTTGATGAAACCTATTATGCTTTTATGATAGAAATTCTAGAGAGTAGGACTAGAGAAAACATACTTAAGGCTATATATCAACATGAAGAAGTCTATAAATATGAAAACCTACAGTAAGATGTGATATTTGGTACATATTAAAATATCTCTTCTGAGTTGCCTTCAGAAATACATATGCATTTTATGCTGTGATCAGGAAAGCTGTCTTATTAGTAGCCTTTAATATCATTGTTCCAGCCCCTGCAATAAAACATGAAGAAACATCCAATTTTCAATGGTTGGTGTTTGGTGTTAAGTTGAAGCCTACGAAGCTGCTTTTTCCTGGGTGAAAAAAGTTGACCATTAGACACATAGGTGGTTTAATCCTCAACATGTACGACCTCTATTTCTATTAGACAAAAACAATATACAGCTTGTTGGAAAGTCAAAGCTAAATATGAACATGAGTGACAGAAAGCAATATTAATTATTGAAGAGTCTGCAAAATATGTTATGATAGAGAATTCAGTGGCTCTTCACAATCTGTTCACTAAACATTCGATACATAGGTCTTGCATTCTTTTCTGTTAATTAAATTTCTTAGTATAATTGGACTAAAAATACTTGTCCAGATGTTTACACAAGTTCTGGGAAGGAAACTAAGTCATCTGGTAACATCCCATGAATCTCTGGATAGAGAATTCATAAAAACTCAGTAGATCATGATATTATACACTGTCTCTTTTCCCATGTCTTAAACCCAAACTCAGGGAAATAGTAGTCTAAGGAAAAACACACGACCTAAAAAAAAAAACACTGGCTTGCAAGCAGTTGTACTTTTCAGTGCATCACTCCTGATTCTTTCAATAATGATTTTTTTAAAAAGCACGAATCCCTTATAAAATATTAACCAAATCAATGAAGAAGAGACTAAGAAAGACTCTTCTTTGCCCTAACACCCAAGAGCCTTTCTTGTCTCTCTTAATATACACAAAAAAGTAATTTATAATTTTATGGAGGCTTTATATTTAAGACATTTTGGAAAAAGAGTGTTTGGCGATTAGAGGATTAGCAATGTGCACTATGAAGGCAGTAGGAAGGACGCTCTTGGTTTTCAGCACAGGATTTTTGTAAACCCCAAAAGGAATCACTGAGATCTTGGCTACTGTGGTAGGGAGATGCGGATCTGGAAAAGGGCATATGATCTGAAGATGTTCCTTGTGAATTCTGAGGTTTGTAGCCTGTTTATTTATTCCTTAGGCTGAATATCAAGTTGGTTTCCTTGACACCGGAAATGCTGCTGGTGATGTTCCTGTGTGTTCCTTGCCTGGCAAAGAGTCTCAGTACCCACACAACAAGCCTCAGCTTTTTATGAAATGAAACATCCTCTGTTACAGGAAATCATTACTCTGTCACTAAGGTCATGCCAAATTTCCCCAAAGGAGGGGTGTTTTCTAACCTCATTGTCTTCTTCCAATCCTATTAGGCTAAGCCCAGATTTACAGAATTATCCACAGAGAATGAGAGATGCAAACGTGAAACGCCCTTACAATGCTTGGCCACATTTTTCTTGTGATTCACATTAAAGCATCTCATGTGAAAGTTGAACACAGAAAAACTATACCAATTACACACACTGTAAGTGAATTTTCAAAATTACAGAAAATTTGAATTCCTTGGTCTGTGAAAGAACTTTAACAGAAGTGTTTGTTGTTCGTGGTTCTTTTATTTACTGCTAACTTTGTTTCCTTTTATATGTATGAGATGAGTTGGGAAGGGAGAGCCAAGGGGAGAAAGAGAGGGAACAGTGATCCATTTCCACACCAAAATACCACCAGGAAGCCACAGTTATGCTGCCGTCAAAAGGCGATGTTCAGGAAACTGTCTGCCCAGAAACAGCCATGTAACTTGAGACAATAATGAAATTATTTTCTGAAATTCTCAAAACCATCTAACGTAAATTCTAATGTCATTATACTTTTCCCTTTCTTTGCTGAATTCTTAGGAGCTTTTGTTCCTCAAGATAAAAGCCATGAGTTTTAGAGAAAAGGGTTGGGTAATGGCGGACAAACGCACAGCGATGCAAGTGCATCAAGACTTATGGCTACAGCTGCCATGAATTTGGGAGATGGGGTAAGGCTGCTTGACCATTTCTCATCAAAGAGAGGGAAAGCAGATGCTTTGTCAAAGGAGAACAAACGTCTGTCAGGGCAAAGGACTCCCAGAACATACTCAGCCCTTTACCTAAGGACAGTAGCGGGGCTCATGCAATCTCTCATCAACGTATCAATCATTTATAAACTTAAAAGGAAAAAAATTAGCTGCTTCTGATATCCTACAAATGTGTTCAGTTTTACTTTGAAAACCCAAATGGAGTGACTCTTGCTTAAAATTCTGTCCAAGAAAAAAAAATCTAACTAACAACATAAACTTACATTAGGATTAAGTTACAAAAGCATTGTTCACAAAGTTTACCTGAGGTGAGAAAATGGGACATATTACTAAATTTGAAATTTTGAGGTGGCTTTGAAATCTGCATGGCTTTCCCTGATACCCTCAGGCATGGTTTGTTCTTCAACGTTAGAGCTTTGACAGTTATAATGATAGTGGTAGGACCCTGAGTCCCAGTCACCTGCGAGGTAGCTTTCTTCTGTAATCCTACACTGCAAACTTCCAAATGAATATAATTAACACTGTATGTAATCTGAGAAATACAACCAGACATGCTTACTGCACAGAAAGCCCGAAAGTCAAACATCCATGCTGAGGTAAGACAGCTCTTAAAGGGATCAAATGACACCAGAGACAAATGTATCAAGTTGCTGTGGCAACTGATCCAAAGTGCAGTCCAGCTGTTTCCAGTCTGTTTTCCCAACTTCAGAGACTATTCACTCAAGGCAAACCATAAAAATACCTCCTAACTCATAAAAACGACATTTTCTGTTTTGTACGCCAGCTCGCTCATCTCCTCAGGCTAAGGTCTGCCTATCCCACTTGCTCTTGAACTTTGCTCATGAGGATAAGCCTGTGGGAGAATCCTGCCAACAGTTACACTGGGGTTCTCAAACACAACAGAGAGGTAAGTTCCTTCAGAAGCGAGGGGAGCCAGTGCTTGCCTCAGCCCTTGTCATACACAGACTCAGCCACAAGTCTTCCAGGGTCATGGTTAGAGACCAGGACTGTATTTAGTTTAGTCTCTGTCTGGGCAAATTCTTTCAAAGTCAAAGTTTCAAGTGGAAGCTGAATGATTACTCTTTTTCTCAAGAAAATGGGTTATGAAATATGCTTCTTCAAAATAGTGAGGGAAATGGTGCGATGAAATGGGCTCTGCTCTGTGAAGAAGATCAGTTGAATCCTGGGCCATCATCTTTTTTCTGGGACTCTCAGATGAGACGTACACTCTTTTTGATGCCTACTTGCCTAGAAAAAACTAGTATTAATGAGCTTTACTTTGTTAGTACAGTACTCCTGGAACTTGTGTGTGCAGGAAACATCTGAGTGTATTACTACAATGCACTACTTTAAGGACTGGAGTGGGGACTGGGATTTCCCTTTCTAAACCTCGCTGGTGAGGTTAGTGCTGCTGCTGGTTTGGACTTCCCTTTAGCACAGGGTGGTAGGAGCTTTCCTGGTTCCATTTATAAGAAGCCACAGCAATCCTGGTGCATAGAAAGCCTTCAGTTACTGCCAGCTCTTACAGCACTGTCAACAATATATACACAAAGCATTTTGAATGCATTTCCATTCTGAGGACTTGTACCAGGATGGGTATTTTTGTGACAAACCTGACCCTGTTGTTTTGGGGAGACTGTAGGAGATTAGAACTCTGGCCTGGAAAAGCCCCTGAGTACTCACAGCGTACTGAGCTGTTGTGGGAACAGGAGAAATAATGATGAAATAGTGTCGATGACGGAGACCTGGCTTAGGAAGTTTCAGGAGGACGTTTGAGAGACCCTTAAAAGCTCTACTAGAGTCACTCTTACTGTATTTTGTATTAAGAATCTGTGGTTTCTGGTCAATTGGGGCTAAAGAATCATCTCCGGTTAGTAAGAGAAAAAACCACTGAAGTGAAACTTTTCCTTTACTGAGACATATGATGCTGGTTAACTGGGACTGAGAAATTAGCTGTCTTTAAGAAGAAATCTCTGACAAAAAAAAAAAAAAAAGAGAGAGAGAGAGAAATGGTTCCTAATGATGCTCTCGTATACTAAGCTCAGTGTCTAGCCCAATCTTCAGCAGAGATGCTTCACGTAGCAGCTGAGGGGAGCAGAGCAGATGCAGAGACCCACAGCTCAGAGAATCCCACAGAAGAGGGGGAGGCAGGGTTGTAGGATCCAGAGAGATAGAAAACACCAGAACAGGCCCACAGAATCAACTGAGCAGGGCTCATAGAGGCTCGCAGAGACTGAGGCGGCAATCACCAAACCTGCATGGTTTGCTGTGGTTGTGAGGCTGGGGGGTGTTGTGGACCTCCTAACAGTGGGAGTGGAGGAGTTGCTGACTCCCACTGGGTTGCCTCATCCAGCCTTGCTATGAGGACTTGTACTTGCGGCTTGCTATGCTGTGTTTGGTTGATACCCACAGGAGGCCTGCTCCTTTTTGAACGGAAAGGGAGGAACAATGGATGTGGGGAAGAGGGGAAAGAATGGGTGCAGCAGAAGGAGGGAGGGAGGAGAGGCTGCAGCTGGAATGTTTTGCATGAGAGAAAAGAAAAAAAAAAAGAAAAAAAGAGCAATAGATCAGCATTGTCGCGGTGAGATAATGAAGGAGCATTTCCTCAGGGTCAGCACACACCGCTGTGGTCCAAAGTGGGCTACAGCTGCCTCTCATCTTATGCTGCCAGCTTAGCTTGGTGGTGTGCCAGAATCTTTCAGTACTATCTTTCAGGTAGTACTGGCTTTGGTGTCACGAGAGCTGCAGAATGGAAGAGTTCATTGAGAGCAATCAAGGCTTGGCAGCACTGACAATTAGGAGAGGCCATTGGTGAAAGTGCAGCCTTAGTAGAAGTGGAACTCCTAAGAGTGAAGGGGTCAGAGAGAGGTTTGGCTCTGTGTGGCAGAGTTAGAGTCCCCGAATGGAGGCCAGGATGCCATTGGTGGAGGTGACCCCAGCAGAGTGGAGACAGCAGGACCTTCGGAGGACTACCAAAGACAGCAGTAGCAGCTGTGGAGTGCAGCTGGCTGGAACCTACGTGATGAGCTGGGTGTGCTTAAATGGCAGAGTTCAGATTCAGGATAAAGAACTATAAGATTTAATTTGACACTGTTGAAGTTTGCTTTGCTTTGCTTTGTCCAGATTTTTTTTTTTTTTCAGAAACCCATGGTTACAAAGACTTTGAATATTTTAAAGAGACAGAATTTTAAAAAAATGTTTGAAGTTTTAGAAAACTG
Source organism: Acomys minous (assembly GCF_964271855.1). Taxonomy (NCBI): domain Eukaryota; kingdom Metazoa; phylum Chordata; class Mammalia; order Rodentia; family Muridae; genus Acomys; species Acomys minous. Next base: position 17,912,152 of record NC_140484.1, on the reverse strand, counting down.
TAGGACTTTTAAAGTGATACTGTGATACTAACACAACATATTAAGGAGAAAGGAAAGGCTACAGTTTAATAGGGATGTATTGGTATGTTTACCAGAGATCAATTGTGCTGGTTAGTTTTTCTTGTTGTTGTTTGTTTGTTTGTTTGTTTGTTTGTTTTTGCCAACTTGACTCAAGTATCTGGGAAGAGGGTATGTTAGTTGAGAAAAGGCTACGTCAGATTGTTTGTACACAAGTATGCAAGGCATTTTTTTTCATTAATGATTGATGTAGGAGAGCCTATGCTCCCAAAGGAGGTGACGGCCCTGGACAAGGGGTTCTGGGTGGTATAAGAAAGTCAAACCACTGTACCCACCAAGGACAATACATGCAGTAAACATAGAACCCTTACTCTGATCTACCCAATGGACAGGACATTCTCCACAGTTGAGTGGACAGCGGGGACTGACTCTGACATGAACTCTGGTGCCCCATATTTGACTACTTTCCCTTGGTGGGGAGGCCTGGTGGCATTCAGAAAAGGATAAGCAGGCTACCAAGATGAGACTTGATATCCTATGATCATATAGTGGGGAGGAGGTCCCCCTCAGTCACAGACCTAGGGGAGGGGAATAGGGTGAAAGCAGGAGGGAGGAAGGAACGGGAGGATACAAGGGATGGGATAACAACTGAGATATAATCTGAATAAATTAATTAAATAAATTAAAAAAAGAAAGAAACCAAACTGAGCAAACTACAGGGAGCAGACCAGTAAGCAGCATTCCTCTGTGGTCTCTGCTTCAGTTCCTGACTTCATGTTCCTGACTTGCTTGAATTCTTTCTTGGCTTTGCTCAGTAACAGAGTATGATTGGGGAATGTAAGTCAAATAAACTCATTATTTTCCAAATGGATTTTGGTCAGTTTTTATCACAATAGAAAACGAACTGAAACAGAAGTCTTTTTTTGTAAAATCCAGTGAGAACTTGATAAAAGCAACTGAAGATAGGGAACATTAGTTACATCCTCCACTCAGCCTCATGCCATTCTTAATACAGCATAGTTTGCACATTTTTCATGGCTCTTGACAACAAGGGAAATGATCCAGAAATTCTATACTTGTAAAATTATACTCACACCCACACAACCCATACAATATAAATGTATATACATATATATTACTAATATATATATTAAGCTCCGCATTTTCCTTGGATTTCATTCGCTAAAGCCTATTTTATTTATTTAGTTTTTGGTGCTAGGGAGTGGACTCAGGGCCTTATACATTAAAGTACACCACTATTGTACCATACTCCCATCTCAATAAATTCATTTATTCAAATAATTCTGTTTAAAGTCTATTATATATGGACCAAAACAGCAACTTTACAAAGTTACCATTACATAAATGTGCTATCTGGATCACTTTTAGAGATCCTGTAACTTAAGGAATATTTAGAAGTGTGACTTCTCTAATGATAGTAATTATAAAGCAAACTCATTAAACATTTGCAACTGCAAATACAACGATCAATGTTCTCATCGCCGTCTCAGTCATCATCATAACAATCCTGGGTAGTAAGAACGGTTAAGATGCGCACAGCCCAGTTCAGGCTCACAGACTTTACTCCAGGGGCTCCCTCTGCCAGACACAGTCCTCAGGATACTGGCTTAGCTGATTCACTCACTCGTGTTTTTCTATGTTGCCTCCCACCTCAGCTTCCAAGAACCAGTCTCTAAGTACTGCAGTCTGCTTCCCTCCTTATCTGCTCCCCTCCCCTCCCCTCCCCTCTACTCTTTGCATGCTCCTTTTTAAAAGAAAAAAAAATCATGACAATTCTATTGTTTATAGACATAATCTGAATGTACAAACAACTAATTAGATATAAAAGAATTATTGCCACTTTACTCTGATACTAACTTAATGTTTAATTAAAATGTAAGCTCATTTGTAGGTATGGAAAGTTTCAGAATATCAAAAAGTTGTATTTGTGCGTGATTGTTGTACGGAGTTCTTTGCATGCTCTTAATGGTTCTTCATCTGGTACTCTCTCCTTTTAGATCATCTGCTGTGTGTTCTGTCTTCCTCTGGTGCTTGGCAGAATTTTCCTTCTATTCTAGTCTTACTAAGCTGACTGATAACATATCCTTCTCTATTTTCCTTTCCAGAAAAAAAGAGAATAAGCATTGGTTTGCATCAAACACAGTGGCTATGGAGAATAATCAGAATTAAAATTATGGGCTTCTAAACAGGGAGGCAACCACGCCTTTCCTCAGATGTGAGAATGCTAGCAATTCAAATAGAAAGTTATAAGAGTAGAGCATTCTTCTCTGGAACAACCAAAAGGCCCATAGGTAGGACTGGTTAGACTCTGATGCTTTGGCTGGAATTTCCTGTACAGACTTTAATTGGTTGAGAATCAGTGCCCATTAAAAAAAAAATCAATCAGCTCTTATCAACAAAACTAGAAACAAACAAAACAAAACTCAAAATAATCAGGCATTTGGCAGAAGGAAGCTTTAATTCTAAAGTCAGAAACAAAGATAAATCCATGAGAAAAGGGAAGAACATAAAGGAAACAACATTAAGGAAGGTGCATAAGAACATGAGTGGGGAGGAGAAAGAAGCGCTGAGTAGAGAAACAACAACAAGGTAGAAGAAAAAAAAAAAAGACAGAAAACGAGACAAAATGGCCAGAAACAGGGTAAGGAGTGATAGAAAAGGGTATTCTGAGTAACAAAAGTGAGGTTTTTGGAAATAGCATAAATACAAGTTTCAACAGAACCTAAAATTGCTATCTTTGGAGTGGAAACAGAAGACAATATATCCAGAAATAAGGAAGGAATTACGAAGAGGATATTCTGAGTAATAGAAGAGCTTTTGGAATGAGCATTATAGAAGTATAAATGTCACCAGGAAATTTAGATGATAAAGGGGATCTATAAGAAAACAGAAGACTAGAGAGGAGGAGATATGTAAAGATCAGAGGTGAGGACTTGCACTAACTGACTAGTAACAGGCCCCAGAAGGGACGGAGGATCTTTATCAAAGAAAAACAGATCTAAGGATGTCTTAAGCTGAGGGTGTGTACTTCAGACTGAGGGAGGGGGTCTATTATATACAACTGGACAGAATAGAGGGAGGGTTGCATAGAGGGCCCCGGGGGACAGGGAGATGTTAAAATTATTAAGAGAAAAAAAGCCAACTAAATGAAAGTGTTGGAGAAGTTTAACTACATTGGACTTTTCAATACTTAGAGTGAACGCTACAGTGAAACGGAGCATGCATGGGAGTTCTGAGGGAGAGCCATGTGCACCTAAAGCATAAATCAAACCCCAGGACAAGACTCAATGTGTTTAGCTCTCATTTATCTTCCCCTAGTAAGTTCCTGGGAGAAATGATACACTAAGTTGAGGGAATAAACCTCAAAGAAGGGCATGGATCCAATAAATAAAAAAGTCAAAAACAGCACTCAGGATGATGGTGCAGGGTGATCCCAGGACAACAGATGGTCAGGAAGCAGCAGGATCAATTGGTCCAGACGGGACGAGTAGAGATGGCTCCAGGAGCAGGTCTCTGAGGAGATGGAATCCACAGCTACCTAAAGTGTCTGCATTTACAGAAATTTACCACTGTTGTAGAGTTTTAGGATGAATTTATGATAGATTAGTAGGAAGCTGAGCAAGTAAGAAAAAAGTGGTTATAAACACAGAAACAAAAACTTGTGGAAAAAATTTATCATAGAACACCATATATCTGATCTATAAACTAAATTTACATACTCTGAGGCTGGAGAAATGGCTCAGTAATCAAGACCACTTTCTGTGCAAACAGGAAGATGTGCGTTTGGATCACAGGCCCTACGTAACAATCTGGGTGGGACCTTTCCTATGGCTGTAACTCCAGTAACATAGGACTGCTAACCTAGCCCACCAAAGGCGTGAGTTCTGTGTTCAGAGAGAAAGAGATCCTGCCTCAGAGGAACAAGGCAGAGAGTGACAGAGGAGGGTACCTGACACCCTTCTCTGGACTCTATACTTGGACACCCACACACACACGTTTGCATAGCTCTCACACCTCTCTCTCACACAAACTAAATTAATTTAAAATGACATAGTAACAGTGTGAACAGTGAATTTTGATCTAACCATTGAAATATAAAATATTGGAGGAGGGACAAAATTACTACATTGGTTTACATGAGGCCAGAGGCATAAGAGAACTAAATTCTGGTCTTCCATAGTAATTGAATTTGGAGAAATCAAGATACTTGATTCAGACTGTTATTAAGGAATATGGAACTAACTTCATTCCTTCCTCCCTTCCTCCTTCCCTCCCTCCCTCCCTCCCTCCACTCCTTCCTTCCTTCCTCCTCCTCTTCCTCCTTCTCTGGGAAAACACCAAATGTTAGACACCACCAGTACAGAAGGAGGCCCCAGAGGATGCGGGGTCCAGAATTAGGAGAATGTGGTAGTGGCTTCTGAGGAGAATTCAGCAGAAAAGCAAAAACAAACAAAAAAGAGCCCCCATACTCCCGTACATCCAAGGCCTAATACTATTAGTCCATTGGTGTCTTTTTTTGGGTCTTCTTTTTATATTCAACTTTATGCAACTGAAGTATTATCTATACATTCTATATTTTACTTTCCTTAATGAAGAAAGTTTCTCATTCATACTTTTCATGGCATCTTGTTATTTTATAATCACTAAGATATTTTTATGTGTAACAGTTTAGATTTTCCCTCAATATTTGAATAAGAAAATTTCTAAACCTAAAGATAAGTGGAAGGAATTACACAGTAGATATCATATACCCACCACCTGTGTGCTATAGTTAGCATTTTACTGTATTTATGTTTCCTTATACCTAGCAATCTATCTACTTCTCTACTCATTAAATGATCCATTTTATGTTCTGATGCTTTTCAAAATAAACTGCAGTTTGAACTTTATCCTAAACATGTCATAAGGCATACAATTAGCCAGGACTCATGCTTACATTTCTCTTAAAATTCTGTTTTACATATAATGATCTGTACAAATATTCATTGTATCGTTTGATGAACTTGGACAAATGCATATTCCTGTATAATTCAAACTCCTATCAAGATGCAGATCACTGCAATCACAAAGCCATGCCCCTTCCCTCTTTATCCACATCCCTCTCCTCAGAGACTGTCTTCTGACTTATAAAATCTGTCCTAGTACTCTGTAGAGCTGACACTATATGAATATCCTTTTTTGTTCTTATGTTCTAACTTAATATAGTGGTTTTGATGCTTATGGGAAGATTTTTTTATTTGTTACTCTTCCATTACTTAGTTTGGGCTGTTTGTTCATTTTTAGCTCCCTCAGATGACAAACAAATTATTAATTCATGGTATTTCTTCTTTTTACAATAAGTATTTCAGGTCACAGGCTTCTGCAAAGGTCCTGTTCTTGCTGAGTATATTTTAATACAATATATTTTCATAATAATCTATAATTGTTATACTTTGCTTCATGGTTTTATTTTTGAACTATAGATTATTTTAAAGAGTGTTAATTTCCAAAGTTACATTTTATAGATTTATGATGGCACATGCCTGTAATTCCAGCACTCTGGGAGGCAAAGGCAGGCGGGTCACTGTTAGTTTGAGGCCAGCCTGGTCTATCCAGGGTAGCCAAGGCTACAAAGAAAAACCCTGTCTTAAAAAACCAAACCAAACCAAAACCAACCAACCAACCAACCAACCAACCAAGCAAACAAAACCCCAAAAAAGGAATATACTCTGTGTGATTTCAAACTGGAAATTTATATGCGCATATACATGTGCATGCATACATATATGCATATATATGCACCACATTGTCATTATCCATTCATATATACATTTATGTATATATTATGGAAATATTATTCAGCTGTAAAGAAAAATTAAATAATGAACTTGGCAGATAAGTGGACTGAACAAGAAAAAATCATATGGAGTAATGTAACCAAGACCCAGAAAGACAAATGTCACATGTTCTCCCTTTTGGCAGCTCCTAACTCCAAACATTCAGGCATGAGTACATACTCTGACCCTGTAGTAACTGCAGAAACCAGGAAAGTTAATGGGTCCGTTGTCAGGATAAGGGGTTGGGGAGCAACAGAGAGGGGAATAACAGGGTACACAGGATCTGATCAGAGAAACTGAAAAGGGGGGCTCTTTAGAGAAGGGAGGGAGGGAAATGCAGAAGGAAGATGGAGAAGGGTAGAAAAGAACAGTATAATACAAGCAATCTGACAGAGGAAACAGGAAAGGGGGGCTCTTCAGGGAGGGGGAGGGAGGGAAGCACAGGAGGAGGGTGAAGTACCACAAGGCTGTCTGACACAGCCATAATAAATCAAAATCTTGGTTTTTAGAGAAACCTCCAAACTGACTTCCACAGCGAATGCTCCAGTGTGTACTCTAACCCGGATCGCCTAGGGGTCCCTTTCCAGTGTTCCTTGGTATTGCTTTAGTGGTAGGCTTTCTGACAAGGGTGAAATGAAATCTCCAGGTGCTTTTGATTTGTGTCTCCCTGGTGGCTAAGAATGTAGGCCTTTTTCATGTAACTATTGGTTACTTGTCTTTTGAGAAGCACTGTTTATTTCATTTGCCTACTTATTTGGATATGTTTTCTTTTGGTATTTAAATATTTTAGTTCTTTATACATTGTAGATATTAATCCCTGGTCAGGTGTATATGTAACAAAGATACCCTCCCATTCTGACCACTGTTTCTTCATTTGTTAGTGCTTTCCTTTGCTGTGTAGAAGCTTTTAAATTTCATGCAAGCCCATTTGACAGGTCTTGCTATTGTTTCCTAAACTACTGGAGTCCTAGTCAGGGAATCTTTGTCTATGACTATGTTTTGAAGTGTTTTCTTCTAGCAGTTTTAGAGATTCCCTCAAGCTTATGGACTGAAAGAATGAATATTATGAAAATTGCATTACTATCAAAAATGGCCTACAAATTGAGTGCAGTCCCAGCAAAAGTCCAATGAAATATCACATGTGTAGAAAACAGTCCTATACTTCATTTGGAAAGACTAAAGACTCCATATAGAAAAGAAGATCTGGTCAGGAAAATAATGCTTGAGGCACCACAACTGATTTCAAGTAACACTACAGAGGGAGAGGAATGGCTATGGCTCAGCACTACTGGTTAAGCCCTAAAAACAGACACAAAGGTCAGAGGAAAAGTACAAAGGTCCAGAAGCAAACTCACATATAGCTACAGCCATCTAATTTTTGGCAAGATTGTTAAAAACATATATTGGAGAAAAGATAGCCTTTCAACAAATGATACTAGGAAAAATAGATACCCATGTAATGTTTTTACATTACATTTACAGTTTCATTGTTTATGAAACCAGACCTAGTGTCTCTAACCATGTACAAAATCAAATCAAAATGGTTCAAAAACCTTAAAATGCCTTCCCTGTAGGCAAAATATTTAGGTCTTCTAGGTCATTCAATCTGAGTATCCTTGCATGAATTACGCAATTTAGAACAATTATCCCTAATATAATTATTGACTTAGATGTTAAGCCTACCATTTTTACATTTGATTTTTAACTCATTTATTTTTATTTTCTCTACTTGGTCATTATTTTCCTCTTTTCATGATTTTTTAAAATTAACTCACTATTTTTTACTATTCAGTCATCATTTCTTTATGATTTAAAAAATCTATAACTGTAGCTAGTATTTTAAAAGTGAGTCTTTTAAGAATAAGCTTTTCACTTATGCCTGGCACAGTCTTTATAAAATCTACAGTATATTAATTCATGCAAAATAATGCCACAACTATGTATTCCTACTTAATACACTGTTTTATTTACTCTTGTCACATTCTTGTCATATATATTTTACATCCACAGATATAGTAAATCTCACAATATAATTCATAAATTTGCATAGCCTGGTTTTAAAAAAAATAAAGGGAAAAATAGTGTTTTGTATTTAACCAAAAAAAAAATTGTGGTTTCCAGTGTTCTTTGTTGTTTCTGAACATCCAAATCTCACCTGTCATTATTAGTGTCTTTATGTCTAAAAACTTAGCATTTTGTCTTTTATTTTAAAAATTAACCTATTTTGTCATTTTCATTTTATTTTAATGGAATATTATGTGGCTATAATAAATAATAAATTCCTGTCATTACACACACACACACACACACACACACACACACACACACACACGTATATGTACATATGTCTGAGGGACACACGTTGAGTGATATAAAGCAGTCAAAGAAAGATAAACACTGTGTGTTTTTACTTCTATGTGGAAGTTTGAAGCTGGTCTTATAGAATTAGAGCATAGAATAGTGCCAGAAAAGATTTCAGAGTTTACATTCCATAGATATTCCCTATGTGATCATTTACTGTGGACATCTCTCCTTACCTCTGAATATTTACAATAACTACTCTGAAACTGTTATCAGTTGATTCTAATATCTAGATCATGAAAAATATTATTGTTTTTACAATTAATGCATGCTAATTACATAAGAACCTCCATGCCTCCAACAGCTGAAGTTTCTATTTTGACACTTTAAGGCTTCCATCTGTTGCTTTCTACCAGGCTCTTTGGATTTCCCAGTGAACACGTACATTGCAGGGACCAAAGATCTGAGGAAGTTTACGCGCATCTCTGGTATTCTCCTCTTGAACTTCCTTCAGCCTCTGCGTCCTCCTCATAGCTAAAGTGGATATAACCACGTACTTCTGCTTCAATTCCAGCTACTTTGTGATGTATGGATTAAACGACTACCAGAAAGCCACGTAAATATGGCTTTCATCAATTACCATTCACTTTCAGCAAGAATTAGTATCTTCCGCTAGTTTCCACCCCTTTCAGAAATACACCAAATTTCTGTTTGTTTTTAAAATATTTGGATACAAGCTCTATAATTGTGCCTGTAATTTGAATTTAATATCAGTGTGACTGTTGCTGGGTTTGTACAAAGTGGATAGATTAAATTGAACATCTTAGTCTTCAAAACAAAGCAAATTAGGAAGCATGATCTGCCAAATTGAACTATATGTATATCTAAGTCTCTGTGTACACACATAGGTCACACGTGGTAGGCATATAGACTCATCCAGAGTCTCTGGTGCGCTGCTGTTACTGTCATTGTGCTCACTGTCATTTCCCCAGCAGTAAGTGCCTAGTAAACAATTATCTAAGTAAGGACTTCATGAATTGTGCAAATGCCTTTCACTGGAAGATCATAAAAAAGGCGAAAAAGCAAAATATGAAAAGATTTTGTAGATTACTTTAAGCGTTATGTAAAAATGAACAAGAAAAAGAATAAAAGGGGGATGTAGTGGAGTAACATCATAAAAGAAGGTTTCTCTAAGGAGATGAAACGAAAGCTGAAACTTAAAAGACGACAGGGAGCCAGGCACATCAGTAGCAGCGGGGAGACAACAGGAACGGTGTGTCCAAGGGCAGCGAGGCACACACCTACAGGAGCCTTCAGGGACGGCGACGCGGGATGAAATCAGGAGGTACTGCATTAGTCACCGTTAGGTAGCTGAAATAAAATACTGTGACCAAAACCAGCTTAGCGGAGGAAAGGGTCCATCTGGGATCGCGGTTCCACAGGAGCGGAGCCCACCATGGTGGGACGACTGGGAGCAGTGAGGGAAACAGGGCCCTGGGAGCGGGAAGCTGGAGGGTCACATCGCATCTGCACACAGTAGAGCAGGGCGAGAGCTGGACGGGAAGGGAAGGACAGGCAGAGGTGGAGACAGGGTGGGGGCTGTCGGAGTAGAAAGAACAGGAAAGGGGGAAACGCAATAAACTCTCAGAGCCTGTCCCCAGTGACGTACTTCCTCCAGCAGGACTCCACTCCCTAACGGTTCCATGACATTCCCAAAGAGTGCCACTAACTGAGAACTAAGTGCTTAAACATACAGGGAACCCTTCTCAGTCCACAGCAGATGTAAATTCAAAGGCCAGGGAAAAGAGCTTGGCTTTTGACTTTGGAGTAAAGAAATGGCTGTAAATGACAAGTCCATAGACTTATTCTATGAATTACAAAAACAGGAGGAAGGACAAGAATTTCTGAAAACAAAAACAAAAACAAAAACAAAAACTTGAAACTTCTTGTTTAGATAAACTGAGTATAAATATAGGCGAAAACAGTTTCCACAATGATTTGAGTTATTGCTTTCCAACAACCCAAAAGTCCTTTCTGGATATTTTAATAAATATTCTATCCACTTCTTTTTCCCTTTCACTGTACTGTAATGGAACCACATAAAACAGGAGACAGGCAGGTGGGAGGGGCAGGGTGGAGAGTGGGAGGCATCTGAAGTGCATTCTACTGAGAAGTGACTGAGATGCTGTGGGAGGAGAAAAGGATTCGAAACCCCAACATCCTGGCACAGACGCCAGAGGGTACATAAAGAACATGCGCATTCTAGACAGCGGCCCGCACGGGGCAAGCTACACTTGAGGTGACAGGACTTGTCAATATGAGCTGCTCCTGGAATGCTGAGGTTTATCCCTTTTCCTGAAGGGGCTTCATTTTCTTAATTTTTTTCTCTTCTTAAACTACTTTATATTATCAAATTTCTTGGCACTAATTAAAACCACAGCCAGTAATATAATAAAGTATTTCTGTCTTCACATGATATATTGGACAATCAAAACTGTTTCCTCTCTTACATAGAGAAACTTATTTCCAAAGGGAAAGGCTATAGGGAAATGGAGCCACACTTAATTTCCATTACCCGTCATTCCTGACAGATTAATTTAAGAGTGTACATTAATAGGTGAGATTTCCAAATTGTGTCAGTACTGGGGGGTTATGGTTTTGAAAACAACAAGATAAAACCATAGCACATCAGACATGTGTTCTAATAACAGCTTTAGAGGTAATTTTAATTTTTCTTGAAAGATAAAGGGTAATTTATTAAATGTCAGCTGTGAACATGGTGACAGCTAATTATCTTCCATTTCACAGCAGCCGATAATAAGTGAGATAAAAAATGATGAATACCTACTGTTGCCAGGTAACTGCATCTACTGTGCTTCCTGCCACCTTCATGAAGCTGTAAGGAATAGAGAAAAAAGATGGTGTGATTTAAAATAACTGTATTACCAAAGCTGCAATAAGGTAAAGCAAGAAACACATTGGGTCACTCCACATACACATAGGCTTTCTCAGAGAGCCCTTGGTCCCAGCAGCAGAAACCAGGTCCCAGCACAGTACTTTACGTACATCTGTCTTCCTAAGTCCAAGACTGACAGTTCTCACATTGATTTTTGTATAGCAAAACATATCTGTGCTATTTTCTGTTCTCCAAAGACTCTGATCTCTGCTGGGAAACAATGGTGTTTCCCAAGATGGCACTACAAAACTGCACTTTGAAAAACTGCAGGCCTATCTCCCTGGAGAAAGCATGGGAAAAGCCAACTTATTTATACCTCTGCACTGTCACATATGCTCCAGGGCAAGGCTGTCGGAGTGAAACAGGGCGGGGTGGAAGCATGAGCACAATGGGGTAACACACGCACTTCTGAGCAGCTGAGCGGAGAACTAAGTATCCTCTGTCAAGTATGCCCAGCGCAAAAGCAGAGGGAGGCCTGGTTCTGGGCAGCTAAGCGCATAGTGAAGCCTGGTGAGCAACTGCTCACCGACCTGGTGACCATCTGGAGGTCCAGAAGAACCAAGGTCAGGAGGATGCACTTGTGATTCACGGATGCCACAGGCCACACTTTTGAAATAACCGTCTGCTTCTGCTCACTAGTCTGAGGGCATGTACTACCACGGCTACTGCCTTTCCTTGAGAGAGTTATTACTTAAAATCGGTAACAAAGGAAACAGCCCAGTTTTTCAACGGTCCTTTCAGCTTCAAGACTCCCAAGGGCAACTTCTCTTTAGAGGAAACACTGAATTCTGCCTTATAACCAAAAAAGAACACTTGAACCAGAGGAGGAGATGGTCTCTTCCCTGGAAGGTTCTAACTGTATCCCACTCTAGCAGAATCTCTCCAGACACATAGGTGAGCAAACCAAAATGTTATGTTTTGCTGTGATGGTGGGAAAGCACTTAGTCTACCTGTAGAACAAACTGAACAAAGGTGAAAACTGCAAGTTTTGGTTAGCAACAAAGTGAGGGTGATAAAGGAATAAGGGAGAACGGGAAACGGAGAAGGGGGCTAGAGAGAAGGATCCAACAGAGAGGCTACGGAAAGTTTAATTGTGCTATTGAGATATTTCTAACAAGACTTTCTAATCTTGTTGAAGATACATTGAAGAACTAGAAATAGTCACAAGAAAATAGGACAAAAATCACTGATGTCCTGCTTGGCCAAAAGACTCTGAAAAGTCAATTTAAAAGATAGGAAAAATTGGAAATCAACGCTTCATGATAGTTTCATCTTAGAGACCCGGATATACATTCAGTGATTTGTTCTGATAAATATGTCAGTAAGTCTTTCAATAAACCACTTTTGTTTTCGTTTTTCAAGACAGTGTTTCCTTGTGTAGTCTTGGCTGTTCTGGACTCACTTTGTAGACCAGGCTAGTCTCAAACTCACAAACATCCGCCTGCTTCTGCCTCCCCAAATGCTGGAATTACAGGTTTGTACCACCTCACCCTGACAATAAAACATTCTTAGTCAAACTAACATTATATAATTAATGGGAAAGCTATAAAGTTGGAGACATTGAAAATAATGTCAATTATTTCTTTCTATAACCATAACGTATGGAATATGATAAGCTCATAAATTGAATCTTTAGAGAATTTACAGAGACTATCTTAAAATCAAATATAGTAAAAAATCTATGATGATCTTGAAAAGGAAACAACATATTTCTTATATTAGCTTATGTATTTAGTGAAATTTAATACAAAAGTCCCAGTAGATATTTTGAAGCTTTATGAAATCATTCCAATTTTTACCTAAAAGAAACCAAGAAAATTCATATAAACTGGGTTAATAAAGAAGTGTCTATTTGATCTTCCATAGATTAATGCATATACCAAACACTATAATGATTAAAACATTCCTGGTTTACAAATTAGTAAGGAAATCTTGTGGAATAGAATAGATTTTTAAAAAATTATAAAATGTGTGAAATGAACAAGAATTTACAATATAAAAAGCATTTAGAATAGTACCATATAATTTGTTTTAATTATTTCAAGATAGACATTAATGTTAGACTCTTACCTAATATACTATTTGATAGAAGATATAAAAATACTTAAATTTAGTTTAGTCTTTAAACTATTTTTAATCCCCAAACATTTGCTATTTTCAACAATTTACTACCACTTGACCCAGTAATACACTGAAGCAACAGAAAAGTTGTAGCTAATTCTGAGGAAACAGTATCTGTGAACATATGTGCATTTGAAATTGTTATAAGCTATAGCTGTCGTTCCTTTTTCTTAGCAAATTGATGAAATAAAACATATGAGTGTAATTCTACACTTATTCTGAGGAAAAATAATCAATTTTACAAATAATGTTGAACAAACTATGTGTTTTTTTTTTACCATATGGTCAAAGATAGTCTTATTTTTTGAAAAGGATTAAAAATAATTAACAGGTTTAAATACTTGGTTTTCATAAATCTTCGAGCAATATTGTTTAAAATACACCAAATAAAGAAAAATTAACCACAAAAATAACACATAAGGTAAATGGAGTATACAAAACCCCAAGGGACAGATCCTGCAGTCAATGAGTTTATGTTTGCTCCCCGTCTCCACGCTCTTTGCTTGAAAATTAGGGCTTTCAACACCTACCTGGCATCTATACCATATTTGCATTCTGCTTTATGTCTACGCTGTCACTATGGAAGACAACGAGTCCCCAAAGATTCATCACAGATAATTCTCCTCCTTCCTTCTGCCTCTCAGTTGAAAACAGGTCCAAAGCTCATTAATAAACAGTTTTAACAGAGTCTTAATGTTCAGCAGTAGTGATGCTAAGGCAGGGACGAGATGCACACAGAAGAGCACTGTTCAGCCTCTAGCCCAGCTGAAGATTTCCAGAATAAGTCATGATCTTTAGGGTTTGGTTTCTATTTCTGGACTATAAAGCACAATCTTAAAAACTGGTTTTTGGAATTTTTTTCCAGGAAAGAGGATAAATATTTCACAGGGAACTGGATATCTAAATGAGTGTACACTTCAGTAAGAATACAGAAGCCTAAGCTACCTTGTTTACAAAAAACAAGTGCTAGCTACATAAGAACACAAATGAGGTCTAACAACCATGCTATTCAAAGGCCCAGGACAAACTTGAAAATGAACTGTTATTAAAGTAAGCTGACCTTTAAACTGATGGCAAATTTTAGGCATCTTCACTTGGCATGCCACTTAACTTTTTCATACGCTGGTTATAGTAGATTCTGGATGCAACAAGTAAACTACCGGCCTCTTTCTTCCCCCCCTTCCTCCTCCTCCTCTCCTGCTGCCATTACTGTCACCTCTGCTGCCTTGTCTCCTCTGTATGAGCTTGTGGCTTCTCTCTCCCTTCAATCTTTCTTCCTTCTCTCCTTCATTCTCCCTCCCTCCCCATTTCTACTTTATTTGTACACAATCATTCACTGGCCATAGAACTATTTGTTGAGGTCTCTATTTACACTCCTCTCACAGCTTATACAGCCCTAAGTGGTAGTTTACATAGCTTTTATACACAGAGTTTGAAATGAGTGAGATTCCAACCAATCTATTTTTACGGTAAAGATACAGTCATGTTTAATGTAACTAAATTAATTAACATTTGCCAATTGATACACATTTGTTAAACAGTTTATATATTTTATTTGTCATTTTAATTTATTATTTGAGAATTTTATACATGTATATAGCATGTTTTGTTTCAATTCACCCAATCCCTCCTCATCAAGTCCTCCCATACTCCACCCGCCACTTTCCCCTTCTAACATCATGTATTCTTTTTAAATAACTGAGTCCTCATAGTACTGCCAGTGTGAGCTGGAGTTTAGGATCATCCCCTGGAGCACAGGCAGCCCACTGGGGCTTTATCCCCAGAGAAAACTGACTTCCTCTCACACAAGCAACTGTCAACTAAGGGCGGCATTATCTCTTTCATTTGGGAAATGAAGAAACTGCTTAAGACCACCCACATAATTCATTACAGAGCAGGATTAAACATGACTCCATTCTAAAGCCCTTATTACAACCATGCAGGGAGCAGATTTGTTGTCTTTGTTGTCCTGCTACTTTTCCTGAGTCCGTGGCAGATGCTGGGAGTAGACCACAATACATGGCCACCTGTCTGGGAATTGGCAAGAAGCTTTCTCAAGACAGATTGCCAAGCATTTGTTACTTGTAACTGGCCTTCAAGATAAAGCCAATTTGCCTCTAGTGGGAGTCGGGGCTGAGAAGGGGGTGATTGTAAGGCAATGTCTGAAACAAGAAAGAAGCACACGTAAGAGAATAACAAAGCTGGGAGAACAGGGGTTTTGAGGGAAAACGTTGCAATACATCTGGAAGGTTCTGGCTAGAGAAATATTATGCTAGGCATGGCTAGGCAATCTACAGTGCTGCCGAGGAGGTTATACAGGCTCGGATTCAAGCACAGAGCGCTTTAACTGACTCGATATGATTCGTCCTGGCTGCAGAAACTGGTGGGGAGGAAGAAACATGCCTCAGGATATGATTATGAATTTCATAAAGGAAGGAAAATTTCTAGGAGCTGAAGCTGTGGTGAGAAGCTGAGTGAGTGAGAGCAAATGCTGTGGGCCTCAAGTGAAGATAGTTGTATTTTATATTCTGGCTTGTTTATAACATCCGTAGTTAAAAGATGAAAAGTCAGGGAAATGGCTGCACACAGTAGAAATCCATTGGACCCAGGAGGACAGCAGGTATCTATCTGTTTGGAATGCAGCACTGTCAGTTAGCTATGTGAACTTGGGTAGGTTCATTTCCTATGGTGAGATCAGCTCCTGCCCAACAACAATGTTGTGATGACTGGAGGGAAACACAGATGCAGAAACACGGGCAGTAGACAATATAGTATAGCCACTAACGACCATGAGGATCCTTTCCCTGCTTACGGCCTGTTATCTTAATATTTATTACAGGTCTAGATCAACAAAATACAAATAAAACCCGCTCTGCCTGCACGTGGTAGTGATTCACATATTTTGAAGTACCAAGAATTCTTTGGCGTGTTTGCTTGAGAGGACAATATTTGGGTTCTAGCTCCACACATTCTGGTTTGGCAAGTCTGAACTGGAACTTCAGAATCAGGCTAGATTAATCCCAGCACTCAGGAGGCAGAGGCAGGCAGAACTCTGTGAGTTCAAGGCCAGCCTGGTCTACAAAGTTAGTCGAAGACAACCAAGGCTACACAGAGAAAACCCTGTCTCAAAACAAAACAAACAAAACAAACAACAACAGCAACAACCGATCAGGCTGGACAAGAGAGAAGTTAGGGGACAGAAATGAAAACTGAGTATGCAACAGAAACCAATAATATCCAGAAAATCATCACAGAATATAAAAAACTTATACTCCAATAAATTGGAAGCTGGAATTAAGAGCTTTAAAAATTAACCATCTTCAAGCCTCAAATCCATACATTTTCAAGTCCACATGTGTGCAAACATATTGAACATGTTCTCAAAAGGAGTACGAATGATCAACAAATAGATGAAAGATCAATGCTTTAAGCCATCAGGAAAATGCAAATTAAATTACACTGAGATTTCTATCTGAACCCTGTTAGAATAGCAGACCTTAAGATAATAAACAAAAATGCCAGTACAGGAGAACTTCCATGAGATCAACTGCAGGAGAACGACCTAACTATGTAGTGAGTTTCAGGACCATTTGAAACACAGTGTGAGAAACTGCCCCATAGAGAGGAGCAGGTGAGGGAAAGACAGAGGGAGCACGGGTAGGAAGGATGAGGAAAAGGAACACAAATGCTATTGGTAGGGATATAAATTAGTATAACCACTACTAAGAAAACCATTATGAAAACTTTTAAAATATACAAAGCCAAAACTATCCTGGGTATATACATAAAGGAATCTAAGTGAGCATGCCTATGTTTGTATCAGGAAAGTATGATGCCAGCACAACCATATTTTCTGTGGATTTTTACAATAGCCAAGTTATGGAATCAACCTTGATACCCAGAACAGACAAGTGGGTAGAGGAAATGTGGCATATACGTGATGAAGACTAAAATGTATGTCTCCTACAGAAAAATGGATGGAACTGAAAATCATCATGGAAATAAGTCAGAATCCAAAACATAAGCCTTGCATGTTTCTTCTCAGGAAAAGGCCTGAACATAGAAGTGAGGCTATTTTGGATGAGGAAGGGTACAAGCATAGGTGAGGATGGGGACAAAAGAGGGAAAAAGGGGTCACTATATTCAAAGTATATAACAAAAAGCATGAAATAGCATAATGAAATCCATTATTTTCTGTAGTGGCTATAAACTAATGAAAACAGAATCATGCTGCATTTTCATAATCGCTGAACGTGCAACACCTAAGCAGCTGGCGGGTTTTATGGTTACATGTAAACTTCCCCACACAGGCTCCTGCTCGAACACTTGGTTCCTAGCTGGTAGTGCTAGCTTGGGAGGTGGCAGCTAGCTGACCAGAGTGGGTGTCTAGGGACAGGCTTGAGTGGCCTGTTTCTCGTCCTGTGTCTGCTTCCCCGTGCTTGGAGATGTGAACAAACAGCCTCAGGCTCCTAGCATCGTGTCTTTCTTGCCATGATGGACCAGACCCCCAAACCCTGAGCCAAAATAAAATTTTCTTTCCTCAGGTTGCTTCCTATCCAATAAATTAGGTCACTGCAATGGAGAAAAGCAACTAATAGAATAGACTAGACTTTGGACGAATTCTCGTCTCAGCAGCTCCTGTGAAAATGGAGCATTCTTGGAGGAGGAAGTAAAGTTGTAAGAACAAGGCTCAGGAGGAAAAGAAAGAAATGTCGAAGAACATTTCCCAAGATTACCTGAGTTTTAAAGTGCTAACTCGAAGCATCCATCCTAGGATTCTGGACTCCTCCCGTGTTCTTTCAAACTCCTGCCCCTTGCTGACCTCTCTGATGCTAGCCATAGAGAAAGGCATCTTCCTACAGCAATAACTCCTAAGCCTGAACTCAGGTAGGCAATTAGGCTCCTTCTCTAGCTAGGAAAGAAGTGCTTTCAAATAAATAAATAAATAAATAAATAAATAAATAAATAAATAGCAGAGAGAAGCAGGAGCTCTGGGTCATTAACATAGCTGTCAGCTAGGGAGCAGACAGTCCTGTTAATGAGCACTGAACAAGCTGGGTTTCTTTCCAGAGGCAAAAGAGGTGCATTCTTTTCTTATGAAGTAAGAGAGAAACGCATTGTTCTTTTCTGTCCTGTAGTTTGTTGAAGTCACACAATGCTTTCAGAGTTGAAATAAAACAGGACGATTATTAGGAAGAGCACTGTAATAACTACCCCAGACTGTCCCAGCTGGGCATCTTCTGCTATAGGAGAGGATGCAGCAGAAGCAAGTGTTCCAGGCAGGCACCAGAGCTGTGATCACCCTCATGATCCTGACATGGCCTTATGGAGCTTGTCTGCAGCTTTTCCTTCCTCACTCAGTTACCTTACTGCCTAGGAGCCTGCATTTAAGTCACATGTACCAAGGCCCTAGACTAAAAACTGACATTTTCATCTTTAAAATGCATCCATTCTCAGCAATTGTGGTTGCCATTTCTTTGGGTGTCAACACATGCCAGAAACTGTGCTAAGCACTTTCAATTCATCACCTCATTTATTTATTATAAATGGACAAGGCATTGCTCATAGTTTGACTGTACAAACTGCAGAGATTAAAGGGGTCCTTAGATTGATGAATATTGGTGAATCAGTAGACAATCAGTTCTCACCTAGTTCCAAAATGTACTCTCTACCATTATTCTGTATTGACCCGCACAAGAGAAATCCCAAGTGTTTATGTTACAAAAAAACCAAAACGAAACAAAAAACCAATTTGGAAAAGGATTTTTTTCTTTGTGCTAAACTAAGTTTCTTCAATTGTGTAAATGCACCACAGTTTCTTTATCCACTCTTCAGTTGAGGGACATGTAGGTTGTTTCCAGATTCTGGCTGTTATGAATAAAGTTGCTATGAACATAGTTGAGCAAATGTCCTTGTTGTGTGGTGGAGCATCTTTAGGGTATATGCCCAGGAGTGGTATAGCTGGGTCCTGAGGTAGCACTATTCGCAATTTCCCGAGAAAGCTCCAGATTCATTTCCAAAATGGTTGTACAAGTTTGCACTACCACCAGCAATGAAGGAGTGTTCCCTATTCTCCACCTCGCCAGCATGACTGTCACTTGAGTTTTAATCTTAGCCATTCTGATGGGTATAAGATGGAATCTCAGAATTGTTTTGATTTGCATTCCCTGATGACTAAGGATGTTGAGCATTTAAGTGTTTCCTGGCCATTCAATATTCCTCTGTTTAGAATTCTCTGTTTATCTCTGTACTCCATTTTTAAAATTGGATTATTTGGTTTGATGGTGTTTAATTTCTTGAGTTCTTTATATATTTTGGGTATTATCCTTTTGTTGGATGTAGGGTTGGTGAAGATCTTTTCCCAGTTTGTAGGCTGTTGTTTTATTCTGTCAACAGTGTCCTTTGCCTTATAAAAGTTTCTCAGTTTCATGAGGTGCCACAATGGAATACTACTCAGCTATCAAAAACAAGAAAATCTTGAAATTTGCAAGCAAGTGGATGGAACTAGAAATGGTCATCCTGAGTGAGGTAACCCAGACTCAGAAAGACACACATGGTATATACTCACTTAAAAGCGGATTACTCACATTATACAGGATAACCACACTACATTCCACAGACCTAAATAACAAGGAGGACCCTAGGGAGAATGCTTAATTCTCATTCAGAAGGGCAAACAGAATAGACCCTGGAAGCAGTTGAAGAGAAGGAACAAGAAGGGAGCCTACCATAGAAGTCCTCAGAAATACTCCACACAGCAGGAGATCCAAGTAGATACTGAGACTCACAGCCAAACTCTGTGGTGGAGTAAAGGGAGTCTTACAGAAGAGTTGGGGAATAGAGGGACCTGCAGGGGTCAGGAGCTCCACAAGGAGACCAATGGAGCCAAGCAATCTGGACGAGGGTGGGGCAGCAGGGGCAGCAGAGACTGATGTACCAACCAAAGACCATGCTCAGATGTAGTAGACAGGCAACACAGCCAGTCTCTTGTGGGTCCCGTGATACGAGGAGTAGGGCTACCTCTAACATGGACTCTGGTGTCCATTCATTGATCAGTTCCCCCTGGTGGGGCAGCCTTGCCAGGCCACAGAAGAAGATGCAGGCAGTCCAGATGAGACCTGATAGGCTGGGGTCAGATGACAGGACTCCGCCTTTCTGAGGACTAGGGAAGGGGAGAAGTGGGGAGGAGAGAGGGAGGGTGGAGCCAGGAGGAGACTGGGGAAGGGGCTACAATTGGGATGTAAAGTGAATAAATTTAAAATAAAAAATTTAAGTAAAAAACTGACTACTTTTAAATTTTAAAATGTTAGAGCTGAAAGGTACTCAGGAATAATTACTGCCACCCTTTGAGAAGATGCATGTATGTCCATAACGAATGTGGCAATAAAGAAATATTCGATGTTATAATTTTCTCTGCTTGCATTCTTTGCTTATAACACATCTGAAGAATTGACTGCTCTAAAAGACATGGAAGCCCTTATTCCCATGGCCTCAAGTTACAATTAGAAGGTCAAAATTAATTTTTAAGTTTAAGAAAATAGTTTGGTATATTTTGCTTTATGCTAAGAACCTGAGCATAGATGGATCATGGGCTTAGGAGGAAACTCAATACTATTATTCTGCTAAAGGAGCATAGAGAGAAAATGACTCCTAATGCTATACTGCTATGCCACTGTCCCAATCAACCCATTTAGAATAGCTTTCTCCTTCAGTAGACGGAAGCTGATACAGAGGTGTGCAGGGATCAGGATAGACTAGATATTGAGAGAATGTCCAAGCAATGCCTGGCCCAACCTAAGACCCACTCATGTGAGAGCGCCAACCCCTGACACTATGAACAATACTCTGCAATGCTTGCAGACAGGAGCCTAGCAGAGTTGTCCTCTGAGAGGTTCCACCCGGCAGCAGTTTGAAACAGATGCTGAGACTCACAGCCAGACATTGGGTGATGCATAAGGAGCCTTGTGGAAAAGTAGGGGGAAGGATAAAAGGGCCTAGAGGGGACAAGAGCTCCACAAGAATATCAACAGAGCCAATTAACAAAGGCCTAGAGGGGTTTGTAGAGGCTGAAGCACCAAGCAAGGACCATGCATGGACTGGACCTAGGCCTCCTGCACAGATGTAGCTGATGGGCAGCTCAGGCTTCGTGTGGCTCCTCTAGTAAGAGCTGTCTCATTGTCAGCTTTTTGACCACTTCCCCCTGGTGGGGCTGCCTTGCCAGCCACAGGGGAATAGAACTTGCTGAGCTGGGGAGGATGTTGGCGTGGGGCTCCCTTTTTCTAAGGAATAGGGGAGGAAGATGGAGGAAGAGCAAGAAAGGGTGGGACTGAAAGGTGAGGGGGAATAGGAGCTATGACCAGGATGTAAAAAAATTAATTAATTAAATAAAAAAAATCCATGGAGCTCATTTTGTCACCCCACTGACACCCAGGCTTGGTTCGGCTGATCGGGCTGGCAGGTTTTCCCTTCCTCCCTTACCACTCCATGCGTGTTGCTCCTGAAGCTGGGTGCTGGGTCAAAGAGGACAACCTCCCCTGAATAAAGGAGGACTAGTTTTAGGTCAAAGGTATGCTAGTACTGCGCTCCTATGTAGAACCTCCAAACAGGCTCAAGGGCCATGTTTGTTTTTTTTTTTTTAATGGATTGTTCATTTGTTTTGTTTTGGTAACTTTTGTCTTTTTTCTTTGCGTTTTGTAATTTATTTTGTGGGGGTTTTTGCTCTTGGGGGAGGCAGGTAGAGGGAAAGGGAATGAGAGACACACAGAGAGACAAAGACGAAGAGAGAGACAGAGAGAAAGATGGAGAATGACCTCAGGTGGGGAGGACCTGAGAGGATTGGTGGAAGGGAAAACATAATAAATATATATTGTATGAAAAAGAATTTTTAATTAAAATAAGTTCCTGGGGATTCAAAAAGTCACAACAGAAGCATATTTAAAGTAACACGAAGCAATTTCCATCACCATCCACACACATACAGAAATCCACCAGTATCAGATACTCAGTAGGCATGTTAATGATCACTCATAATCAAAGACAGAAACTCAAGATACAAAAAGTCAATTTTTCTATTTCCAGTTTTTTTGACTACCTAGCACCCATTATTTGCTTCCCGGTTCTGTTCTTATACACCATTGTTCTAATTTGAAAGTTTTCCACAGCTCTCGATGACCTTGGGCGCAGAAAGATAGGCTGTATGCTCTCCCATGTCTTCAGATTGGATGATTATGCTGAAAACCTCGTACAGTTGCTGGTAACTTACATTTTTCACTCACAAACTTACTCAACAAATGTGAGAAGCTAAGTAGGAGCCATTTGCCAAAGTAAATACAATAGAGATTCTTTACACCTTCACAATTTATAAACCACAACCAATAAGTAAACAAATTATAAATATAGTTACAAATAATATAAAATGAACTAATAGGTTATGTATGGAAGGCCTCTAGAGGGTAAGAAGAGCCAGCCATGTGGCCAACTGAGAGTGCTCTGGAGGCAGTGAGGCTGGGGTGAGGAGAAGCAGAGCTTGGTGGATGATAAGCACAGCACTAGGGAGTAGCCAGATTATTAACTGTGGAGTCTTGTGGACCAAAATAAGAGTAAGAAGCCCACCAGCTATTCTAAGAACACCAGAAGTGTTGGTGGTTGACATCATATGAATTGTATCTTTTAAAGAATATTTTTCTATAAACTGGGTAGTGAATAGATTGGAAGGAAAAGATGAATAGTAATGCTCCTGATATAGGCATGAAGTCTCTGAATTTTAACAAATACAATTTCTTTTTATTTTCACTGTGTTTGTCCTACTACAGTATATCATCCCCGTCAGCATCTGTGTTCAGCATTGGACTTTCTGATACGCTGAGCTGTGAGGAAGGATGGGTCTCTTCTTCGGATCCAGTTTTAGGCTTCTTGTTATAGCAGAACAGAATGAAAGCGTTGCCTGACCCTTATTTGTGGTGACGCAATGCTCTGAAGATAACTCTTATATTCCAGTAGACTGGAACTTCTGCTGAACCTCACAGCCAGACTTAGTACTATATCTTGAGGTCACTTAAGGTATAAAGACTTCTCTCCTACTGTGCAATCAACTGCTTGTTTAACCTGTCTTTAAGAGGACAATGTGGCAATCAACTTGGCTTCCCTTGGGTTTCCATGCAACTAGCTTTTATAGCCTAAAACAATGCATAGCTGCCATCACAAGGTGCTACTCTTCCATGCTCCCAACCCAGAATAATACATGTGGATCATTTGCTGAAAGCAGCAAATACAGAAGTTGAGAGCAATTTCCCAAAATGTACCATCAAGGT
This sequence comes from Acomys minous, assembly GCF_964271855.1. Taxonomy (NCBI): domain Eukaryota; kingdom Metazoa; phylum Chordata; class Mammalia; order Rodentia; family Muridae; genus Acomys; species Acomys minous. The sequence continues at coordinate 17,888,609 of NC_140484.1, read as the reverse complement.
TGAAAGCAACACTTAGGGATATTGTTGATAAGTAATGATATTTTTTTAAAATCAGTGTCAGTTGGGATCTGTTGGAGCCAGCGACTTAATCCCTTGTAAAGCTCTGTAAAAGAGCATCCTTTCCTCATATGATGCTTCCTATGTTATTCAGTAAATACAGAGCAAAAGCCTTTGATACAAACATACACCACACACACACACACACACACACACACATGCACACACACACGCATGCACACACACACACATGCACGCACACATGCATGCACACACAGACACAGATACATACACATACAGCACATACAGATGCCACTCACACATAGAACAGACATACATACATACATAGGCATAGACACACACAGGCTCAGGGCAAGCAGATTCACAAGATAACCTTCAGGCAGGCACAGATTCACAGATTCAGACTCATGCAAGACAATCAGGATAGAAGATGAAGGGAGCATAAAGCAAAGGATTCAAATCTAGACTTCCTGGCTAAGTGACTTCGAGGGGCTGTGTTTATGTTTCTTTCCTTAATGTAACACTGATGCATTATTAATGGCTTGGACTTAGTCACTAATGTGCATAATCCACATATCTACTAAATCTATTTTCAGAAAGAGTATGTTTAATTTAAATGATTTTATTTGTACTGATTACATGTTTTCATAGTAATATATTTTAAATTTATAAGTGCAATAGCTTGCTGTACATATCTTGTTATATACATATAAGGACACCATATTATAGATATTTTAAATATTGATCTTGAGTTATAATTCCTCCTGGGTTAATTGCCTATACTTACTCAGTTTAGTTTTTCTTCTACGTTATTGATTTCTTATGCCTGTGGTTTTTGAGCATTATTTCAAATGATATTGGAATGCTTTTCTATATCACAGGTACAGATTTAACTATTAAATAAACAAGCATTTACAATTAATACTTCTTTTGACTGGGATTTCTACAGTGTGTGCATAGCACATTGATCAACACAAGACAAAGCAATTATAGTGAACTTCTGAAGCAAGAAATATATATCGCCAAGTAGAAAAGTAATGAATTAGTATAAATGTTATCACATAGATGGCAATAGAAGTTTATAGAAGAAAAACAGATGAAACTGATATGACCCTAAAGAACAATTCTTCACTTGTTTTGATAAAAAAATCAAATGTCTAGAACCACCCAGGTCCTGATCAAGAACATGAAAAAATAAAGCAAACATTTTAAAAGTATGTCCCATTTTCTGAGAAACCTGCAATTCCCTGATGCTGCAAACACAAGAATCTTTTCTCTACTCTAATTCATTTCCTGTCCTAACTAGGAGGCAGTCTTATATATTCCTATTTTCAAAAGCTGGTGTGGATCTACAGCATTAAAGCTATTGTTATTTATAAAATCACCATAATTCATTCAAATGATAGCCTAACAATTTATAATGCTTCAAAATTATAACTCATGCACACTATTTTTCACATCATAGAAACTCAGAGTTATTTGTATATAGACAGATACGATTTTTTTCAATAAGCATTAATGTGACACCTACTATATTTCTAAATTCTAAGTATATAAAGCAGCAAAATCTAGATTATAGTTCATGGTCTATTATAGGAGGCAGCTATGTAAACAAACACATTATCATCAATTTGTTAAATGCTAGAGCAGGGGAAAAAATGCCATGTAAGATCAGAGGAGATCACCAAAATCTGACCTGAATATATTGGAAAAGATCTGGGGTTAAAGAGAAAAAGAACATGGTCTTTCAAACAATTATACAAACAAAAAGACACACAGGTAAAACAGAATGTGGCATTTTCCAAAATTTATAATACTTTGGCATACTTGAGGACAGCTTGTATAATGGAGTCAGCTGGTTACTAGATTGGAGTTAGGAAGATAGAAACACTAAAGGCCAAGAGTCAGCGTATCTGAAAAGTTTTAAACTTAAAGCAAAATTGAATTGACTAAATGTCATACTTAAAAATGACTCAGAAATCTACATGGTGAAATTATCAGACTCTGAGAACAGATATAGATAGATTATTAAAAATAAAAATGACAAGGTCTAAATTAAAAATAAATGAAGATGGATGTGAATGATACAAAGAAGTTCAAAATGTAAGTATTCATTGGCAACCTGAGTAAATGTTCAAGGAAAAGACCAAGTCTAAAAAAGCCTCCATCTCAAAACTCAGGTGTCTGTGATGTGTGCACATATGTCTGGGTCTTCAATCCAATCAACATGTCTGTCTTCATGACAACGTTATTTTTATTACTATAACCCTGTAGTACAACCTTAAACATACATGGTGTTAGCTGAAGCAGTTATTTTATTATCCAGTATTGCTTTAGCTAGATTGCGTTTAGTGTTTTCATATGAAGTTTAATATTATTGAATATTTGTGACAATTTATAATTTTGTTAATATTATTATTATTCAACTTCTGTGAAAAATTGTGTTAGAATTTTGATTCCATCTCATTGAGTCTGTAGATTGTTTTTGGTGATTTTACAATATTTATTCTACCAATCTATAAGCACGAGAGATCTTTTCATCTTCTGGTGTTTCCTTCAGTTTCTTTCTTCAATGTCTTCAAATTTTTATTACACAAGTTTTACATTTGCTCATCTGGCATATTGTAAAAAGGTACTATTTCCCTGATTTCTTACTCAGTATGTTAGTCATTTGTATATAGAAAGGCTACTGATTTTTGTGTGCTGATTTTGTATCTGTTACTTTGACAAAAATCTTTATCAGCTATGGGGGTTCTCTAGTAGAGTCTGTAGAGTATTTTATGTATACACCATATCATCTGAAAATAGAGACACTCTCTTTCACCACTTCCTATCTGTGTCTCTTAGATCTCCTATAGTTGTCTTACTGCTCTTGCTAAGACTTAAAGTACTATATTAAATAAGTATGGAGAGAGTAGACATACTTGTCTTGTTCCTGATTTTATTGGAAATGCTTTGAGTTTCCCTTCATTTAGGATGATGTTGGCATGGGATTTCTGTAAATTACTTTTATTATGTTTAGGTATTTCCCTTGCGTGCCTGTTCTCTCCAGTCCCTTTATCATGTAGGGATACTGGATTTTGTCAAAGACCTAATAAGATGGTGTAATAAGACAACCAAGTGGTTTTTTTCTTTCAATTCTGTTCATATGGTGGGCAACATTTATTTATTTACATATGTTGAGCCATCTTTGCATCTCTGGGATGAAGACAACTTGGTCATGGTGAATAATTTTCTTTATGTGTTCTTAAATTTGGTTTGCAAATATTTCATCGAGAAATTTTGCATCTATGCCCATGAGAGATTGGTTTATTTTAATTTAATTTTAATATTATTTTTGTTGTTGAGCCTTTGTGTTGGTATCATGGTAGTACTGGCTTTGTAAAAAGAATGGGGAACTGTGTCTCCAGTTTCTCTTTGTGAATAATTGGAGGAGTATTGGCATTATTTCTCCTTTAAAGTCTCTTAGAATTATACATAGACTCCATCTGGCCCTGAGCTTAGTTTGGTTGGAAGACTTTAATTACTACTTCTATTTTACTAGGGATTATAAGTCTGTTTAAATTGTTTATTTCATCTTGGTTTAACTTTGGCAAAAGTCATACATATCAAGAAATTCAACCATTTGTTTTATGTTTTCCATATTTTTTAAGCTAAGTCTTTTTGATTCTCTGAATTTTCCAGGTATCTGTTGTAATTTCTTTTTATCTTGAATTTTATTAATTTGAGTCTTCTCTTTGTGTCTTTTGGTTATTTTGGCTAAAGGTTTGTCAATCTTATTGATTTTCTCAAAGAACCAACTCTTAATTTTATAGATTCTTATACTTTTGTCTTGTTTAATTGTTTCTATCTCATTGATTTCAGTACTGAGATTGATTGATTATTTCTTTCCATCTACTCTTTTTGGGCATTACTCATTTTGTTAAAAAAAAAGATAAATAATTTAAAAAATAGCCTGGGAAGGACTTGTTTGAAAAAAATTTCAAAACTCTAAAGAAAGAGATTGAAGATGACATGAGAAGATGGAATGATCTTCCTTGCTCATGGATCGGGAGAATTAACATAGTAAAAATGGCCATCCTACCAAAAGCAATCTACAGATTCAATGCAATCCCTATCAAAATACCTACACAATTTTTTAAAGACATTGAAAGTTCAATTCTGAACTTCATATGGAAAAACAAAAAACCCAGAATAGCTAAAACAATCTTGTACAATAAAAGGTGCTCTGGAGGAGTCTCCATACCTGATCTCAAACTATACTATAAAGCAATAGTAATTAAAACAGCATGGTACTGGCACAGCAACAGGCTGGTTGATCAGTGGAATCGAACTGAAGACCCAGATATGAATCCACACACATATGGTCACTTGATTTTCGACAAAGAAGCCAAATTCATTTGATGGAAAAGGGATAGCATCTTCAACAAATGGTGCTGGTCTAACTGGATGTCTATGTGTAAAAAAATGCAACTTGACCCATATTTGTCACTTGTACAAAACTCAAATCCAAGTGAATTAAAGACCTCAACATAAAACCAGAGACACTAAGTCACTTAGAAGAAAAAGTGGGGAAGAGCCTGGAACATATTGGCACAGGAGACAACTTCCTGAACAGAACACCAACAGCCCAGACATTAATGTCAACAATTAATAAATGGGACCTCATGAGGCTGAGAAGCTTCTGTAAGGCAGGAGACACTGTAAAGAGAACAAAGCGACAGCCTACAGACTGGGAAAAGATCTTCACCAACCCTACATCTGACAAAGGTCTAATATCCAAAATATATAAAGAACTCAAGAAATTAAACACCACCAAACCAAATAACCCAATTGAGAAATGGGGCTTGGAACTAAACAGAGAATTCTCAACAGAGGAATATCAAATGGCTGAGAAACACTTAAAGAACTAAACAGAGAATTCTCAACAGAGGAATATCAAATGGCTGAGAAACACTTAATCATCAGGGAAATGCAAATCAAAACAACTCTGAGATTCCATCTTACACCCATCAGAATGGCTAAGATAAAAAATTCAAGCGACACCACATGCTGGCGAGGATGTGGGGAGAGAGGAACACTCCTTCATTGGTGATGGGAATGCAAACTAGTACAGCCACTTTGGAAATCTATCTGGTGCTATCTCAGAAAAATGGGAATAGAGCTTCCTCAAGACCCAGCTAGTCCACTCCTTGGAATATACCCAGAAGATGCTCCAGCACACAACAAGAAAATTTGCTCAACCATGTTCATAGCAGCCTTATTCATAATAGCCAGAACATGGAAACAGCCTAAGTGTCCATCAGTAGAAGAATGGATAAAGAAACTGTGGTACATATACACTATGGAATACTACTCAGCTATTAAAAACAAGGAATTCCCGAAATTTGTGGATAAATGGATTGATCTAGAAATGATCATAATGAGTGAGTTAACCCAGAAGCAGAAAGACTCAAATGGTATATACTCACTTATATCTGCACATTAGCCCAAGGGGCATGTCCCACGAAAGCCTTCACTTACCAGAAAACTGAGACAGAGGGGAGGACATTCTATTAGGACTCTAGATGAGAGAATCATGGGAGAATGGCAAAGTAGAAGGATCCAGAGGGTCCTAGAAACCTACAAGTAGAACATTATGATAGGCAGATTTGGGCACAGGGGTCCCGCTCAAACTAAGGCACCAGCCAAGGACAATACAGGCGGTAAACCTTAAACCCCTACCCAGATCTAGACAATGGACAGAACATTCTCCACAGTAGAGTGGAGAGTGGGATATGACTTTCTCACATACTCTGGTGCCTCACCTTTGACCATGTCCCCTGGACGGGGAGACCTGGTGGCACTCAGAGGAAGGACAGCAGGTTACCAAGAAGAGACTTGATACCCTATGAGCATATACAGGGGGAGGTAATCCCCCTCAGGAACAGTCATAGGGGAGGGGAATAAGGGGAAAATGGGAGGGAGGGAAGAATGGGAGGATACAAGGGATGGGATAACCATTGAGATGTAACAAGAATAAATTAATAAAGAAAAAAAATAGCCTGGGATACAGGCAAATGATGACTGTATTATTAATCAAATTTGGGATAAGGAAACTAGAGACAAGGCTGGGGAATACTGCTCCACTGGGTAAAGTGGAGCATGAGGACCTGAGTTTGGCTCATAGTACATACATAAAATATGGGCACTGAAAAAAAAATATGGGCACTGAGGCACATATCTGAAATACTAGTGCTGGGTGTAAGGAGCAGAAAGGCAGATTCTAGGGTTTCCATGGCCAGTCAGTCCAGCAGAAATGGCAACCACCATTTTCACTGAGAGACTTTGTCTCAAAATAACAAAACAAAACCCCAAACAAGCAAAATAAACAAACCAACCAAGGAGAGCACTAAAAGAAGAGACTGGATGTTGACCTCTGACCTACACATGTTCATTCACAGCTGAGCACAGTCCCACACATATAGGCAAATATACATATTCATACCCACCTCACACACACACATGCACATGCACACACACATTTGAATATAAATGAATAGAGAAATAAATCAGAGAAACAAGAAACAAAACAACAAACAACAAAGAGTTGGAGAATATCCAGCTGTTCTTGAAGTTAACAAATTCAAATATAAACAAGCATGCAATATGATCATGTGTTCATTTAAACAAAGTCAATTAATAATACTGCATTGCTCACTGTTGTTTGATATTTGGAAATGACACAGTAATATACCACTGTCTTTCACCTAGTGAAATCATTCTGAAAAGAAATTTGGCAGCAAATATAAAGTCATAAAAATTAATATACAGTTTTTGTCCCAGAAACTCAACTTTTTGGATACACGTCAAGGATATGATTCAAAAGAAAACTTTAAAAATCTATTTGTACAAAGATATTTATAGTTGTACTACATTACAAGCCACTGGAAACTGGTCAAATGCCCAATAGAGGGAGGATGCTTAGATAGACTTTGGAATTTCTACTAGGAATGAAAACTGTGCAAAGTATGCAGAAATAAGGGCCATATGAAACAATGACCAAAATCTCAGTGCTCAAAATGATGCCTCTACAGTGATTGCATCTATGTAATACTGTACCTCCACAACAAGAGAGCTGGGAAAAGCTACACGCTGGTAAATTACAGTGCTCACTTTTCTGTTATATTGATTATGTTTCTGGGACATTTCTTTCTATTTTGATTTCTCTGCATATTTCATACACATACATATATTAGGAAAAGTAAATCCCCATTTTGGCACATAAAAGAAAATAAATTTGTTCATCAATTTCTTTCCCTGCCTTAAAAGACTTTTTCTCTCTTTTCTGTTAAGATTTCATGTTTAATACAGAGAAAGCAGAACCTACCCTTTGCCACTACAGAACCTTGGCCATATGCTTTGTCAGTCAGATTTTCTGTTGCTGTGACAAACACCTGAGAGAAATACATTAGAGGAGGAGGGTTTATGTGGGGTTATGGCTTCAGTCCATGGCTGTTGGCCCCATTGCTTATAGCCTGATGTAAAACAGAATACCACGGTGGAAAGGGCCAGGGAAGGCTATATCTCCTAAGACCAGACCCCCATTGCCCCATGACCTAATTCCTGTAACTAGACCTCACCTCTTAATGACTCCCACACTTACTAAGACAGTGCTACCATCTGGTAACCAAGCCTTTAACACATGAGCATGTGAAGGAAAATTTCATATTCAGATAACAGCACAATCTCTTCTCTTTCATCACTGTGTTTCTCAACTTATTCCCAACATACTAGCTTACATGCACTTTGATTTCTATCATGTGTATAAACTCAACATTTTAATTACACTTATTATAGTGGTTATCATATTTTCTGCATATATACGACTTTTTAAACATCTCAATACAGAAAACTATTTGTTTCTTGCCTTTTACCACCATGGGAGAATTGTCCTCTACAGAAGGCAAATCATTCTGGTGTCCATTTCTTCTAACTTTAAAGGGTGTCTTAATTTGGCTATATGCCCTCCTCGGTCTCTCTGGGTATACTCTCACCTACAAACCTATTTTACTTCATTTTGAGTTAAAGGAAGGAGAGAGTCATCTTCCTTGGCGACACATCTCCCTTTGGGCATCTTTGGATTTCCTCCCAGTGAATGCTGTTCTAAGTACTCTTATCCTCCTCATTGCCTGCTATCTCTTATTCTCCATCCTGCAAACCCCTCCAATCCACCTTCAGCCCTCACTCTCTTGAACCGTCTCTCAAGGTCATAAACAATCTATATGCTGCCCAAATCCAAAAGACACTTTTGTGTCATCCATCTTCCCGGTTGGCCACCTCTCTTTCTACTGTAAGTCTATTTTCTTCCTGAGCCTCAATCTTTCTGCTCTTAGCTGTTTTCTCACTTCATTAGACATGCAGCTTCCCCTGGCTGGCCACCTAAACCCTCTTTCTTTTCTTTTTTTATGCCAACATATATCCTCTGTTACTATGGCTTTAAGTCTCAGTTTTGTGCTAAAACCGTCCGAAATTAACAAATTTCTCTAGCAGAGAACCTAATCTCATCACACCTATTAAATGATACTTTTGACATCTACACTTAGTTTCTTAGCATGAAAACCACAGCCACAAATTAAAGTAAACCTGAACTAATACTTTAGTGGCAGACAGTCTGTAGAATTGCTATCACTTGCTTAATTTTGACTGATCTGAAAAACATCTTTTGTGCAAAGCATAATGTTAACTGTTTTCTAACTCAGTTCTGCCAATGGGCCAGCATCAAACTGAATAATGAATATATACACGCAGCTCTGACCCTGTTATACAGGGTTGGAAGAAGTGCCTGACCATGAATTTGTTGCCAGTAAATAGGAAGAATTAAAATTAAAGGGAGCCACAGTAGAACAGGAGAAGCTTAATATAGACTTAATGTTGAATCAAGGCCCAAAGTCAAGATTTAACAAGTAAGCTGGGAGAGTCACATGTTACATGTGGCATTTAGATAGTTATCCCTGTAGTTCAATTTGAATAAGATAGTTTCCAATGACATATGTAGGCCAAGCCCAGGTGGTTAGAGAAATGTCATGCAAGCATAAACAGAGATGAAAAGAAAGAAAAACAGGTCTCCTGAACAGTTACGTGTCTCCATGACTCATAGGATTTGCTTCTTTTCTGACGACCTTAGTCTTGATTTGAGTGTATGGACATAGACAAGTTACTAATGTCTGTATGAGGCACGGGGTGTTTTGTTGTAACATCAGCAAGGTGAAGTTTAGTATTAGGCATTTTTCTGTACATGTGTCACTGAATTTTTACTTAAACTACTTTTTAAATCTACTCTTCTTTCCTTTTTTCCTTTTCTTTCGCAGGAGCAGTTTAGTTCTTTTTTTGTTGAAAATTTCATGGGAGGGAGGGTGGGAACAGGAAGATAAGAGTGAGGGGATTACAATTGGGATGTAATGTGAATAAATTATAATAAGAGATAAATGTAAAAAATTAATATATAACAAACAATCTCCTTCTCCAGCTTAAACCTCCTCTGTCATCATGAATGCAATTAGAAAGGACAGAAGTCCTTCATTGTGCCCGCAGGGTCCGATAGGACACAGCTCTCCCAGCTTGCATCCTCCAGGTCTTTGTACATGCCTTTTATTCTACAACTATACAAGCAAAAATAACCACTGGGATTGTTCACTTCTCATGTTGTGTAGTCAACTAATAATTCTTTATGCTACACTTCTTAGTGGAATGTTTCCATGACTTCCCTAATTCAATTAAGCCACAACACTCACAGTCACTAATACAACCATGTACTGCTTCTACACACTGTCCTGCGTATGATTGTTGTATGTCTCTCCTAACTTAGTGAATACTCCACGAGGGCAAAGAATATATCTGTTTTGTTTATTATTATTATCAGTTCTGGCATATTACTTAGAGCATAGCTGTTGCTCAAGAAATATCTTTAACTTTAATTCTTCCTATTTACTGGCAACAAATTCATGATCTGGCACTTCTTTCATGTACAACAAGACCAGATCTGCATGTACATATCCATTATTCAACTCGAGGCTGGCCCATTTCCAGAACTGAGTTAGAAAACAGCTAACATGTTTGCACCAACACACAAAAGATGTTTGTCAGATCAGTCAAAATTAAGCAAGTGATAACAATCATACAGACTGTCTGCTACTGAAGTATTAGTTCAGTTTTACTTTAATTTGTAAATATTTGTAATGTTTTCCAACCTTTTGAAAATATGAAACAGTTCAATGAAATCCTATATTAAATGATAATTTTGCAAATAGTGCATTTTGTTCAAGCCACCAAGAGTCTAAGATATGCTTCTTCCTACTCTCAACTCCAGAAGCCATCGCAATGAGTTCTATTGTTTGTTGAAGAGTTTAGGAGTAAACCACTATGAGGAAACCTCTCCTTTCTTCATAAACCTGAAGACAGGCAAGCAATTCAAAATAGCAAATACTTTATTCCACTATGTTTAATGAGCAATTCTGTAAGAGAGCTAATAATCTGACCTACCCATCTAGGAGAGCAATGACGTTCTTTCTGGGCCGTCCAATATTAGGGCCATACAGGCTGGCTCTGGAGTAAATCCGGATGGGTTGCAGCAGGCTCTTCAGCTGGATGTAATCCTTTCCCAACTGGCTACCATTTACCGCCCGGCCATGCATGCTCCGATAGTTATTTGGCTCTAGATTAAAAACAGACATATAAATTAGAATGGAGAAGAGCAAGGGTCTGCCAGCCCTTCTTACTAGCATGAATAAAATAACAAAAGAGGATGTAAGTTATCTTAAGAAACAGAAACAGTTGTGTTAGTAACGCCTGCTCCACTCCTTTCCAAACTTACTTTCATAAAACATCACCTGATTCACAATAGAGGCGGTACTCATTTTCAAATGCTATTATGTATGACGACGGTACGCTTCGTAGAATACCGTCATCCAGACTTGTGTACGAGATCTTCAGGATGACCTTATTTGGAACTAAAGTCATCAAGGATATTATGTTAATATGTAGTCAGGATTAGGGTGGGCCCTACATCTAATAACTGCTGTGTTTGTAACACAAAGGAAATGGACCTTCAGATACAGACAGGGGAAAACGCCGTGTGATGACAAACACAAAGCTGGGAGACGTGCTACTATGCTAAGGAATTTTGCAGCCTCCAGAAGCTAGGGGAGAGGGATGGAGTAGATTCTCCTTCAGAGCTTCCAGGAGAAACCAGCCATGCTGATGTTTTGATTTTAGACTTCTGCCTTCATAAAGAGTAAACAAAACCTTTTTCTTTTGTTTTAAGTCATAATTTGTTATTGCGAAGTCTAGGAAACTAACAGAAATGATAAGAAGGGTTACCTTCTTAAATGATTATTACACAGAAGATTAGGAAAAATACCCTTGGTGTTCACTGATAACAAAATAGCTGAGTGAAATAATTTTGAGCAAAACCACGTTCTCTTGTTTTGGCCCTGGAAGGACATGAAAAGTCCTAAAGCAGGAGCTCTTAGCGTTAGAGGTAGCTGACAAGAGAGCCCCCCAAAGCCACCACCTCAGATAGTTTGAAGCTGTGATCGTGGGTAGAACAGGACATAGATTATCAGGCTCACATTAGATTTTAAAAGAAAATTTGAGAAAAAGACAGCCACAGTGAAAATTAATAATATCTCTTACACACCTTTTAGTACTGAAGGCTGCATATATTTAGAAGGAAATGTGGAGCCTATATATTCCCACAAGGATATGAACCCTAGACATAGGAAAGCAGGTTACAACCTAAGTATTTACTGTGCTCCCCTTTCATCAGCATGTCTACTGGCCCTGCCTTTCTGGATCAAGTTAAGCAAGCACAAACTCTATGAAGTATTTGTTCATCATTAAGTTATATCCATGCAAAGACAACTTCAAGGTAGTTGATCTTAATAATATCTTTGAAGGATTAATTTAAAAAACCTTTACTATGTGCTTTGTTGCATGTATGTCTGTGTACCTTGTGCACACAGTGTCCTCAGAGGCTAGAAGAGGGCGTCAGACACCTCTGGAACTGGAGCTACAAGTGGTTATGAGCCACTTGTGGATGCCAGAGTTGAACTAGGGTCCTCTGGAAGAGCAGACAGTACTCTTTAAGTACGGAGCCATCTCTCCAGCTCATAAAAATGAGTGTTTTAATTGGAGATGTCGGTAACTAGCTGATGCAAGAGATACAGGCTAGAGAATTAGTCCTGGTAACCAAAAAACTAAACAAAAAGGAATAAGCCCAACCTCTGGGATGGACAACTAATAATTCTGTGTTTCTCTGACATATTACCTAAAATGCACTACTTTCAACAACAAAATTATGAAGTATGAAAAGGAAACAGGGAGTGTTACCATATACAAGAAAGGAAAAGAAGTCAATATAAACTCTTTGAAGCCTCTAACATTAGATTGTTTAGCACATAAGAACTTCAAAATTATAAATATGTTCAAAGAGCTAAAAAGAATAAAAGAATTAATGGAAAATATGAAAATGGAAAATTACTGACTTATCAAATAAGCATATAAAGAAACTATAAAAATCAAATGGAAACTCTTGAACTGAAATATTTTATTACATATAGGAAAACAAATGAGATTAATAACTGAGTTTTCAGTAACAATAGAGGTGAGAAAACATAGGGATAATATATTCAAAATTCTATGAAACACTACACTGGAGCAAAGTTTCTTTGTTAATCTGGAATTATTACTGTTTGAAACAGATACTGAAGTGTTAATTCACTCCATTTCCATGTGTCCTCATGTATCTGTATAATCAAACAGTTCACTGATAATAATAGAGAAATTAATTTTGGGGACTCTGTGATTAAAAAACACTGGTGGTCTGCTCTTGCAGAGGACCTGAATTTGGTCACCAACATCCACATGGCAACTGACAACTATCTTTAATATCAGTTGCAGGGTATCTCATGCCCTCTTCTGGCCTCCGTGCACATATTTCAGTAAATACTCAAACACATAAAATAAAAATAACAAATACATAAAACAACAAAAGAAGACAACTTTGATTCTTTGGTACTTAAAAGTTTTACTAGTTGTTAAAGATGAAAGCAAATTACATACTAAAGAGATATATCGACATGTTTATTTTACATAAGGAATTAAACTGTGTGGGCTGGAGAGCTGGCTCAGGTTAAGAGCGCTGGCTGCTTACTTTAAGAGGACCAGTGTTCAATCCCAGCATCCCATGGTTAACTCCTATCTGTAACTCCAGTCCCAGGGGACCTGACACCCTCTTCTGGCTTCCATAGGCATTGCACTCATATGGTGCACAGACATACATGCTGATAAAGAACCCATTTACATAAATAAACAAGCACATTAAATTTTGGATGAATATTTGATCCTGAAGAGGATAAGTATCTTCAATGTTTTCAGAGTTAATTGATTCTTTAATTATATAATCATCAATACTTAGAATACTTCTTTGTATAAATAAAAGTACAACATATCAGAAGTATGTTTGGGGCCATTTCAGAAAATTATTGAAAAATCTTAATCACAGAATTAACTTAATAATTTTAAAATTGAAACTCAAGTAAGAAACTCAAATATTAGGTTTTAAGCCAAATTTTCTAACACAATCCAATCTGGAGATAATACTCATTTGATACTTACATCCTGAGGAGTGATGTCACAAAAATATTAGTCTTTGTTTTCCCCAATGATTATATCAATGTTTTTATGTAAGAGCGGAAATCTATGTATTTCAGAGGAAATGTATAAGATACACTCTTCTCATCTTAGCTGAAGTGTAACAGGCAGCATTCAGGTTACCTAGCACCAAGGCAAGTACAGTACAAAACATGTGCAGTACGCGTGCAGAACCAAGTCATGTGATGCAACACAGTGAGTGCTACCAGAACACCCTGGATCAGCACATTTGAGTTCTGTGATGGTTGGTTTTATTTGTCAATTTGACACTATCTAGAATTACCCTAGGTTAGGCTGGCCTGTAGGCATGTTTTGTCTTGATAACGTTAATTGATGAGGTAAGATTCAACCCACTGTGGATGACACCACTTCTAGGGTTTGAGTCCCTGTTTGTGTCAAAGTGAAGGAAATAAGAAGAGTGGCAGAAATGCACACATCCATTCTCTCTCTGTTCTTGACTGTGGATAGCTGTTTAATGTCCTTGCCTCGCTTCCCTGCAATGATGGGTTATAATTTGAAATTGCAAATCTAAACTTTTCCCCTTAAAGTTTCTGTTGTCAGAGTATATTACAATGATAATTTTGAATTAATTTTCAGTCATCACATATTCAGAAATTTGCTGTTGGTAAAATTTCTCGACCCCCACATTCAGTCATATAACTCCATGTGAAGTTATTGAACACACAGTTCAATAAGCTGGGTAGAAGATTAGAGTAACACTATAAGTTAATCTGGTTGACAGAACATTCCACCTAAGAATAGCAGGATACACTTTGTTTTCCAGGGCATGCAGAACAACTTTTTAAATAGAGAAATACTAATATATGCAAAAACCTCATACTTTAAATCATACAATGTATATCTCCTGATCAACAGTTTGGGTTGTGTGGGCTTTTGGTTTCTTTTTGTTTTGTCTTTTGCTGTGTTTGTGTTTATGTTTGTGAAGTTTTGAGGAGAAAGAGAGGGAGACAAAACATGAAGTTGAGTGGTTAAGGAGAATCTGGGAGGAGCTCAGGGAGAGAAAAACAGGCTCAAAATATTTGTATAAATATTAAAAAAAAATAACCACAGAGGGAACCTCTTGCATTTTTGCTATGATAAATAGCTTGGTACGTGAACATCCTCCTTCCTAGTTACTGCTAAGTAAGAATCAAGAGATCTTTCTATATTTATTCTGTCAAGTATTTTGGCATTGAATCCAACATGTAACTTTAAAAAAACCTGACAATAGTGGTCTGGAGCGATGACTCAAAGGTTAAGAGCACTGGCTGCTCTTCCAGAGCACCCACATGGGAAGCTTCCAGAGCTTCCCAGTACCCACATGGCAGCTTACAGCTGTCTGTAACTCCAGTTTCAGGGATACAATACCCCCACACAGACATATCTACAGGCAAAACACCAATACACATGAATTAAAAAAATAATACCCAAATGACAACCCCATGGAAATAGCATGCAAATCTGAGGGTCTGTGCTTTTTCATAATCATCAAATGAAACTAAAATTCATTTTATCAAAACCAATGATTTGTCTCCATGTAATAATCTGTGTAGTTAGTGAAAAAATAGAATGTATATGTTCCTGCTGAATATATTACAATATGATTTTTTTAAAAAAAGAAAAACTTAGAAAAAAAGAGAAATGAAAAAGGGAATGGGAAGATGCCTAAGTGAGTAAGAATAGTTGGCAATCGAGAAGACTTGAGTTTAAATTCTTACCACCTATGTAATAAAAACGGCTGTGCATGTCTGTACCCAGAATTGCAGAGTGAAGGCAAGTAGATCTGAGAAACTGCTGGCCACCCAGCCTGTCAGGAAAGAAGACAAGCTTCTACCTCAGTGAGGACCTGTCTCAAGGCAGCGGGATGGAGAGAAATAGAAGATGAGACCCAACATGCGCCAGTCTTTTCATTCACACACAGAAGAAAGAAATCTCACCAACATGACCACCTAAACATGAGCTGAATAAGGTCATGCCAAAGTAAATAGGGAGATCCATGAGGGTTCAACCCTAAACAAAGGAGTACAGGCAAGTGAGGAATGCTGAGTGGAGGAAACGGGCTTCTCCAGGGAAGAACATACCAATTGTTTTCACAATACCAAACGATCAGCCCTGAAAACATATATAAAAAGTGACATTATACAGACCAGAAAGGATATATATACACAATTGTGTGTATATATATACACAATTAAATGAAAAGGAGGCCATGAATTTGAAAGACAGCAAGGTATATGGGAGGGCTTGGAGGAAGTAAAGGGAATGGGAGAAATACTGTAATTATATTATAATCTCTAAAAATAAAAGAAGTAATTAAAATGAGAAAAAAATCAATGAAAGAAACTGTTGACTGACAGTCCCTTAGGTAGACAGACTAAGGAAGAAAACAAAATAAATAATGAAACCCATAAAGGAACTCAAATAGCTAAACTGGTAAAGGACTACTAAGAATAACTTTATGCAAATGACTTAGACAATGAGTTGATGAAAAAAATCAAGAAGACATACATGATTAAAACTGACTTTGCTCATGCCTGTAACTGAGGCAGAGAAAGGAGAATTATGAGTTCAAGGCCAGCATGAGATTCATAGCAAGCTTGAGGCCAACCTAAGTTACAGAGAGATTGTTTCACAAAATAAACAAAGCACCAGACTTAAAGAAATTAGAAACTCTGAAGAAACATATAAAAAGAAAAGATACATTGAAGTGGTAATTAAAACAAAACAAAACAATACAAAGCAAAGAAGCCTAGACTCAAGTAGATTCCTTAAGCATTGGAAGAAATATCAATTCCTCACAAGTCTTCCAGAAAACAGGAGGGAGTATGCTTCACAATTCACTTTAGGAAGCCAATATTTTTGTTACCAGTGGTAGACAGAGACACTTAGAGAAAACTACAGATGAATATTCCTCATAAACATAGATACAAAATTCTCCAGAAAATATATACAAACCTATTTCAACAGCATATACAAAAAAGCCAAACACTGTGATCAAGTGGGACTAATGCCAGGAATGCAAGGTTGATTTAATATCAATCCGACAAATATAAACTACTGTTTTGATGGATTAAACAACCAGAGTACAGCATTGGTATGTACAAACACAAAAAGGCATTTGAAAAATGATAAATGCTCCCAACAAACTCTGACTAGAAGGGAAACTTCTCCAGCTTAGTAAATATTGCATGGGAAAAGCCTACTGCTAACATACTGAGTGGTGAAATACTGATTTACTTTTCTTTGGTGGCTAATGATGATAAACACACATTCATGTGCTTGTTGGCCATTTGTATGTCTTCTTTAAAGATATGCCTGTGTCAATTCCTGTTTAACAATATTCTTTCAACTGCTTCTAGTTGTGTCTAAAACTGACTATAAAGTTTATACTCATCTTCCTTTTTATTTTTTCCTTCCTATTTATTTTTTATTTTATTTTCCTTATTTTTATTAGCTACCTATACCCAGGAATATTTAACTTGCTTTATATACATAGTATAAATTTTAACTCCTTTATACTCAAACAGTATAAGACTAGAGAAGTTAGGAATGGGACTATGTGTCCATATATACATGCTTTTGCCCATCTAGCAACCATTATACTTGATGAAAATACACATCGCATGAGGAATACAAAACAATTTTAACACAGTTATGCATATAATCGATGCAAAGCTACATTTAAATCATCACTAAATCCTAGTGCATCTTAAGGTTTCCTTCATCTCCAAAAATTTTCATGAAGCATAAACATTTTATACACCTGCTTAATATCAATGTCATAAAGACAATAGATGATTGCTTAGGATTTTGTCTTGACCAGATTGGCATTACTTATAGAATTACAAAGGACATAAATTAAAAATATGACTGCAGAACTACACTATGTGTTGGCACTGGCCCATTGATGCATCAATTGACATCAAGCTTTAGGGACTTGGAAGACTTAAGATACTAGCTCAGCACAGCCAATAATTAGGCATTATCACCTGGCGTTTCCCCTCAGGAATTATTGATTTCCAGCCTTCACATCTCTATAAAAATTACAGTGGTATGATTATAGCAAAAGCTTTGGAATGTTCCAGCACAAGGAAAGGAGGCCTAGGACTAGAAAGTAAACTTCCAAACTTTTCCTTGAGTGGAACATATGAACTTTCCAAAATTTCAGGCAAATTAAATGAGTCTGGAGTCATAACCTTGCATAATTATTATGTGATTCTTTTTTACTTTCAAAATACTGAAAACATCTTTCCAAAGAGTGTTCTAGCATACTGTGACCAATAATGTCAGAGTTGTTGACTTGGCATTTGCTAATGCACTTTTGGATCCTGGCTGATAGTGCCAGCGTAGTAGACTGACATTATTTTTTACAATAGAGGCTATAATAATAAGAAAGGCACTTTCTAATGACCGTGGCTCATTGAATTTTAGAGATGGTATGGACATCTAGTACAGCCTCCTAATTTTACACATGAAGAAATGAAAGCCCAGGAGAGGTACACTCATCTTTCTAAGGTGTTTGTTTCCACTATGGTTCAAAATCTATTTCTCTTAGTGTATTTCAGTCTTGTATTTTAGAACAATTTTAATGTTATAGAGAGTTGCGCATATAGTACGAAGAGACCTGAATAGTTAGTTTTCTCTTACTGCAGGCATATATACACCACACACAGACATACACACATACTCAAGTTCCCATATTATAGATATCTTGTCTTGGTTTGGGGTAGTGTTACAGTTGATAAACCAATATTGGTACCTTATTTTGGCACTAGAGTCTGTAACTTATATTATGGTATATTCTTTGCATTATATAGGAGTATGGGCAAGATTATGCATCTATAGTCACAGTAGCATACTGACTTCATTTATCAGCTTAAAAATCCTGCCTGCTCCACACGTCCACTACCCTCTTTCTCAGACTCCTGGAAATTTCTTCTCCAATTACCCTCTCAGTGTGGTTTTGTTTTTTTCTAGGATGCCACATAATCACAATCATAGATGAAAGTCTTTTAAATAAGATTCAAAATTTGGCCTCATGTTGTAGAAGGTGTCACTTGATGGCACATATTTAATGTGCCTGTTATCCCTGCTATCCCTTGGTCGGCCTCCAGACTTCCATCCGAAATCTGGGAGAAAGCCCTCATCACCCTGTAACTCTTGTACTTTGTTTGCCTAAAAATCAAGCAGCAGAAGGACACCACCAAGACATGCTATTAGCTCAAGTAGTTGCTAAGCAACTGGGCGGTTGGATGTGTGGCAACACTTCCTCAGGAGGCTCTGTGCTGACAGGGCAGTCCAAACTCTCTTCTCCAAGCAAAATATTTCAAGTGAATTTACTCCTTTCTACCTTTGACTCTGAAGTGGATAGGGCTGGCCAGCTTTCCAGACCCTCTTAAGGTATCTTTCTTTATGCAAACTATATGTTATTACCCATTAAAAAGACCCCCTGCTCAGATGTAGTCAATAGGCAGCACAGTCTCCTTGTGGGTCCTCTAATATGGGGAGTAGGAGCTGCCTCTGACATGGACTCTGGTGCCCACTCATTGATCACTTCCTCCTGGTAAGGTGGCCTTGCCAGGCCACAGAGGAAGAGGATGCAGGCATCCATATGAGACTTGATAGGCGGGGACCAGATGATAGGGGAGGAGAGTTCGCCCTTTTGGAGGACTAGGGAAGGAGGGAGGGGGATGACGGAGGGAGAGTGGGGCCAGGGGGCGATGGGGGGGGCTACAGTGGGATGTAAAGCAAACAAATTAAAAATAAAAAACCCAAAACGTTCCAAAAAGAAAAAAATTAGATTGATGTCTTCAACCACCACACCCTCCTCAATCCCAAATTTGCTCATGCTTCTTGTGCCCAAGCTGCAAATTCTTCAAATCTTTCTGTTCTCCTTTTTCTCACAAATTTTAACTATATACACAGACAAAGGCTCCTGTCAAGACTTTTCCTATAGCCTTAATTTAGGCCTGGCTGAAGTAAAATTTCCATTGCCAGATTAATTAGTCCATCCCCTTTAATTTAAGGCTTCTACAACATGTCAGGGAATGGACAAAAATTGTTAATTTCTTTGCCACAATGTAACACGAATAACTTTCGATTCATTTCACAGTGGATTTCTTGTTCCTGTGTGAAGCATCACAAGCGTAGTCTTTACTATCCACAGTCCTCTGGGCTTTCTGGTCTTCAGTGTTTCCTCCAGAATCTCCCATCAGGCTCTGGGTGTTTCATTCTAGGCTTTCCCTAGAATCTTCAGTCCTCTCCAGAACCAGTTGACAAAAGCTTCTGAGGCATACTTTCAGCTAGTACTTTCTATTAATAATCCTTTGTAGTGGCAGTCTTTGTGTGTGTGTGTCCGTGTGTGCATGAGTATGTGCATATATGTGCATGAGTGTGTGTGCATGAGTGTGTGTGTGTATATTGGAATTTTTATCACTGACAAATACCTGAGAGAAAAGTTTTAAGGGAAGACGGGTTGATTTTAACTAAGGGTTTCAGCACACAGCAGACCAACTGCCTTACTTTAGGCCTGAGGTGAGGAAGAAGAATTGGTAAGGAGAGTGTGTTGGCAAAGCTTTTCAGCTAGTATTAGCCATCAGGAAGAGGGGAGAGAGAGAGAGAGAGAGAGAGAGAGAGAGAGAGAGAGAGAGAGAGAGAGAGAGCGCCCCACTAGTAGATGCCCTCTTTTATTTCGCTCTCAGTCGCCACTCCAGAACTGAGTGAGGACATTCAGGCAGGCTGTCCTTTTCTTAGGCCTTCTTTTCTGCATTTCTGGAAGAGCAGACACAATTAGAAGCATGTTTTCTAATCTAGGCACTTTGCATCCAGTCAAGATTAACCATCATGGAACCCAAGGAAACTTTATTTTTACCTCATATTTGCATAATATTCTGCACAGTACATGCTCTATACATATGCATCAAACATGAGACTAAGTAAGTGTCATGTTGATGTGTGTGTAAGAATCTGTAGGGCAGGAAATGACAAGGAGAAGGTGGCAGTGAGATGCAGATTGGAAGGGGGAAAGGAGAAAAGCAAGCACATGTAGAAACTATAGTTTTTTATTTTCCCTCCTCCTTCTATTTCCCCTACTGGTTTTGTGTGACATCAAAATTTTATCCCTTGAAACACTTGTCCAAATTATGATTTATACTCATAAATAACTGGTAATATGTTTAAAAATTGTGGTTCAGCTTGTGTCTGGACTTTGGAAGGCTATCATATATGTGGATATACATAATAAAATGTATAAATATTATTTACTTGTCACAATTATTCTTGGCTAAAAGCCAAGTAAACGTTTAGCAAATAAATGAATGACACTGGATAGCTAATATAAAATAATTATTATCTTTAAAAGGATAAGTTTCCTAAAGGCAAAAATTTTGTTATATCAAGTGGCACAATAGACACCAAGGAACTGAATTAGATAGCTAAAATCAGAAGAGAATAGGTGATCCTATATGGGCCCAGTGTGGGTACAAATACATGACACTGATTTAATAATTGCCTATTAGATTTGACTAGTTTATGGAAATAAGCATTTCTATAATACATTTGTAACAAAAATGTAATATAGTAGTCATTCAACTTATTATTTTTTAAAATATTTTATTAATTTATTCATATTACATCTAAATTGTTATCCCATCCCGTGTATCCTCCCATTCCTCCCTCCCTCCTGCTTTCCCCCTACTCACCTCCCCTATGCCTATGACTGTGGGGGACTTCCTCCCCTGTAGAGGCTCATAGGGTATCAAGTCTCTTTTTGGTAGCCTGCTATCCTTCCTCTCAGTGCCACCAGGCCTCCCCATCCAGGGGCCATAGTCAAATGTGAAGCACCAGAGTTCATGTGAAAGTCAGTCGCCACTCTCCACTCAGCTGTGGAGAATGTCCTGTCCATTGTCTAGATCTGGGTAGGGGTTTGAAGTTTACTGCACGTATTGTCCTTGGCTGGTGCCATAGTTTGAGCAGGAACCCTGGGCCCAAATCTGCCTGTCATAATGTTCTTCTTGTAGGTTTCTAGGACCCTCTGGATCCTTCTATTTGCCCATTCTCCCATGCTTCTCTCACCTAGAGTCCCAATAGGATGACCTCCCCTCTGACCTACTTTCCTGGTAAGTGAAGACTTTCATGGGACATGCCCCTTGGGCTAGTGTCTAGATATAAGTGAGCATATACCATTTGACTCTTTCTGCTTCTGAGTTAACTCACTCATTATGATAATTTCTAGTTCAATCCATTTGTCCACAAATTTCGGGAATTCCTTGTTTTTAATAGCTGAGTAGTATTCTACAGTGTAAATGTACCACAGTTTCTTTATCCATTCTTCTACTGAGGGACACTTAGGCTGTTTCCAGGTTCTGGCTATTATGAATAAGGCTGCTATGAACACGGTAGAGCATATGTCCCTGTTGTGTGGTGGAACATCTTCTGGGTATATTCCAAGGAGTGGAATAGCTGGGTCTTGAGGAAGCTCTATTCCTATTTTTCTGAGAAAGCACCAGATCGAATTCCAAAGTGTCATTCAATGTAAAGTAGCATATTATCTTATGCTAATTTTTATTGTTAAAATACAATTTTCTAAAGAGCACCACTTCTGTAGAACACACTTGAATTGCAATTCTTATATATTTCCCCAGTTTGCATCCTACTGGTACAATTCTCTATTACTCTTTTTTTTCAGTTCACCAGTGATTAATAAAAATATAATACATTGTAATTATTACCTACAATTACTCAATTACAAAGTTTACAATTCATGGGTGTCACACTTTATAGCCACAAAATAATCTTAAAAATCTTGTCAGGAAAGTCTCCTTTCTTAGAACTCTGAACATGTCACATTGCTGCCTCTTGATATTAGGCACGCCTTGCCTTAGTGGGCACAGCCTTGCCTCAGTGGGTACAGCCTTGCCTCGGTGGGTACAGCCTTGCCTCGGTGGGTACAGCCTTGCCTCGGTGGGTACAGCCTTGCCTCGGTGGGTACAGTCTTGCCTCGGTGGGTACAGCCTTGCCTCGGTGGGTACAGCCTTGCCTCGGTGGGTACAGCCTTGCCTCGGTGGGTACAGCCTTGCCTCGGTGGGTACAGCCTTGCCTCGGTGGGTACAGCCTTGCCTCGGTGGGTACAGCCTTGCCTCGGTGGGTACAGCCTCATTATTCTTTAATTTCAAAGGAAAAACTAAAAAGCAGACTTAGTCACCTCAAATCCAGCCACTCTAGAAGAAACAACTGAACAAACGCTTACTTTGGTTTTCAAGCACTGGATTTGTTCTTGAGATAATGTGCTTGGTAAGAGGAAAAAGATGAAAGGATGGGTGAAAAGGATTGGCCAGACTTCTTGTCACTCATTCGATCCAAAAGATAAGGTTATACAAAAGAAAATGGAAAGAAAACTGGAGAAACAAATCCAGGCACGAGTGGTGACCATGCCGACAACCCTGAGCAGGGAAAGGACACACAAACCACACAGAGAATTGTGAACAAAACGTATTGGTATTTTGTAAGATATGACCATATAAGATGTACCCAGTAACTGCAAAACAAATTACAGTTTCTGGAAACCCAAAAGGTAAACTGAGATGGGTAGGTCAGGGACATGTGAGTAAAACTATCAAACAATCAAAATATTTTTAAAAAGTTTTGTGAAAGTTTTCAAAGAATAACAAAAAAGAGGTCATGCCTGATGTGCATTAGCACAGTTAATGTTCTCCCAACTTTACCTTAAAATTACCCTTCCCTGCTTGGGAAGGGCTTGTTTGTAAGTGAGAATGTACTTGAAATGTCTAAGAATTAAAAAGAAACACATAAAAGAGAAAAAGGAAGGAAAAAGAAAAGGCTATGCTGAAACTGTCCAGGGCAGAGAGTCAAACTGACCTACTAAGTACTGACAAGCTGACTTGTACTTTTTTTTGCTTTGTTAAATCCATAAATCATAAATTTGGTTCTTTACTTTTCTAGCCCCGTCCACACCCCTGTTTGCACATAACAACAGTGCCTTGTACTTCCCTTCAAATGGCCTTTTACTTTCGGTAAGCCCTGAAGAGGTATTTCAAAAGATGATAGTGAGAATCACATGCTTGGCGGTCAAGTAATAATACTCTTTGAATGTACTTTGCTCTGGTTATATAGGGCATTTTGAAGGAAAGAACAGATGGGAAGGGCAGTTCTTAATTGATAACTGTATAGAAAGATGTTTATTCTTCTCTCCTCACTCTGTCTTGCTACTAAACTTCTCCAATTACATCAAGTGAAAAATTATTTTAGCTGAACCAACCCTCACCTTCCAAGTTCTCAAAACTCTGAAAAAGGCGTTCCCACATTCCCATCAATGACTCATGAGTAAGATTTTATTTTTATTTTTAGCTTATCTGTAACTAGTTGAGTTTTTAAAAAAATTTTAGTTCTATAGTACAATATACTAAAAAGAAAAGAAAAGCCAGATCAAAGACAAACCATTTATCTCTGGTTTAGTAAACTCTCTATTACTTTTTACCACAATTCTTTTAAAACTTCCTCTATTCCAGGAATGAAGAGAGACTAGAAGAAGAAGGAAGATGAAAGCTGGGTTCCATTGGTGGATGCTGCTAAAATATATAGAGTTTTTTCTTATTTGTTCCTTCTCCTTTGCCTTGTTAAGAAAACTTCAAATTCCAGTATGCAATAAATATGAGCAAGTGCACCTGTGCAATGCATGTAGTGCTCCAAGAATTTGTCTGGCAAAGATCCAATGAGCTATTTTATAAGGATCATCTTTCAGGACCAATGTTCCCTCAACTATGCACTGCACAAGAAAGCTCAGGTTTTATGTGGTTTAACATGAACTTGTTAGTCATCATCAGCACACTGTGCCTTTCTTTCTTTCTTTCTTTCTTTCTTTCTTTCTTTCTTTCTTTCTTTCTTTCTTTCTTTCTTTCTCTGTGTGTGATTTCCACCACATCTGCAGGAGGTATCCAGACAGAACTATGTGGTATGAATTAACTGAATCTATTGCCCTTAACTACTTTGGTCTTATACCATGTTGATAGTTGTGCTAGGTAGTTTTACTTGATACAAGCTAGAATTATCTGAGAAGAGGGAAACTCAACTGAGAAAAATGCCTTGAAAAGATCATGCTGTAGGCAGGCCTGGAGGGAATTTTATTAGTCATTGATGGGGAAGGACACAGCCCATTGTGGGTGAGGCTATCCTTGAGCTGGTGGTACCTGAGTTCTATAATAAAGCAAGCTGAGCAAACCATGAGGCTCAAGACAGCAAGCAACAACCCTCCATGGCCTCTGTATGAGCTCTTGCCTCCAGTTTCTACTTGGTTTGAATTCCTGCCCTGGCCTCCCTCAGTGGACTGTGACTTGGGATATGTAAGCCAAATAAGTCTCCTCTTCCACAAGTTGCTTTTGGACATGGTGTTTCATCACAGTAAGAAAAACCCTAACTAAGACAACAGTCAGCTCAGTGGCCAAGCATCTCAATTGTTTTCTGGAGCAGTGCCCTAAAGTGAGTCTCTAACTAAGATTATATTTCAAGTCAACTTATTTTTTCCTTTATTTTATCAATTCATAGGAAATGACATCCTTACTTACCATTACCCAGTTCCCAAGAAATGTTGTACTTTTTGCTGGCACTGTACTTCAACAGGCTCAGGGCACTAGAACTGTTCCAGGAGTTATTGGGGTTACGACGCAGCGCATTTAGAGCAAATATCAGGTGCAGTCCAGAGCAATCAGCAAAGTTATAAAGTTTGTCTAGAGACCTGGCTGGGAAGAAGCAGAGAAAGGCTTATAACTTTCAAATCTCAACAAAAGGAAAATATTAGCCACTACAGAAGCCTTTCCTGCTAGTAAGGAACTGCTTAGACAAGCTCCTAGAGGACACCATTACCTTCTGATGCGTTTTGAGGTGATTTGGGGGAAAGTTAGAATTTCAGACAGAGCCTGCACATCAGAAACCAAGCCTAGCTCACAGTATATTCTATCTGTTAACCAACAGGTAGAATTGCAGATGTTTAAAAGAGGAGGATTTCCCAAATTATCTAGTTCTAATACTGACAGTGTACATGGCAAGGTATAAGGCCACAAAAAACTGGTTGGTCAGTCTTAGAAACTCAGCAGGCCAAGAGTTACAAATCATTTCACTCTGGTCCACACTTGCAGTATTTTTGAGGATGGACATTTTATAACCATGTTGGATATATATGTTTATTATCAGCTTAAACACAGAAAACATTGACTTGATACCAAATATCTCATATCCATCCCCTTCCTTCACTTTTATTATATCCACTCTTGATTGGCTCTCATTTCCATTACTTAGTACAATGCCCATTTATTTCCACCTTTATTACTGTCATCAGTTTCTGTCACTCCTGTAAGCCTTAGTCAGCTTTCAAAACCAGAAAGTGTATATAAGATTGTATTTTCTAGACATGATAGGCAAGTTACCCACAACATCTTGACAATACGGCTGCTTAAACAAGAGCCGAATGATGCCAACAGCAGCTGGCATGCCTATGTGGACGGGCAGATGTTCATGGACCCCACCCGACATGAAGAACTACAGCTCCGAGATGACTGCTGAGAGAAAGAGGAACTGTCTTCCCTATGAGTGAGCCCCTCTTTGGCTCTCCAATTACATCTTGAGCCCTAAAAAACACATCTACAAGCAATAATAAATGAATCCAGTGGGATGTATTTATATATTTTCTACACACACACACATATGTATGTATGTATCAAGTAGAATTTTAAAAAAGAAGCCTTGAATGGGGAAGAGTGTGGGAGTGACACAGGGTGGGGAGGGGGTAGGACTGGACGGAGGAGATGGAGGGGGAGTGATATGATTGTATTTGAATCAAAAATTTTAAAAAGAAGCAAAAGAAGAAGAAGAAAGAAGATTCATCCAAAAAATTTGATTTAGTTTTAAAGGACAAGGGAAGAAATCTGCCCTTGCACTTAGCCACACCCTGATAGAGTTCATTCACTAGAAACTTGTGATAAGACTCTCGGGGCAAATAGAAGAAAGACTGACAGGAATTTTTTAAAAAGAAAGACTCAAGATTTTTTTTTTTTTTGGTTTTAACTTGAGATCTTTTAAAAAGTATCCATTGTGATGAAACTCTATAAAAGAATAGGATAAGAAACTAGCCAAATTAAAAATATTTTAAAGGAAAACCATCATCATTTAAAAGACTATTGGCAATAATTATCAGATTGCACCTACAACATGAGTAATTCTACTATCTTTCTTGCTTTCCTTTAGATAAAATAATTTAATTTCAAGGTTCCCTGACATTTTAAAGGTCCCTTTGGTAGTTTTAATATTAAAGAATCAGAAGAGCTCCATTATGAAGCCCTTTAAAATATGTACTCAGAAGGTTAATTATGTTCATGAAAAATATTCATTCATCCAAACAGATTATACTTATAGTTTGTCAGCCACACAATGACAGATGCTTATAGTTTTAGTTTTATTTGTAAAACTAAAATGTCCATTAAATAAAATCATAATAGAATGCATTGAAATTTAATATAAATGACTGATAGCCATTTTAGATACATTGATTAGTTTTACTTAGCCTTTTTTCTTGCACTTACTATGTCTACATAATAGTGATCCATGCATATGAGGTAAATATATAACAAACACAAAAGTACTTCACTCTGTGATTTCATAAGTTGATGGTTCAAAGCAAGGAAAAAAATCTACAAAAAGATCAATTCAAGATAAAGAACTGTGAAATAATAGTTTAAAATTTATAAATGAGATAAAAGTCAAGAAGTAGGATGGGATGTTAAAAGTTTAAAAAATGTTATTCAGGACAATTTTAATTCTAGCTTCTTCAGTGAAGTCCTTCAAGTCTAGCATTGTATCTCACTGTATCTTTCAAATAAGATAACTATCTAACATGCATTAATTTATGCCTTATGGTCATCTTGAAGAATTCTTACAACCCAAATATTTTATGTTATATAAAAATGTATGTAATGAAATGAACATATAAAAATGAAGAGGCCAAAGAGAGACATGTGTACAATAATTATTGCTAATTTAAGAAATACACTCTGAAGTGCATTAGAGAGATACATGCATTTGAGTGCAGAGAATTTAGTAGATTCTTTAAAAATATAACCTTCTTTGGAATATTTTCTCCTTGGGAATCCATCCAAATAAGCAGATACTTAAAGCTGACTTTCTACTCTGTACAACAGAGTGTACTAGTACCTCGATGTGCCCTGCATTTCACACCACTTTATAGGCCAGTGAAAAAGCAGTGGAGTTAGAGTGATGTAAGCTTGAGCAGCTTGGGGATCTTCCATGCTATGCTGAGAGTTAGTGCTCTGAAAGTTCTTGGGACTTCTGAAGAACATGATTGAAAGACGGCTGAAGGCAACTTTTTAAAAACTTGTCTACATGCAATACATACAAGTTTCAAAAGAAAAGAGACTGACAGACCTGGAAGGAGAGAAAGAGCAAAAGCAAAACAGACAACAACAAAAACCAAACAAACAAAAAATGGAAGTTCAGCCTTTAAACACCACAAAGAAGAGAGGTGCAAAGCAGTGTTGTACCATGTATTAACTAATTGTTAATAACAACTGCAATAAACAAAGGAGGAAAAGGTGGAGGTGGTGGGGAATCACTGAGTTCATCAGCAGGGATTCTTGAAGGTGAAGTGCAAAACTCAAAAGAGATAGAAATAGAGAGCAAAGAATAGACTCAACTTACTTGTTGAAGTTCTATGGTAATGAAAGAACTATCAGAAAAATGAAGCAGAGAAGCACGAGAAGTTGATTTTCTTAAATTCAAGATGTAAACCCTCTTTTTGTCAAAACACTACTTCTTCAATCTTTGCATCGGGGATGGATGGATAGATACATATCAATAAATACAAACTGAGATGCAAATGATTGATGATTTCTCTGAGGTTTCTTGAGATTCTACACTTAAGGAGCGAACCAAAGAACAATTCAATAAGCAACAAAATAAAATAGGACCCATTACTCATTTAGAGGTGTTTGTTCAGCACGTACTACACTGTGTTCTAGGAAACTGCCCTCCTCTCATTTTCTTCCTAGCTATGAGCGAAACAGGCCCTTGCTCTCCTGAAATTGTATTTAATGTGGCTGGTAGGAGAAGTAACAGTGGAAGAAAGTAGAAGCAGCCCGAGTTGGTATGCTGCTCTGAATTGGCATGCGACTGCAGGCGAGGCCAGGGAACTAACTCAAGTGGTAAATACAGAGGGACTCCAACGCAAGAGCCCCAGGAAGGGCAAAAGAAAGGACATGACATGAGGTGACAGATGTGGGAAGGAGAGGGGCCCGTATGGCTGTCCCAGAATGAGTGAGAGAGTAGTGAGTTGAGCTTACTATGGATCAGGACCAGGTAACAAAGGGCCCTACTCGCTATTGAAAACTGTTTTCATCCTGAATGGCTCAGGAAACACTAGACTCTTGAACACAATCCAACTTGCATCTTAAAAACACTAGTGCTGGACTGGGGAAAAGCCCTAGTCAGTAAAGTGCTTGCCATGCAAGCCTGAGGGCTTGAAACACCAGCACCCATTCAAAACTCTGGGCAAGGCTATGTGTATGTGTAATCCCAGTACTAAGGACACAGAAACGGTAAAATCCCTCGGGCTTATTAGCCAGCCAGTTAGCTGAATTAATGAGTTCTAGCTTCAATGAAAGATCAGTCTCAAAATATAAGGTGGACAGAAATTTAGTAAGATACACCATTTAGACCTCTAGTACCTGCATACAGACACACAGAGACAGAGAGACAAACATACACACACATACACACACACAGAAACAGACACAGAAACATAAACACTGACACAGACACATAAACACAACACAACCCACACACATGTATACACACACACACACACACACACACACACAGAGAGAGAGAGAGAGAGAGAGAGAGAAACAGACACATAAACACTGACACAGACACATAAACACAACACAACCCACACACATGTATACACACACACACACACACACACACATCCCACATCACTGATATAAGTTGAAAGAGACTGTAGGGAACTGACGTTTGATTGTCTACCTCACTGGAGATAGACAGGAAGGTATTGTTTGATGACTTGCTGCTTCTGTGTCATATGTTGAGGATCTTCCTAGATCCCCATCCTGTTGTCCCAGTCATTTTTATGGCTCCCTGACTTTATTGCATAGTGTTCCATAACCACTCACAAAAGAAAGAGAGAGGGAGAGGGAGAGGGAGGAGAGGGAAGGAAGGAAGGAAGGAAGGAAGGAAGGAAGGAAGGAAGGAAGGAAGGAGGGAAGGAAGGAAGGAAGGAAGGAGGGAAGGAAGGAAGGAAGGAAGGAAGGGACTATAAGGGGCAGGATTTGGCTAAAGAGTTTTAAGATACTGGAGTCTAATGAAATCTGTATACTATGTTAGAACTCCCCACCATTCTTTGATAAGCTGTTTTCTCATGTCCCCATATTATTACAGGCTTGTTGACTCTGTCTGGTATGTCCTTTCTCCTCATTTCTTTACTCTCCATAGAAAGATCAATGGTTTTCTGTGTGGGAACTTCTGACTTGCCAAGTAGAGACATTGTATCTCTGTTCTGTCTTGGCTCTTTATCTTTCCCTATTATAGCAATTAGCTAATCAGGCTTATTGTTCAGTTCTGTCTTTCTCTCTCAAGGCAGATTGAAGCATTTGTTCTACCCTTTTAGCATCAATTCAGTATCTGCTACATAAAAAACCTTACTAAATGCCTGACTAACAGGTGTTATTTTGAACCATTCGATGTCATTTACTGTTTGTATCCAGCTATCTAACCTCAGTCATCATGGCTCACTGGTCATTTCCTTTAGGTCATGTCTATTGCTGCACACTGTTAAATGCTTTAAAAAAATAGACTCATTGTTTTAAGTTTCAATTTAGAGTGAATGATACTGCCGAGTCCTAGGTAGTCATCTGGTAGAAACTTTAAAAAGAAAAAAAAGCAAGAAAATGGGGAAACTGTCAAAGAAAACTCAGTGAGGCACACTCTGAACAGACCCCGCCTTTTGGAATTTAGAGATGTGCATCAGTTCAAAACCAACAGTGGGCATTTAATTGTAGCAATTAAGAGAGAGGTTTGAAAATTGCCTAAGAGGAGAACTTAGCCATTTTGAAAGAGTGATGATAACTCTAAACTCAGAGCTTAATATCTCCAGGTTAGTCAGGGCAATGAAATCTTAACTAGGATATAAAGAAATCAGCATAAATGCCTACAATTTAACTAAAGCTGTTGGAGGAGAATGAGATTTTGGAAATGTCTGTGAATAAAATATGATAGTACTATCAGAAGACTCAGGACTAGAGAGTAATTGTTGCATTAATCATTTTAACTAGATTAAAGGGAAAACGGAGTGCAAGTTGGTAGAGCAGATCTTTGGATCCCATTAGGAACCCATCTAAATGAAGGCAGGAGGAAATAACAAGAGACCCTGACATTAGTGAAGAGGCTAATATTATTCTTAAGAAATGTCCTCCTAAAACATGTTTCTAAACATGTGAATAGTAATTCTAGAAAATATTTTGTAACATCTATTAAAATGTAAATATTCAACAACACACACAACACAATATTTATATAAATGCACACACAAATATGTCTAGGCATCTCTCCATATATATATTTCTTAATATATACACATAAATTTATAGTATGTACACAAAGGTAAGAATAATTTTAGAAACAATGGATTTCTAGCATAAACAAACATTCCTAACACCAAGATCTTGGTTTATAATTACCATTTCTTAACAAAACATGCTTGAGTTTCTTGGAGAAATGGCTTCCAGGGCAAGGCTAGAGAATGTGTAAGATGTACCTAGGAGATTGTGCGGTGATAAAATTTAAGGAAGTGATTAATCTTGATGGAGGTACATCAAATGCTCATAGGGGCCAACCTGAGGAAATCCTTCCTTTCAGGACCAAAGCTGAGAACACTTTAACAAAATAAATAGTGCTGTAAGTGGGGGGCATGATTCTGTCACGACACAGAGCTTTTACCACATCCCTGCTACATATGCATCTACATATCATCTAGAAACACTGCTTTTGAGACTGGCTATAAACACCACAACATAGAGCACTCTGCTTTTCCAAGCTACTCTGCCTCATGTACTGTGTGAACTTGTTTTACCACCTGGTCTGCTAATGATGGAGGCTCTTTCCACCAACAGAGTTAACCTTAGTAATTGCTAAGAAAAAAATCCATTACTTGACAGGTGCCACTTTCTTGTGGTTGGAGTAGCCACATAGTGGACATCACATATCCACTGTTGTGTGCATAGGTGCCAGAGCCATTAGATTGTCCCTAATCATGTGTTTCCCTGGACACAGTGGGTCACTGCTATGTCACACATAGGCTCACATTCACAAATTATAGCAAAAGAAACTATGGGTAGTGGACACTATGTTGTATACACATCTACAAAAGAAATTCTACACCTAAAACTCAGGGAACAATGTGGGAAAGGGGGCAGAGGACAAGGGAGTCTGCTGTGAGATTGTGTCTCCTAGAAGTGACACGGGAGCTAAACCTATGTTACTTCAACATTATGATCGCCTAAATAGGGCCTGAACGATGACAACACAAGCAGACATGCTATAATGGAGGGGGGAAGCCTCATGGAGCCCTAGCCCTAGAAAAAGAACTTTAGGCAACCAAGGATTGCTGAGAAATGGAGATCTAGTCTCTCTTGGGGAAGAGACTCCTACTTGGCTATCCAATTCCATGTGATCAGCCCTGATATCATATACACATGAGCAACACTAAATGGGCTCAGCAGGTTGTATTTATAAATTTATACACATGTATAAATACATGTGTAGCAGTAATTTTCAAAAATTGACCATCAATTTGAGAGGGAGTAGGGGGCACCAAGCACAGTTAGGATTGAAGAGAATGAAGTGATGTAGTTATATTTTAATTATAATTTCAAAACTTTAAAAATATAATAGTAATAGCATGGTGAAATCTGACCTCTAGGTCTAACTGTGATCCTGTGTATATGTGTGTACACGTATGTAGCCCTGATAATGTACCATTCAAATCTACAGACAGCATGACTGACTGACTGTTCCTAATGCTGTTCATCTTCCCTTATTACTCTGTTCATACTGAGGTCACACATTCCAGGAGCTGATCTTTGCTCAGTCGCTGAGCATTAACACTAGGGGTGCTGAGGGAATTTCATCCCAATACGTTGCAAGACTATTCGCACAGAGAATTTTGGCTTGAAGACACCTTAGGGTTCTGGCGGTACCTTTCTTGGGAATACGCTACAGTCTCTCCTCCTGATCCTCCGTTTCTCTCTCTACACACAGGCATTAAGCTGGTCTGATGCCTTTCTTCTCCATCCGTTCTCCATGGCCACCAATCAAGCTCTGGCGCATATAATTCTATCCTGGTGCCTCCTGCTTAGGAAAACTAAACCATTGCAAAAGAGAGTGAACATGGTCTGAGAAAGCAGGTAGTGAGATCAGAGTTTCCAACTGGCTAGCATACCAGCTAGGAGAGAAACGGAAGGCCATCTTGAATGGGATAGGCAACTTGCATTGATAATTCAGTTTATTAGCTAAAGATGTCAGTGGTGGTGATTTGAGAAAACAGCCATCTGGGTAGAGGGATATAGTTTTAATAATTCAGGTGTTTAAAATATATTGGAAGAAATTTCTGCATAGAGAACAAGGATTTAAGTTATACAAAACCGAATTGAGATCCTGAAGAAAAGCAGTAAGCTGTGCTGCAGTGAATAAGAACATGTGGTAAGAGAATAGATACAGCTAAACAAAAACATGGAGATCTTGATAGCTACAGGTCTTCAGGAGTGTTTGAGTGCTGAATCAAGTCTGCTCTGTTAAGCTGCCAAGAGCTTGTTAGAACAACCCAAAACTCTAAAATATGGGCTAGAGCCTCTGGTTGGATGAGCATTTGAAGTAAATGTCACATTGAACACCAAATGTTTTCAAAGCACCCACACTGTTAAAAAATGCCCAAGATGCTCCTCCCATTCAAGGGCATTGATAACCCTGAGTAGTAGTCCCAACTAGTATCCTGGCCAATGGCCAAATAACTACATTAGAATTAGAGTTCAATAAATTTATTTAGCCCAATTAAATAAATAAAAATAGTATGCAGCCAAAGAATTGTGAGAATTACCAGGAGGATCCCAGGACATCCTTCTGGATTCTGAATTACTTTTTGGGACATGAGATTTACTATCCTAGCAAGGATCACTGGAGATGGGGCAAAATTATTGCTACTGTCATGTTTAGAAGTCCAGGAAGAGTTATGACCACAGTGAGCAGAATAGAAGTGTCCCAGTTGCACCAACAGATTAGAGGGAGGTGTGAAGGGCTTAGAATAGTGGCCCTGATAGATGACTATAAGAAGGCTGGAAGACTGTCTGAGGGTTACGCGACAGGAGAAATGGAAATATACTGCAGCAGTTACATGTGTACAACTGTAGCCTAATGCTTGGCATGAACATCTTAAATGGAGGATTTAAAAAATTTTTATTTTGAGTCATGATTAGAGAGACTTCAATCTACAGTTCTAGACTCAATTAAAGCAAGGCATCATGTAATGGTAGAAGAAGCATGTGAAAGAAGGAAACTGTTTACCTCATGGTGGAAAAAAAGAGAAGGGACCAAGACCATCAAAGTCACACTTCTTGAGACTTGCTCTCTCTAGGCAGCTCTCACCTTCTCAAGTTTTCACACTCTCCCTAAACAGTCCCACAAGCTGAATATGAAGTATTTAATGCATAAGCCAGTGAGGGAACATTCCATATTCAAAACTTATTTGACCTATTCACCAAGGCTGGAATGGCTATGCTGGTGAGAGGAGCAACAAATCACTAAGAACACTAATGATGACTTTTATGTACAGGCAAAGTTTAGTCTTGTCAAAACCATGAAGATGATTTGGGAAGGGGGTAGGCAAGGCAACAGACCCATGTGATGATGCTTACTTTCTAATGACCAAGGTTAAAGGGATACCAGCTGAGCTTGCAATCAGAGACTAGTAAAAATAGCAAACCATGACATCCCTAGAAGCAAATATACAAACAGAAATATGGGTGTTACTTAATGGCTACCCCCCAAAAAATACAAAAGTAAAATAAAAAAAAATGTCAGTGGGGTCAGGAAGACAGCTGCCCTAAAAAACCGCTCTCATTACTTCCTAGTTCCTGGTGTGGAGCATGTTTTCACATAGTGAGCCCTTTAAGTGAAGAATGGTCAGATCTTTAGGAGAAAATTGTAGGATAATATATTATCACAATTCGCCTCCAGAAAAGTCTGTGGCCATCTACTCAGGTTATTAAGTTGGGGAAAACAGATTACTCAGACAGTGGAAAGGATACTTAAACACAGTCTGAATGGACAGTGGCATCGGGAGAAGTGAAGTATAATCATGATCCTCATTTTAGAATGAAACAAATATAGAAGTATATAACAATTAGAGCTCCAGAATTATGCTTAATTAAAATTAGATGTCTATCACTTGTTGACTAATAAGAATCACTATAAGTATGATCATGAAAAAGTAGTGCTTCATGCCTTGAACATGGCCACAATCATCCATATTCAAATTCTAGAGAGAAGCTGTTATTAGTAGTGCTGAATATGAGAATTATTGTTTGAAAACTGAAATTCTGAACAGTGTTCAGTTGTGTGTTCTTTCTTTCTGTGGGCATTATCATTGGACATTTTGGAGCAGAGCCCAAGAGCTGTAAATGAGAGACCACATAATTCAACATTAGTGCTCTGATCATCTTTTACTAGTTCTCTTTGGCAAGCCTAATGTTTGAGAGAAATGTTTTTATCTGCTCCACATGTCCATCCGTGATTGTGATTGGGGAAAGCAGGGGCTGCAGAGACACAGCTCTTAGAACAATCACTACCACCAAAACCAGTCACAGAATGTAAAAATCATCCTGCCAGTCTTGCTTTTGCCTCTTGGCACTTGTATGTGTTTGCTGGTGTTGCACATGTGGGAGAAACTTCTAAGGAAGCCATCTGTACAATCAGATCAGAACTCTGGTGATGACTCTTGGGTTCTCAACTCACCCCAACCCCCATTCACAGCTAATTGCATCCTCTTTTCTTTTGCTCATCATGGTGCCGGTGGGTGGGGCTTTAGCCTGGCCAGAGAAAAGCATCAGAGCAGATGCTGCAACTTTAAGTGAAATCAGGTGTTGCCTTCCCTGAAGTGAGATCTGGAAAATGTCAGTTGTTAAGTAATAGATATTGGCAGCCAAACACTTGCCTTTTCCACTGGGCTCAGTCTTGCCTTTCCCTACAAGAAGTATTTGGGCCTTTCCCCTTTCTCACATTGATTTGTTGTAGATGTTCATCGAACATGATTCTAAACATATTAAAAATAGGAGGGTTGGGGATAAAGGAATTCTCAAGTGTCACGACTCTCTAGCACCAATGGTGGCTCAAGCTTCCACCTGTGGAGAAAGTACAAAGAATCTTTTGAGGAGTAGGGAGAACAACTGAATCACAACTCCTTTCTCCATGTGCTGATTGCTATCAGCAGAAACACAGCACCAACATTTGTTAAAGTCAAATTATTCCACAGAGTTGTGAGAACATTCTTCCTTTCACTGTCTTCTGCTGAGCCAGTCTGGAGCTGTTCCATTGCAGAATTGCAATCCAGACTGTGGAGTCATACATGTGTGTGATTTATGATCATCTTTATTTGGTTTGGTTGATTTGCATAACATGCCTCCACACATTCTGGAGCTGACCCAAATAACAGTGTGGGTAGGTTGACAGTCCCATCTTAATCGAGGTATGCTTCTTACCCTTGGATCCACCTCATATTTACCTGGCTGAAACATGGATCACTGAAAATGTGACTGGGAGGTCAGTGCCACCGGTGCTATAGTCTAGTCAGGGCAAACACAATATGTGGTCTGGTTGATGTCTAAGGAACAAGTTAATGGAACAACTTCAGAATTTAAAATTCTAGGAAACTAACAACCAACTACAAGGAAAGAACATGGGTCTTAACTAAGAGGCTTTTGCACCCATCTCTTTTCATTGAACACAGTATCTGTCCAGCCTTATCTATCTTGAAGACTTTACCTTCTACTGTTAGCTAATATTTTATATCCACAGTAAAATATAGAGAGCCTAGAGCTGGTCCAAAACCCACATCTACCATATTAACTAGCTTTATCCAAATGTCTCATGTGAATGTAAAACTATATATGTAAAACAATCTTAGAAGCCAACACAATAAGTATATTTTTCTTCTAAGTCTCTGAATTCAGCCATTTCTTAGTCATCATGGAGTTAGTACGTGTTCCTCCCTGTGTCATCTACCACAACCAGAGCTGGTCAGAGTCCAGCTTCTAAAATCTTTCTCTGATTGGGCCTCAGATTCTTACTGCGATTACTTTGATTCAATCCACTAAATTCTTTACCAAAAGAGTTGCCATGCATGCTCTCTTCTTAGCATCCTTCAGACCTTCTCCATACTGAAGCTTGGCCACACATTTCCCTATGTAGAATCCCTGCCAAACATTTAAATAGAATCTAACCATAAGAAAACAATCCTACAAATTCACATTTTGTGATATTCTACAAGAAAACTGAACTGTATTATTAAAACATACATTTAAAATGAGAATGTCACAAAAGACAAACTATGATTGGGGAAAACTGTGGTAGATTTAGAGAAAACTAAAGAGGCAAGAAAACTAAATGCAAGCAGGAGCATTTTGGGTAATCTAGAATTGACAAGGTAGAAGGTGGGATAGCTACCATTGGAATCACTGTACTAAATAGGAAAGCATACAACACCAGCTATATATTATGTGGCAATCAATCAATATATTATATATTTGTTAAGTGTCAAGTTCAAAAGATATTCAGGACAAATGGCTACCTGTGGTGCCTGTTAGCATGCTAAAAGCACATGCTGGCCTCCGGGCTGCCTCAGCATGCAATACCTATAACAGAGTCTATGCTGGGCTCCTGCTCCTTACCATAAACATCTCGAGCTCATGGGCTTCCCTTTCCCCAGCTTCTTATTCCTACATAACCCTGCCATTTCAGCCATGTGCTCACTTGGCCCTCTTTTTTGTCTTCC
>NC_140484.1:17023260-17245760 GCF_964271855.1 Acomys minous | reverse complement strand
CTGTCACACCAGTGGACTCTACAGGCTACTCGCCCACTGAAAGTGAGTCGCTACTTCTGAAGTACAAAGGCGCAGGAGAAATGCAGGCAGCTATCCCATGTCTGTGGTTTACACTGTGGGTAGTAAGTGTGTGCCCCGGGGAGGTCAGAACCATAATGCAGAGTTGTTGGCAGCACCCAAACAGCCGGCTAGCATTTAAAGACATAGCCGTCGTTTACTGGAAGGTTTCCGCCATGTTGTCTTCCCTTAGCATTGAAATAAGGGTGTTAATGCATTAGATTGGTTTTCACTGGGGGTGGGGGGGGTGGGAGGAAGGGATGTGACGCGTTAATAACCTAGTGAGGAGCAAGCTGTCATCGTGAAAATCAGTGGTGTGTGTCCACTGACCATGGTAGTTTGCACTCCCTCCTCTGTCTTGTGTGTATGAAGGAAGGCTCCCTGGACCCTGATTTTTCACCTTTGCGGAGGGTGATAACCACTTAGAGGTTTAGGGCTGGGAAAATGATGGAACCAAGGTTTCTTTTGACATTGGTGGTAAATAGTTCCTAATTTTAACGTGTTACAGTGTTTATATATTGTGGGAAATGTTGCACTTTAGGCCTGGGGAAATCAAATATAGTCAGGTTTATTTATTTGCTTATTTTGAAAGGAGAAAAAAAAATGTATTTTGGCCCATGGTCTCAAATGCTCCCTGCACAACCAGCTGCCTCCATTGCTTTTAAGCATATTTGGCAAGGACAGAACATCGTGGCAGAGGAAACACTTTTCTTTTCTGAGCAGCCAGGGAGCAGAGAAAGAGGCAGCCTTGAGTTACACAGCAACTCTCAGAGGCCCTGGCAGCACTCTATAACAGTGGAAAAAGAGTCAGGGCTCCATGCCTTACACAAGCCTTACTGGCCTGGAGGACTAAGAGAGAAATACTGTGAACACAGAAAGGGGGAGCACGGTACTGTTAACATTCTGATGTTACATCTCGGATGTGACCCCCAGGACACCAGGGAAGAGAGAAGTTACTGTGGGCTCCACCAGACTCCAACACTGACTGTCCGTCTGCTGCTTATTTCTCTGTAACCGACCCACCTGACAGTGAACTTGCTGAGGTATGGAAGAACGAAAAAAAAAAAACAGTTGATGTCCTCCTGTGTTCTAGAAAGTGCCACCAGCACCCAGGTTTTCACAGAAAATAGATGGAGAGAGAGAGAGCTTCAAAATTCTCTCCACTCCAGCTCCCTGAGATGAATCACTGCCTTGGGTGACTTGAGTGTTACAGGAAGTGACCACCAGGGGGCACACTTTCATCACTGTAAAGCCGGGGTCTCGCTTCCCAGCTGGAAAACAAGCCAGCATGGAAGCCTTCAGGGAGCTGAGAAGGAACACACAGGTATCTTCAGAAAGAAACACATGTTTTTTCTTTGCATGCTTCATACCTAAACTCTATTGGTTCTTTCAAATATTGACCAAAGCTACTGTGGGGGAATGCTGGAAGCAGGATTCTCCATTTCTTTGGTCTAATGTGGCGCGGCTACGTAGACCCCAAGCAGTATCCTCTGATTGTCTTACTCTGTCTCCCAGAGTCTCGCTTGCTACACCTAATACCATTTACGCTGGTGGTTTAAAACAATTCCTACAATTAAAAAAAAATACAGAAAACTGTACCCACTTCCTGTGAGGTGGTAATGGATGATTTACTTTCTCAAACTCTGACTGACAGTGGGGATGCTGGCCAAATCCCTGGCTGGCTTCTCAGACACAGAAGGCTCCCTGCTCCCCCATTAAGTCCTGGTGTGAGTAGCAATCAAGATGAGGGTCTTATTAAAGCTGGAGATCTGGCTACCAGCCTTGACTGTGTGTGGCGCACGAGGTGGGGAGGAGTGAAGGCTGAGGCAGGAAGACTGCTACAAGTTCAAAGCCAGCTCTGTCTAGGTGAGACCAGGGGCTGGAGAGAGGGCACAGCAGGAAAGAGCACTGCTGACCAAAGCAAACACCTGAGTTCTAATCCCCAGCCCTCACGTAAAAGCGGAGTCTGATGGAACACAACACACACGATATGCAAAGTATTTAACTGATTAAAAATAAACCTTAGTGAGTTTTTTAAAAAAGTAATGAGATCCTGTTTCAAAGAAGAAGAGGAGGAGGGAAGAGGAGGAGGCGAGATTGGAGCCCTCACAGGCATTGTTGGTGGGACTGCAAAACAGTATAGCTGCTAAGGTAACTGACATGATGGTTTCTTAAAATAATAAAAATAAATGACCTGAATGTAGAAAAACCACATGACCCAACAAGTGTGGGTGTACCATATTCCCAAACGAATCAAAAGCAGAGGGGCTGGAGAGATGGCTCAGTGATTAAGAGCACTGCCTGCTCTTCTAAAGGACCCGGGTTCAATTCCCAGCACCCACATGGCAGCTCACAACTGTCTGTAACTCCAAAATTTGACACCCACGCACCAACGCACATAAATTAAAATTAAATAAAATATTTTTTTAAAAAAGGATCAAAAGCAGACTTGAGCTAAATGTGGGCATGTCTAATTTCATTACAACATTATTCATAATAAGCGGAAGGTGGAAGCAAGCCAGTGTCCATCAGAAACTAAGAAGCCAAGCGAAGCAATATGTGCTCACAGTGGCAAGTTGTTCAGCCCTAAGAAAGAGGGGCAACTCGAACGCACGCTACAGTGGAGATGAACACTGTAAACATTTTTGCTAAGTGACATGGAGCAGACTGGAAAGGACGAATAGAGTTCCACCTTTTTGGGATACCTGGAATGGCCCTCGTCGTACAGAAGGAGGCGTTGCCAGTGGCCACAGGAAGAGGACCATAGGAGAGGACAGTCGCAAAGTTAGTTTCAGTAATGTGACAACGATGGTGGCAGTACAACACGAATGTGCTTAAAGCCTCTGAATTATGCATTCAGAAACAGTTTAAACGGTGACACTTTATACTACCTATGTCTTACAAAAATGAAAAACACAGTGCATCCCTGGGTCCTACACTACTGGTTCCACGGGTTTGGGAGAAAGCACAGGAACTCTCCATTTTAAGCCCTGGGTTTTTCTTTTTCATGTGTATGTCACATATAAGATTTAGATATGGTTGTCTCTTTCCACTCAAAACAGCACTGGCAATAGGGACACAAAGGTGGGGCTGGAGTAGGGGCTTGGTGTACAAATGTGAATATCTGGGTTCAAATCCCTCACTCCCACATAAAAACTGGGCATGGCCAAACATGCCTGTAACTGTAGCACTGCAGGATGGAGAGGAGGTGAGGATTGAAGGAGCCTGCGGGCTACCCAGCCTAGCCAAAATGGCGAGCTTCAGACTCAGTGAGAGACCATGTCCCCAAAGAATCAAGCGGAGAACGAAAGAGGACACACAACACACACAGATTTTTAAAAAAATTAAAACAACCTACATATGTCCACTCAATTATGATACGGGTCATTAGAGCTGGCAGTGTAGCTCAGTTGGCAGTGTGCTTGAGCAGCACACAGGAAGCCTTGGGTTCAATTCCCAGTCCCGATTTAAAATCTGAGCTTGACAGCTCATGTCAATAATCCAAGGAGGCAGAAGGATGAAAAAAGCCAAGGTCATTTTAGGCTACACAGTAAGTTCAAGGCCAGCCAGGGCTACATGAGACTTGGTCTCAAAAACAAACAAACCAAAAAATCCCCATGAGCTGATGATACCTTAGCAACTAGCATGTTTACAAAGCATGTTTACAGCCGCATTATCATTTAGCTTGTGGGGCTGTTTGTGAGGCAAACGGCATCATCCCCTGATAGCTGAGTCAGTGCATCTAGACAACTGCATTTCCACTGCCAAATCTCTTGTGTCTTGCATTCGCTTTTCTTTGCTTGGTGTTTCTGGCACCTCTTGCTGTCCTAGAATACGTCAAGTATGATCCGTTCATTAGCAGATCAACCCCTTAGTTGAAGCTGCCCAGACTGAAAGCCCAGGCGGCCAGGAAGCAGCTAAGGGTCTTTCCTTGCCTCTCAAGGATATCAGAGCCAAGTTCTTGAGCACTAAATGGCTCCTTCACAGACGCGCTGTTGGAACCACACTTCTGCTTAATCTGCTTGGCAAGCAGAAATGTCAGGTAGTTTGTGAAAGGGTATAGTAGAGACAAACTAGGTTCATTCCTCTTTATGATTAAATCTGTTTCTCAAGGACTGGGCTACGCCCCACCTGTAACCTTTACTACACGTGGCTCCGTCCTGCCTGTTCCAGGGAATGGCGACCATGCCTTTGTCTTGGGGGGTTGTTATGGTCAACTTGCTGTGCTTGTGTCCTGCCTTTGTGACCCCCACCTATTTACCTTCCAAAGCCACCATTTGGAAACCCCCTACTCCTAAGCTACAAAAACCTTATCTTCTCCGCATCCGGGGCCGCTCTCTGAAACCTGCATTAAGGGAGATGGCTGCCGGACCAGCAATGTGTTCTGCCATGCACAATAAGCTATGTGTTCTGCCATGCACAATAAGAAAGCTTGCTCTAATGTGGCCATTGGGTTGGTGATCCTCTAGTCCTGCCTGCTGGCCTTAACTCTTCTCTCCGGGACTACTGTTGCCAAGTTCTTATGGGTCTTACCAGAGAGATTCATTCAGTTGTAAACATATGTTTACCACTCTCGAGGGGATGGGACCTGAGAGAATGGAGCCGAAAAAACGAGGCCGACTAAAGTCTCACACATGCCCACTTTATTCAGCGAATCAGACAATTTATACTCTGCGAGTTAAGAGGAGTCACATGAGTAAAGTGTCCGCATCACAGCGGCAAGCCAAATGTGGTGGGCTAGCTGCGTGCAGCAAAAGCATGGTTTTCCATAGAGGCATATAGACAAATAGCAATGGCCAGTTGCAATGAGTAATCTGAAGTGAACCCACTTCTATCCACTACACCTGGGGGGGGGGGGCCACAAAAGCATAATCCAAGAGGCCGCAACTGAGGCCGCAAGACCATTGCCTTAGTTTCTTGGTGTTTCCTCACAAGCACTCAGAAGTCTCCTCACACAACTCCATTCTTGGACTGTGTTCTGACACATACACATACAACATATTATCTATCTTTCTTTAGAACACACATAGGCACACAAACAATGACATACTTTACTCATTGTTCTCACACACACATATATGTATATGTATACATATATACATACAGACATACACACACATATATGTATATGTATATGTAAATACATACAGACACACACACACACACACACACACACATATATATACTTATATATCAGAGATCATTCCTTATCCTGTTTCAGTTTTTCCATGGCTACATAAATTCTGCTATGTAGACTTGACGTGGTTCACGTATCTTGTTCCCTTTATTGGTTTTGTTTTGTTTTTCTTTGAGACAAGGTCTCTCTACATAGCTCTGGTTGCCCTGGAACTCACTATGTAAACCCAGAGATTCTCCTGCCTCTGCCTCCAGAGTGCTGGGGTGCTTTAATAGGTGTGCACCACCACACCCAGCTATCTATTCCCTTTTATGGATGACTATGCTACCAACAGTTGCCAAAACGCTATGCCTGAATTCTTGCAGCTCATTTTCCTGCAGGTGAGTTCTTCTATGGAATTGCCAGGCCAGAGGTTATGATTTGTTTTCAACTGTGATAGACGTAGCCAGGTACCTTCTGAAGACACTGCACCAGCCCACAGCCTCGGCAGCAGAGTTACCACACTTTTTTATTTCTGAGCTCTGCCTCTCCAGTGACATAGGAGCTTGTTGCCATCTTAACTTTTATTTCTTATGATCAGCAAAGTGGAGCCTTGTCCAGTGGTTAGGCACCAGCCCCTCTGTGAGTTTACAATTCAGATCCTCATTTCTGTATTGTGCTAGATTTTATTGATTTTTTCCTTTTTTACTTACATAAATGTTTTACCCACTTAGAATGCACATTTGGGGGCTGGAGAGATGGCTCAGACGTTAAGAGCACTGTCTACTCTTCCAAAGGTCCTGAATTCAATTCCCAGCAACCATATGGTGGCTCACAACCATCTATACTGAGATCTGGTGCCCCCTTCTGGTGTGGAGGTGTTCATGCAGGCAGAGCACTGTATAAATAATAAATAAATCTTTAAAAAAAGAATGCACATTTTGGAAGGCACTTGTAGCCAAGCCCGAGGGCCTGAGTCCAATCTATGGCAACTAGATGTTAGAAGGAAAGAAAAAATTACTGAAAATTGTCCTCTGGTCTTCATAAGTGAACTGTGGCACACACGCATGCATGCATGCATGCATACAAGCACACATACACACACAAAACAAATAAATACATGTAATGAAAAGGATGTTAATTTTAGGTTCATGAGCACTTAAAATATATTTCTCATTTTGTTTTTTTCTTCATAAGAACTTTGTTTTGCCAGGAAGAATAGTTTAATGAAATTCAGCTCTTCTTTTACGGCTTCTGGATTTTGCAATACACTCAGACCTGTGTTTGCATGTGTCCTTTCAGTGTTCCTTTGAGTCCACTTGGAATGTATAAAGTATGAAACTTTTATTTGGCTTTATTTGGCTACCTCATCATGCTAGCATTTATTTATTGCCTTTCCCCCATGGGTTTGAAATTCTGTCTTTATAAGATAGTAAATTCGTATTTGCATTTCTGAACATTCAATTTCATGCACGTTTACTTTTCTTTCTGAGCAGCCTATGTCATTTAAAGAATGGTTAAGGATGATTGTAGCTGGTCTTTGCTATTTTGTGGGTTCTTCTTTTTCCCATCCTTTATCTCCCCAGTTTCACTCCGTATCACTAGATAGGAGAAAAAGAAGCATAGAGGGGAGAAAGAGAGAGAGAGATCCCTGAATCTAATTTCTTTGCTCTTGTCTCTTCTTTGAGCACAACTACTAAC
The DNA here is from genome assembly GCF_964271855.1 of Acomys minous. Lineage (NCBI taxonomy): Eukaryota > Metazoa > Chordata > Mammalia > Rodentia > Muridae > Acomys > Acomys minous. Next base: position 17,238,886 of record NC_140484.1, on the reverse strand, counting down.
AAGCTGCAGCCAACCCCCATGAAGGACCACCAACCACCAACCCCACCCACTGGAGCTCCAGCATCTATAGACCCTCTGAAAAGTTCCCAGAATTCCAAACATCACACAATTGCAGAAACTATCTGCAGCTGGCAAAAAATCACGCTTCTGCTAGAGCATGAGGCAAATCATAGCCAGCTGCTGCAGACATTCCAAAGCAGCCCCACATCCCCACACCCGGGAGTAGACAAAAACATATTCTTACAGTATTTCCTTTTTTTTTTTTTTAAAGAAACCAAAATTCCAGGCTGTGATGGAATTACTTTATTCACCACTCTTAAATCGGTTAACACTCTCTACATAATTATTAAGAGCAATAGCTGGATGATAAAGTCCCCATCTAGCGTGTTCAAGGCACGGGGTTCGATTCCCAGGACCAAAGAAGATTAGTTCAATACAACCACCCCTAAAGCACTAATTCTGGTATATAATTACTTTCATGTATGCTTGAAAGAAAGATAGCATAATGGGAAAGTCCTGGGTTTCTGTGTCTACCTCACACTCAGCTGAGTGACCTTGGAGGCCATCCTTAGTCACTTACCTGCTCCAGCTGGTCTTCAGTCTCTTCATTCATAAAACAGAAACAATTTCAGACCTTTAGCCAACGAGCCAATTAAAAAGCAAAGGAAGGCAGACTGTTTACGGCAGTGCCTGGTAGGCAGCAAATAGTTATTGTCATTTCTGTTGCTCTTAGGATTTAACCCTCAGGTGACCAACTTGTGTCCATTTGTCTGGACTTTTCCCATTTTGCCACTGATATCCCAGAGTTGGGGGCAATCTACCGGTCCCGAGAAAAACCAGGGCATTTGTTCACCCCAACAATAGCCACATGCTTGTTTTTTCCTCCACAGAGCCCATACTGCTCAGTCCTCACATTCATTAACTCGTTTCTTACATATTTGTCACAAAATGTGTGCTTTTTCTGCAAACAATCCAGATTCTTTTCTGGGTCCAGTAGACTGCGCCCTCCCTGGGGCTAGTAGGCATTCTTTGGCCATCAGAGCCTAATCTTGGATTTCCTCAGGTTTCCACCCAAGTCAAGATCAAAGTGCTGCACCCCGAAGGTGGGGAGGTTAGAAAATAGAGCTCAGCCGAGACAGAAGGCAAAGGATCCCAGGGCGAGGAGACTGGAAAGCTTTGCTTCTAGAACTGACGAGACACCACAGGCAGTCTCCCCAGAACCGACTTGCTAGAGTGCGAAGGCCAGTGCTCTTCCTCATCACTACCATGCTCTCCTCTGCTCTGATAGACAAGCCGTGGGGCCCAGCGGGGCATGTAGCACATTTTGTGTTTCTCAGCTGGGCCTGCTCAGAGTCCACACAGACAAAAAATGCTGGGTCCTGGTTAGCTCCGTGTCAGAGAAGTCAAGTTGGTTTAGATTTAATTTAATGATGCAATAGAAAGAGATTAGACTGAAAGCCAGAAAATGGAGTTTTACCTCACTCCTTTCATGGACTGACTCTGAAACCCCAAACCACTGTCTTCCTGCACAAAATAGGCAGTTCAAGGTGTCCAACACACTGCTCCCACATTCTTTGCCAGCCCTCTGCCTCTGCTGGACAACAAAGGACAAAATTGAATGGGTCTTTATCATTTATTTATTAGCATCCTCTGTGCTCGGCTCTGGTAGTGCTGTTGGAAAAGGGTTGCACCCTGATGCTCCCACCTCCTGGGTGTCAGTGGCTTCTTTCCAAAAGGCAGCGTGATAGAGGGGGACCTGGGGGACCTGCAAGAGACTGAAGAAAATGAAACACCAATGTGGGGGAACACCCATCATGTCACTGTCAACTTCTCCTGTCTGGCCATGTCCTTCATCTGGCCTCAGAAAGCAAACTCTAGAATGGGCAGAGTCTGGCTCTCTGGGCAAGGCAACCTACCCTTCTCTGGCCAAACAGCACCAGAGTGACCCGCGTTCTCTCTCCCTGTCACATCTGATCAGAGGACTGGAAAGAGAGCAAAGCCTTAGCAGAGGAAAAAGCGCCCTAAAACAAGGGCAGCAGAACAGGAATCAAATCTGCCCCCCACGCCCACCCCAAATGTTTGTCATGGAGCTCTCTTGGGACTCAGCAGCCACCGTCCACCTGTGTGTTGCCTGTGTTGCTTTTCATCTCCAATGGCAGCATGCAGTAGTTACGATAGATGCTATCTGCCTGAAAGGCCCAAGGTATTTATTATCTTGGCCTAATAGAAAAGTTTGCTCATCTCTGCCATAAAGGGATTGCCTGGTAGTTCCTGCTAATGAGACCCCCAGCACTATGCCTGTTCACTGCAAGAAACAGGTCTTTGGGGTTCCCTTCTAGTCTGGGGGTTATGCTGTACTTTTCTGAGACATTATTATTATTATTATTATTATTATTTTTTTTTTTGCTTATGCTAGTGTGGGTCCATTATTATCGCAAAGAACCAATGAAACCTATCATTTTAGCATTTACTGTTTGTTTGTTTGTTTTTTGTTTTTTTCTAGACTGGATTTCTCCTGGACTCACTTTGTAGACCAGGCTGGCCTCGAACTCACATCAATCCGCCTGCCTCTGCCTCCTGAGTGCTGGGATTAAAGGCGTGCACCACCATGTTAGCATTTACTTTTTATTTTTCAACTTTCTAAAATTTTTTTCACAGACATTTCACTGTAGCTGGGGGTCCAATCCCACCCACTTTAGAGGCTGAAACAGGAGGAAGTGAGGTTCAAAGCCTGAACAGCCTAGGGAGAGCTCCACCCAATCCCCACCTTCACCCACAAAACAAAAGGAAAAGGGGAGGAAAGCATGGAAGAGGGAGAGCATGGGCCTTTCCGTATTGGCCCTGGGTTCCGCGTTCACGCATATACGGTCCCCAGGCTCAGACACAGGCAGGGGTGCAGCCTCTTGAACCGTCCGGGTCTGTTGCAGGGCCTGTAAGCACTTGAGGCCAGAATGGTTAGGGATTTCTGTTTTATGCACTCCTTGAGTTGTGGTGCTCCTAGCCCTTAAAACGTATAAAGGTAGGGGGCTGGCCCAATTTTCACTGGTCTCGAGGGCATATTTAGTTTACTTATCTTGAGCTTTGTGGCCTCTAGGTACAATGTAGCTGCCAATCAATATTTGGCAGGACCTTTGACAGATTTAGAGAAACTTTGGCCGTGAAGGCCAGGCCATTGTGGGGCCACAGGGGGAGGGACAACCCAAATTTATCGTAATATCTGGGCCTGAGTAAGTCGCCCCCACAGTCTTCTGATAATGGGAAGAGGTCCAGAGTCAGTGTTGGGGTCCCAGTCAGGTCAGAGGGAGAAAACTTGCCCTATCCGGTCTGCACTGTCGCACTGGTCCCCCGTCCAGCCCAAGGGCAGCTTTTCTACTCTTGTCAGAGACTAATGGGTCTGACGTTTCCAGTCATACAGACGACTGCTTGAAAAGGAAACTTGACAAAGTGGTCAGAGCCAGGGGCAACTGCTCTGGTGAAGGCTTGAGGTCACTAAGTGGTAGTGTCACATACCTTAAATGCCAGCACTCAGGAAGCAGAGCAGATAGATCTGATCTATAAAGCCAGTTCTAGGACAGCCAAGGCTACTCAGACAAACTGTGTCTTAAAGAAAACAAAAACAAGCTGGGTAGTGGTGCACATTCCTTTGATCCCAGCACTCAGGAGGCAGAGGCAGGTGAATCTCTGTGAGTTCAAGTCCAGCTTGGTCTGTAGAGCGAGTTCTGGGCAGAGAAACTCTATCTTGAAAAACCAAACCAAACCAAACAACAACAAAAACACCCCAAGACAGAAACAAGCAAACAAAGAGGCTACAGATCTTAAGCAGGGGTGGGAGAGTGTGGGGGATCTTGCACCAGAGCAAGCCACTGGTCAATACAGGGAAACTGGTTGGGTGGCCAAAATCTATCTCCTAGTCGCCATGGTCCAGACAGCCTGAACCACCACTGGGCCATCGAGAGCCAATTGATTTCATGGAAAGTCTAGAGGGATTTTTGCATCACCATAACAGCAGCTGCCACAGCCAGAGTCACCACCGGGCTGGTTTCTAAAGATCTCTCTGTGGCCTTTAGAAATGTCACAAGGTATCCGCTAGAGAAGACTGCTCAGACACAGATTCAAGCCGATAGAAAGTCTCTGTTTGCTGGTGGGCGAATGCACCGGCTGCTCAGGACCCTACTGCAGTCCCGAGCCTTTCTCAGTGTGAGCTTTTAGGCACAAAAGCCACGTCCTGGGTTGACATACTTCAGTTAAGAAGAACGGCTAGCCAGAAGCAGAACCACGGAAGCCAAAAGGCAAGGTTAGTGCATTCAGGGACTTTCCCAGAACTCTGGACTCTGATGGATCAGCTTTGGTCCTCATTGTGGCAAGAGGTGCTGCCCATGTGCTGAGTGCCACGGCCTGAGTGGTACTTCCATCATGGCGTCAGTTGTGCTAAGGTTTTGGGGGCCTGTTACCCTCCCTCACTTCCTTCTCTCCTCCCTTCTGGTGATGGGAGCTGAGCTCAGAGCCTCAGGCGTGCACTTGTAGCTAACTTGATATTGTAAATGTTCTAACGGTGTTAGAGGACAGCGCGAGCACGGTGAGATCCGCGTGGGGTTAGGGATCCTGGGCTCTGGGCGCGCTTCTTGGCTCTGGCCTAGCAGTGTTTTGTACATGAACAGGACTTCTGAGAGTCGCAGCATTTGAAAATGCAATGGAATATGCTGATAATCACTATGGAAGAAAGAGAGTGCGAGTTCAGATAATTTCTTCAAGCCGAGCCAAGAAGCAGAGTCTGGCTGGTGCCAGCACTTTCAGAAACGAAACCAGCGCTGAGGCTTGTGTGAAGGAAGGAGACAGATCCTCCGGATTTGCAGAGCCTGGAAGATGCCTTCAGTGATGAAAAATGTCTATCTGGATTGGCAGCCTCCAATAAGCAGGCGGATTATCTGGCTTCCTCGGCTCAGAACTGACCGGACTTGTTAGACCACGCCATAGCTTTCAGGAAGGAGGGAGGGAGGAGGAACTGGCTGGTAACATTTAGTGCAAATAAGACACAAGCTGAGCTGGCACCTGGGAGCTGGCAAGTCGGCCAAATTCAGGTCTGCGGAGCAGAGTGGAGGGAAAAAATGGTCGCTGACTTCACACACAGCGTAACCTCCACTTACCAAGAAGCACCGTGGCCCACTCGAGTGTATCAGTGAACCTGAGATTTGTCACCAACTGAAATCACGAATGTTTTCGAATCACATCACTTTGTTGTAGGTACCACAAAACATTTAGGCTCATCACTACTTTAAAATTATGATAGATGCTTGACTCGCTGCTGTAGAGCTTGTTTCTTTGTTTGTTTGTTTTGTTTTGCTTTGCTTTTCAAGACAGGCTTTCTCTGTGTAGCCTTGGCGGTCCTGTACTTGCTTTGTAGGCCAGGCACCCCAAAGAGCTGGAAGTACAGGTGTGTGCCAACATGCCCAGTTTAGAGTTTGTTTCTTAATACATAAAGTACCTACATTAGTACTGTGTTGTATAGTTGGGGTTTTTGTTTGTTTGTTTTGCCTTTGAGAAAGTCTCACTCACTGTGTACCCTGGCTGGCCCAGGAAGTCACTGTGTAGACCAAGCTGGCCTTAAATTTACAGAAATCCACCTGCTTCTGCCTCCCACGTGCTAGGCCAAAGGTGTGTGTGTGTGTGTGTGTGTGTGTGTGTGTGTGTGTGTGTGTGTGTGTACACGTGCACACAAGCATGTGTGCAGAGGTCAGAGGACTTGCAGGAGTCATTTCCAACTGCAGGTGCTGGGGATTGAGCTCAGGTTGATGGCAAATGCCTTTACCCAGTGAATCACCTTGTCAGGCCTGGCTTTTCAGTTTTCCTTTTTATTACATTTCTTTACTTAGTGTGTGGTGTGTGGCTATGCGTGCGTGCCACGGCACGTATGTGGAGGTCAGGGGGAATTACTTCTCTCTTCCTCTCAAGTGGGTCCTGGGCCACCAGTTCAGGTCATCCACTTTGGTGGACGCCACCTTCTGAGTCACGCTGACAGCCCCATAGGTTTATTTGTGTAACTGCGTTCTGATGTAATTTATTTTCTAATCCTATAAATCACATGCATTCCAACAAGGGCTCTAGGGGCTCCAAGAGACTGCCAAGGGGGTTGATCCATGGAGTCTGTTCTAGAAACAGTCAAATAGAATAGACCAACGCCTTTCCAGAAGACATTAAGGGATCCCTGTAGAAATGTGGACAAATGCTTCAAGTACACTGTGACAAAGGAGTCCTTCCACATGGCTGTACCTGGGGGTGGAGTGGGGATTCTGTTTAGTTTTTTGTTTTCAGATGACAAGTAGAAAGATGAAAGACTCTGAATTTGCTTTTACACTGTCATTACATCAGCCTTTTTGTGTCTGACGGTGCAGGGGTGGAGCCCCGGCCTGGAGCATGCTGGGAGGTGTGCTCTGGCAAGGAGCTGCATCCCTGCCCTTCCCTTTCTGTTCCACTCATCATTTTAAAAAGCATTTGAGATCTTTTCCTTACTTAGCTAAGACACCATTAGGATTGAAGTAATGAGGACGAATATTCTAACCAGTTTTTATGAATTAAACCAAAATCCATGCACCTTAAAAACAATCGATAGAGCTCTCTCGCTCTCTCTCTCTCTCTCTCTCTCTCTCTCTCTCTCTCTCTTTCTCTCTCTCTCTTCTGATACAGAAAGATTATAGCATTGTTAAGTGGGAAACCAGAGCAGCACATGAAACAGACAGAACCCACTGCTGGATTTGTTCTTTGTTTTGTTTTTCAAGACAGGGTTTCTCTGTGTAGCCCTGGCCAGGCTGTCCTGGCTCACTCGGTAAACCAGGCTGGCCTCAAACTCACAGATCTGCCTGCCTCTGCATGTGCTGTCATGCCTGACCTCCACTTCTATTTTAAACACACACACACACACACACACACACACACACACACACACACTGTGGAGGTCAGAGGAAAATTTGTTGCAATTCTTTTATCCACCCACGTGGGTTCTAGGGATCAAACCCAATTCAAGGGCCTTTGCCCATGACACACTACTGTAATGTAACGCTATAGTCCATCCATCACCCAGCCGGTAGATATTTATTAGATGTCTGATGTAGCTAGGGATATGTAGGGAAGGGAGAAGGAACAGGGGAAAGCATTAAAGTTGGCTGATCTAGCTAAGGGTGAAAGAAGCAAATTCTTTTCAAGTAATCCAGGGACTGTGCTGGAGAGCTACTACACCACTATATTGGGGGGAGGGGGTGTGGGGGGAGGTCAGAGATCTCTACAGAAAAGATGCTGGAATGGAGCCTGAATGACAAGGAGCAGAAGGAAGCAGCAGCAATGTGTTCTGGGTAAGGTTAACAGCAAGTAGGAGGTGGTGTGAATTAGTGGAGAAAACCATAGGCTGTCTGGTTCTATTTCAAATTCAGTTAAGCCATGGGAAATATTACAGTATGTCTAAAATGCGATGTATTTAAACGCTTTTTCCTTGGTTTAGCTGATATTTGAGCTTGGCTGGATGTCCTGTACATGATGGGACCCTGTCAGAAAGAGCACTAAACAGGGAGGCAGAGCTGGAGTGATGCACAGAGAGCAATGAACCTGGGTAGGTGGGGGACAGAGATGCTCTGGGGACAGCAAAGAGGTGGCAGGACCCAGAGCTTGGGCCGCATAGAAGAAAGTTTCCAAAACCAAAGTTATCAACCAAGGTTGTCCTGAGAGCTGCTGCTCCTCCCACTCAGGGAAGTCACTGGCTTTACCTTTCTGCAACCCTACGTCTTCTGGGAAAGGCTTCTGGGAAGATGAACAATTGTCTGGGCTGTTATGCTGGGTGGTGCCTGGGGAGTCCTCAGGCCACTAGTTGGCTTGCCTGAACATAGCGTGCGGTATACATTGTTTGGTCTGAGCTCTTAAGTGCTCTTTCCCTGTTTGTTTGTTTAATTCCTGGGCTTTTGTATGTGGTCCTCTATAAATCTTCCTTTTCTTAAGGGCTATGTTTGACAACTCCATTTCCCCCTAACTGGACACATTTCCCCTGCTAAGGGTCAAAAAGACTAATTTCCCTAAACGGGAGTATCAGAGACACCCTTAGGCTCACACACTGGGAGTGTCTAATTCTGGCCATTTTAAGAATCTGATGAGATCATATCTAACTACAAAGGCAGTGATGTTCTCCAAAGCCCAACCATGTGCCTTTTGGAAAATAAACTCCTGACCCCCTCAGCAATGGCCACTGAAGACCCTACGAAAGATATTTTGATCAAACACTTTAATTTCCACGAGAAACCTGGAGTGGTGATGCCTGCCTGACATCCCTGTGCCTGGGAGGCAGAGTCAAGGTGGGATCAATGCAAGTTCAAGGCCAGCCTGGTCTGTGTTTCCAATTCTATTCCAACCAGGACTACATCTCAAAAACCCCCTAGACAAGCTGGGCATGATGGTATGTGCCTTTAGTTCCAACAATTGGGAGGCAGAGGCAGGTGGATGTCTGAGTTCCTTGCCAGCCAGGACTATAAAGCAAGACCTGGTCTCAAAAACAACAAACAGCTGGGGGTGGTGGCGCACACCTTTGATCCCATCACTCGGGAGGCAGAGGCAGGCGGGTCGCTGTGAGTTCAAGCGAGTCTAGGACAGCCAAGGCTACACAGAGAAACCTTGCCTCAAAAAACAAAACAAAACAACAACAAAAAGGCGAAAACACCTCTGCCAAAGTTTTCGTATGAGACAATTGAGGCCAGTGAAGATCATTATTTGCTTAAGGACCCCAAACTGATAGTGGTGCTTGAACACTAGTTCAGAACTAAGTCCCTTCTTCCCTCCAGCCATGTTGAGCTTGGCGAGGAGGAGGGGGCAGGGATAGAGCGGAGGAGTGGGCGTGGTCACATGGGTCAGCCTGGAACATCACCTGAGGCTTTTAAGGTTATAAAACACCTGCTTCCCTACAGGACCCCATTCTGGTGACATGATCTCCATTTTGCAGGAGGACAGGCTGGAGCGCAGAAAGGGTTAAATGACTGGTCTAAGGTCACACTGCTGGTAAACAGAGGACAAGACGTCAAAAACCCAGCTGTTTGGCCTCCAGATCTCTGTGACTCCCAGGCTGGTGCGGTCTCTGTAGCAAGTTTCATGCCAGCCAAGACTATGTAGTGAGACAGGGAGGAGCAAGCTGGCATTAGTGTCTCAAAGATCTAGGGTAGGCAGGCATTTGACGTGAGGGAGAGGCCCAGCCTGGTGCTATGTTAAACTCATCCTTCTTACCTCACATCAAGCTTATCAGTGGGGTATAAGCACCCCCACTTTAGAGAGGGGAAGACTGGGGATGGCTAAGAGGTCACTCGCTGGTAAGGAACAGGCTTAGGATTTGACTTGTCTGAGATGAGACCCTTAGCAGGTTTCCACTCCCACCTTCGTTTCAATGGAAAACTTAGCCAGGGGCTGGGGGTGTGGCTCAGCTATTAGAGTGCCTACCAGGCAGGAAGCCTCCAGAACACCACACGAACCAGGTATGGCAGCGCACAACTACAATTCCAGGACTCAGGAGGCGGAGGCAGGAAGACCAGACGTTCAAAGTTCACCCTGAACTCCATAGCAAGTTCCAGGCCAGACTGGGCTACCCAAAACCCTTTACGAAAGTCCCTCCCTCTTCCTTCCAGGCCATAGCTTGGTTTTGGGGGCCTGAACTGGAGCTCTTCCTGTGTCAGAGGTCAAGTTCCAGCCTTGGCTCTGTGGACCTCTGGCTGGCTACTCACATCTCAGAATCTCCTTTTCTTAGAGCCCTGTCCCCAGCATCTCCTGAAGGCTACCAGCGCTAGGCAGGAAGCAGACCTGGACTGCCTTGTGTTTGTGCAAGAACGTGTCCTGTCTCCCCGTCTTCTTCCCCTCCTGCTGCTAATTTTTGTTTCCCAGATACTCACGATGTGTTTTCCCCAACCAAGTGTCCCTGGAGAACTAGTACAGAAATTCCTTCCCGCGTTCCTTTACCGCCTCCAGACAACCACCTTGCTCCTCTGTTAACCCAGCCCTTCCTGTAGCATCAAGCCTTTCTGCTCTGAATCAACAGAGTGGGGAAAGAGCTGGGATCCCTCGGCAAGGCTGTCATTGCTAATGTCTCTCTTGTTTAGACATCCTTTGTAGCTAATGGATCTCTCCAGGCTTGGCGTCTGCGACATTCCTCAGAAGCCTCCCCATTAGGCCAGGCACTGGCTGACCCTCTCTCATCCTTTGTGGGAATGCAGAGTCAGTGAATCTGGCCCAGTAGCTCGGGGTCCCCGCGTGATGAGTGGGGCACACTGCCCAACAGCCAGCCATGGTATGCCCCTTTCTCATTCTTTTGGTTTTTTCCCCCTTCTCATTCTTGCCAAGGGTCTATGATCACTGGAAAACAAGTGAAAATGTAAGTCCAAGAAAAAACAAGATGAGCCGGTGGTGTATGCCTTTAATCTGGGGAGGCAGAGGCAGGCGGATCGCTGTGAGTTCGAGGCCAGCCTGCTCTACAAAGTGAGTCCAGGATGGCCAAGGCTACGCAGAGAACCCCTGTCTTGAAAAAACAAAAAAACAAAAAAACAAAAAAACAAAAAAGAAAGAAAGAAAAAAGAAAAAGAAAAAGAAAAAACAATATGTACTCAGAAAATGTGATCAGTGTTTATTCTCAGCAATAAAATGCCAGCATTTGGAGAAGATAGTTGAGGGTACATAGAGGATTCTTTCTCCCTTTTCTGGGGTTGAATTCAGTCCTTCACATATGTAGGCAACAGTTCTACCACTGACCTACGTCTCCAGCCCTCTTTTTTTTTTTTTCCACTATATTTGAGAACTTCACATTTACCTAAAAAATACCTTAAAGGTAAATGTTACACAAATAAAGAATAACCTTAGACAGGTTATTTAGCTTCTTCCAGCTCTGGAGTCTTCATCTAATGGTGAGGAGGAGGAAGGGGGCTGGATGAGAGGATGCCAGCATAGTGGTAGGGCAAGGCTGGTACCAGCAAGACCCAGGAGATGGGAGGTGGGGCCAGCCAAAGGGGCAGCTCTCCCGCCTCCAAGCCCCATGGCTGCTCGGTCTCCACTATGCTATGTCTCAATGTCCACATCACAGACTCCCTGGTGTTACTGAGCTGCCCACACGAGGAGCAGCCTACTGTGTCTGCCCATTTCCCAAGGTTTCTAACTGCTTATTTGTTGCTTTGGTTAAGAAGAGACCTCAGGCTGGTCCTGATCTAAGAACCTCCTGTCTCGAGTTACAGGTAGGCACCACCATGTCTGGTTACAACTGGTTATTTTATTGTTTGTTTGGTTTTGGTTTTTCGAGACAGAGTTTCTCTGTGTAGCCTTGGCTGTCCAGAACTCTGTAGACCAGGCTGGCCTTGAACTCACGCTATCTGCCTGCCTCTGCCTCCCGAGTGATGGGATTAAAGGCATGAGCCACCATGCCTGGCCACAGCTGGTTATTTTAAAGGGCAAGCTCGAAGGTGCTTATGAACACTAATTGTTTTGTAAGCTTAGGGGCATAGGCCTCTTCTTCTTAGTGCATTCATTTGTTTGTTCGCTCATGTAACAAGTCTCAGTTGGTGTGATAAAGATAGGGACCATAGTCCAGACACTGTATGTAGAATGCAGAGCAGAAGAGGCCTGTCCTTGCCCCCTGGGATACTCACTTCCTAGGAACCAGCCTTTCCCTGTGGTTTCCTCTGGTTTCCCGTCTCTGCGGCAATACCCAGCCTTTTTGCTCCAGGATACAGACAGCTCAGGCTCCCACAGTCACATAGATCAGGTACACAAAACATGGCAGCACTATGGGCTATGGCTGGCTAGTCTTCTGGTTTTGGGATAAACTTGGCCTTGGGAAATACTTAGGGCAGCAGCGGCTGTAACTGCAAACTCTTTCCACTCCAGTGTCCCCCCCCTTCCACGTCCACTATGTATGTATATATTAACTAGTCTATACCCAAGACTGTCTTCCATGTCATCCTGAGCACTGGGAATGTGGATGCCTCACGGAGCGGAGTGCTGGAGGCTCTGGGTTCAATCCTTAGCCCCGCAAAACACACAAACACTCGGAAACCTCTTTGCTAAGCAGCTTTCCTCTTTCTTGCAATATCCCCTCCTCCCAAATTTGCAGTCAGCCTCACCCTCCCCAGGGACGGGTGGGGACTCTTCCATCCACCAAGAGTTCGTCATTTCAGACATCATTACAAGTTGAGATAGCCACCCCTGCCCATCCTCTCTATGTGCAGTTTTATGCTCATGTTTGCCTCTGCTACTGAGCAGTCTCTGCTTGCCGGGCAAGTAAGTCTCTCCCACTGGACAAAACCCCCAACACCTATTCATCTGTTTTACAGGAAATTAGGTAACTTTACCTTACTTTTCATTTTAATAAACTTATGAGAGGTATTTATCTTGAATAAAAACAATTATTTTCCCCTCTAAAGCATGATTTCAGTATTGCTTATTAACTGCTTTTATGATTTATAATCTATAGAGAAGTCTTTTAGATTCCTCACAGATAAAGTATTAGCCACATTATAGAGGAGGACCCCGGGTGAATTCTGCACAGCGTGGTAGCCAAGTATAAGATTCTGTTTATGCCCGGGCAGAGGTGACATACACCTTTAATCCCAGCACTGAGGAGGCAGAGGGAGGCAGAGCTCTGAGTTTGAGACTTGCCCGGTCTACAGAGCCCAGGACATCCAGGGCTACACAGAGAAATCCTATCTTGAAAAACCAAAAGAAGGAAGAGGAGGAAGAAAAGGAAAAGGAGGAAGAGAAGGAGAAGGAAAAGGAGGAGGAGGAAGAAGAAGAGGAGGAAGAAGAAGAAAGGAAGGAAGGAAAAAGGAAAGACGATTCTGTTTCTGAAATGCTGAAAGGATGCTCAGTGGTTATCAGTGCATTTAGATTATGAAGAAGTAAGTTTCTGTATTATCTCAGGAGGTGAGGAGCCCAAGTTCTAGACTCAGTCTGGGTCTTAACTTACCTTTCCCTAAGAACTTGGTTAGAGGTGACCCAAAAGTAGAAAGAGAGGAAGGAGGTGGATTGTTATCCCAGAATCTCAAGAGGCAATAGCAGAGACTGCTGGCTACATATGCTAAAGTCTGTTGTTAGTAACTGAGCTCTGATCTTTATCAGGACATAGGGATCTGAGTTTCTCAAAGTGAAGCTACTCGTAGTGGTCGTAAGTATCGCCATTATTGTATTAGTAGCCTACAGCCCTGCTCTCTCTCAGATCTCTCTTTGGCCTAACATGGCATCTGTGGAGCAAGAGCCCTGTCAGGTTCTGGGTTTGTTGCCAACCCATTCATGCCTTTAAGGGAGAGGTGAACCCATGTTCCCTGGCCTAGTAACATGCCTGGCATCCTCTTTGCTTTTGTTTCCTGGGTCTCTGAGTTCCTGGCTCCTGGAATTCTCACAGTGAGTGTATGGGGGGGGGCAGTAAGGGGGAGATGTTGGGGGGCAGGGTACTGACTGCGCCAGCTTGATGGTGTAGAGGGTGGATTAGGCAGGAGGAAGGGGAAGTAATCTACCTGTGTGAAAGCCTAAGCAAACCAGGCAAGCAGAGGAACACTTAGGGACCGAGAGAGGAAGAGACTGAGAGGTTTCTGTTGGGGGGTGCGGAAGATAGGCTTGAGTGAGAGGCGGGGCAACCTTGTTGTGGAGGGTCTTCAAGGCCTCGGAGAAGAGTCTGGATTTGATCTTGGAAGGGGAAGAAAAGCTGCTCCATTTCCGAATAGGGCAAGGACAGGCAGTGGGCACTGTTTCCAAAAGAGTAAATCTGGCCACAGTATGCAAAACAGACAGAAGGCAGGAAGAGCCTGGAGACAGAGAGACCAGTATAAATCTTCTAGCCGGTCATCAGAGAGCCAAACATTGTCAACAGAGCTTGAAAGACGCCGTATGAAGCAGCCGAACAAAAGTGTAGAGATTTCAGCCAAGCACAGATGAGAAAGCCTTTCCCCCAGAAAGACATGTCTCACACAGAGCAAGCCACAGATAGTGAAAATTGGTTCAGTCCTTCGGGAAAAGAGTTTGGCATGCTAGATCAAGAGCCTTAAGCATGGTCACACCCTTTGACCCAGTAATTCCACTTCTGGGAACACTAGGGAAATAATCCAAACCAGAGAGAAAGAAACTACAGGGAGATTTTAAACACAACCACACTCTAAAATTTCAGAGACCATCAGTGATCCATGCTGGGAGGGAGCGTAGGGTGGCGAAGCAAACTGTGGCTGTCACCTAACTATCGCGCGATCCTTAAAGGTGGCGGATGACCATGGCAATGACATGAGAAATACAGACGATATAATGTGAGGAAAGCAGAATGTAAATTGGATCTGTTGGGTTGACATACGCTAGACAGCTCAAGTACAGAGAAAACAAGACTTAAATGCATATTCCCAATCATTCTCTTGTTTCATTTCATTGATGGAAGAATATATTTTTGCTTTTGCTTTTTCTTTTTTCTTTATTTTTCCTCCAATGCTTTTATGACGTGCATACATCTGGGGGTTGCTGGGAATCCAACTCAAAGCCTCATGCATCTACACACACTCTACCACTGAGCTATGCCCCCAACACCTGCTCGTATGTCTAACTATAAAGAGTGTCTAGGAGAATTGCTGTTTTTCACAAGTCACCCTGCTGCTTTGCTTTTATAAGAATGTACTGAAAGCAAAGCCTGGCAAGATGGCTCAGGAGGTAAAGGTGCTTGCTCTTGAGACCAGTGACCTCAGTTCGATCCCTGGGACCCACAGAACAGGAGAGAACCGACTCATGCAAATTGTCTTCTGACTTCCACATGCACACCATGGCATACCCCTCATCAAAGAAAGAAATGTAATGTAAAAATGTCTAAACTGCCCAGGCATGGTGGCGCACACCTTTAATCCCAGCACTTAGGAAGCAGAGACTGGCAGATTGCTGTCAGTTCAAGGCCAGCCTGGTCTACAGAGCAAGTCCAGGACAGTCAAGGGTACACAGAGAAACCCTGTCTCGAAAACAAAAACAAATGTCTAAATTGAAATAAAGTGTTGAGCATGTATTGCTTATGTATTAAAATGAGTATTCAGACAAAACATGCTAATAAATGCATAAGAAATGTTCATTTTATTAATATGTATAGTTAATCTTTTTACTATATTACTAGTATATATACATACGTATGTACGTACATACATACATACACACACTCATACACACAGGGTTTGGAGGGGCAGAGGTGTGGCTGGTCACCCACGCATAGCTGAACAACCAGGGGTGATGATCTATGAAGCAGAAACTAAGGCTCCCTTTGCCCAGTCTTTGAGGGGATCAAGCGAGAGAGCATGTGGGAACTCTTTCAGCACAGCGCTGTGTGTTTAGGAGCGTGCAGTAAAGCGGTTGTAAATTTTTCTAGCTATCACTCTCTCTTTTCTTTTTCCTGCCTCTTAGAGCTAAAGAGCCTTAAGTTTACAAGACGGACTGTCTAAGAGACAGAAACGCCAGGCTGTTTCTCAGCCTCCTGGTGAGTTTACAATGCAGCCACTCACATTGGAGTTTCCCCACCCTGATTTCAGCGAGACATTCCCACTCTTTGAAGACCTGCCTTTGCTATGCTTTTTCTGTGCCAGATCACACTCTTGATACAAATGAACTGACTATAGACGACAAAGTTTATTTTTGAAAGAAAGGTTTATGCTTTGCATACTCAGCTGGCATATATGCCAGAACTGTTTAATGTTTTAGATGCTCAGGTCGAAACATAAAGTGGATTTAACTTAAATCATTCTGTTACACGTCCCTTGACCCTGGTTTTTATGCAAGTCCCGGTTTACCACCCTGCTCAAGGCTCAAAGCACAAGTCCCTGGGAAGGGTGCACTCCAATTTAAAGGGTCATTGAGATTAGGAAAATGACAGAGCGAGAATGCGATAAGGAAAGTTGTAGACCACCTAGGACAAAGCCAATTAATGCCAAGAATGATTTTGGGGGCTGCTAAATGGCACTACAAATTTTTCCAACATCCTGCTTAATAAAACTTTCACACTCGGCCAGATTTTCCAAGTTTCTCAAGGACTGCTTAAGTGGGAACCATTCAAAACCTTATTAAAGTCCAGGGAGATGATGTTTATTGGCTCTGTGTGGTCTCATAAGGTTGCTGACTGTCAAACGGATAGCAGGCATTGCCTGTGGTTCCCAGTGCACTGGAGAGTGAGCCTCGGCAAGGGAAGGAGAGCCTCCACTTCCCCACCCCCACCCCCTAGCCCGTTTTGCTTTTGCACGGAGGAGGAGGTAGCCAGTCTGCAGATGGAAATACTGTGGCACTAAGCTCACAGATCCTGCCCTTCTCCAAGTCGGATTTAACTGTTGTTGTGACAACAGTGAGCTGGTTTGGGGAACACCTCACCTCCGTTTAGAAAGAATGACTCATGAAAGTGCTGCAGGCAGAGGAACTGGTTTATTAGCATCTTGGGGGAAATAGCAGCCTCTCAGGGTACAGTCCTTCCTCCACTGTAGGTTGTTAGAAGCAGGATTAGTGGTGCTGACTTGTGTCCTCCCTGGCTGTGCTCGTGTGGGGAAAGGTTCAAGTCCTATCTCCCATCTGTGGGTGCTTCCTGCTCCTCTGTCCTGTTTCTGAGCCGTTTCCCAGGTATGGCCTCATGTGACCCTTGAGCATCTTCATTTTCAGGCAGAGAAATTTAGCGCTAGAGGTTTCTTACTCTTCGCTGGCAGGCGGAGGAGAGTCTGGTGTGCCCAGTTGCCGATAACTAAATATTCAGTGAACAAAGGGATTCCCAAGGGTGTGTGGGGGTGGGGTGGGGGGGGAGCGGAGAGGTTTGCAGATCTGTGTCCACATACTTGCAGCCATGTCCTCCCGTCCCCCTCTCTTGCTGTTCTGTGGGTGTGGCCTCTGCTTGGCACAGTCTTGGAAAATTATACATGGAGAAACCCAAGAGCCCGTGGTTGCCAGGTTTACACATTTCACAGCACTGGCACTGTCACTGCTGTCCCCAAAGGGAAAGCCTTTGCCCCATAGGCAAGATGCCCTGTTCGTTCCTTCCCCCTCACAGGGTCTCACTGCATAGCCCAGTCCTTCTGCCTCGACCTCCCTAACGCAGGGGTTACAGGCAGGCACCACCTTGCCCAGCTGTGAGATGTCATGCTTCCCTTTACACAGAGTCTCTTGAGACAGACGCTGGCTGCTGCTGTTCCCAGGCAAAGGCCAGGATGAAGGAGGTAGGTGTCCTTTGCAAGGTGAATGACGCTGGCCAACCACAGCTAATGTTGGACGAAAGGCCACAACCTCAAGGGCAGTCCTGAAAGAATGGGTGACATAGATCCTGTGTTATGCTCCTCAGAGGACACGACCCTGCCCTGCCCAAGGATTAGAAAGAGCTCTCCCGGGTATTGTTGGATTTCTTTCCTTTCCACAAGGAAGAACAACCCCTGAGCCACAAGACGGTAGAACATCTGAGTCAGAAGAGGAAAGGGGTGCTGTGGGAAAGAGGGGGCCCTGATGTGTGCATGCAGACTGCTATGTGTGCATTTGGGATCTGGGTCTGCCTAGACGCCACTGAGCCCAATTCCTTTTTTTTTTTTTTTAAATATTTATTTATTTATTATGTATACAGCACTCTTCCTGCAGGCCAGAAGAGGGCATCAGATCTCATTATGGATGGTTGTGAGCCACCATGTGGTTGCTAGGAATTGAACTCAGGACCTTTGGAAGAGCAGCCAGCAGAAGCTGCTTTTAACCTCTGAGCCATCTCTCCAGCCCCAATTCCCTATTTTTTTTAAAAAGATTTTATTTATTTATTTATTATGTATGCAGTACTCTGCCTACATGTACATCTGCAGGCCAGAAGAGGGCATCATGTCACATTATAGATGGCTGTGAGCCACCACGTGGTTGCTGGGAATTGAACTCATGACCTCTGGAAGAGCAGTCAGTGCTCTTAAGCACTGAGCCATCTCTCCAGACCCCTTATTTCTTTTCTTTTTTTCTTTCTTTTGTTTTTGTTTTTTCGAGACAGGGTTTCTCTGTTTAGCTTTTGGCTGTCCTGGACTCTCTTTGTAGACCAGGCTGGCCTCAAACTCACAGCGATCTGCCTGCCTCTGCCTCCCGAGTGCTGGGATTAAAGGCATGTGCCACCACGTCGGGCTCCAATTCCTTATTTCTAAAGAGGCAACATGCTTGACGCTTTCGTAGTATCTACCTTACAGATTGCTGAAAAGTTGACATTGATTTTCTCAGCAAAATGCTTTTTGAGCTTGCTGTTGGGCCTGATTGTGTGCAGTGAAGAGGTCTAAGGCCTCACACTGAGGAGACAGGCAGTATCATAGTGATACTTGCAAAAAGAGAGAGACTGCCACATGCCCTGGACGGAGGGCTGTGTTAGAGTGTTAGAGGGCTGAGTGGAGATGTGAGAGGGACGTGGTGCCCTCTGCAGGACAGTGGATGCAGCAGATGCGTCCAGTGGGAAGAAAGAAGAGCACCCCTGGCCTGTCCCCTCTGGCTCTCCTGTGTGAGCAGTTAGACCTTCCTAGATGACCATCCTCTGTGGGCTTCCTGACTCTCTCGACAATTAGCAAAGTGACAGTTACAGAAAGATAAGAGCGACATCTGAGATGATGCTGAGAGGCCCTCGGATCCCATGCATGTGAGCCATTCCTGGAGCAGCCAGAAAGAAACCCGTTTCCATCAGCAGAGATGCTTCTCACTGTGCAGGGGTCCCAGGGGTCCCAGGGGTCCCAGGGACCAGAGGTGAGCCGCACGGCCTTG
Source organism: Acomys minous (assembly GCF_964271855.1). Lineage (NCBI taxonomy): Eukaryota > Metazoa > Chordata > Mammalia > Rodentia > Muridae > Acomys > Acomys minous. The sequence continues at coordinate 17,220,145 of NC_140484.1, read as the reverse complement.
GGTGGAACCCTGGTTGACTGGTTGTGTCCTTCCTAAGATAATTCAGGCATGCTTTTCCACTCTTCAGACTCTTGGTCCTATCTGGAGACTTAGATATTTGCGAAGTAAACTATCAGGACTGTGTTGTAAGACTGAATAAGGCCTAGAAGATAGTGCATGCGGTGGTACATGACTGTAATCCCAGAACGTAGGGAACTGAGGCAGGAGGATTGCTGCTCAAAGGCTGATCTGGATTACATAGTGAATGGCAGTCCAGATCGAGTGCCACAACGAGACTTGATCTCAGAACAAACAGACAAAACAAAAATCAAATTACAAAACTTAAGGATCGCGTGTTGCCATTGCCTGCACCCCAAATGCCTAGAGGTAGTACCTGCTCAGGACAGTTTGTGTAAAAATGGTCCAGAGAGTGCTTCATACTTAGAGCTACTGCTAAGACAAGGCTATTCCCACCCGGACGTGCCCTCGGAGAGCTAGGGCTGTCTGCCTCGGCACACCTGTGAGACAAGCTAAATCCCCCGTCTTAAGTCCTCGCTCCAAAGCCGTTTTTAACATCTTGTTCTCAGATGGCAGCCGTGTCACGCTGTTAACTTGATATGAACGGGTACCAAGCCTGATCTTTGCCTGAAGCCAAGATGTTACACCAGCTTCTCAGGCGGCTTGGCCGCCTTCCAGCTCCTGGGAACAGGGTCTCTAACCAGCCCCATGCAGCCGTTGGCTCACAAGGTCCCTACTCAGAACTTGCGTCTGGAAAGCCTCCTATGAGCAAGCTTTCAGCCACGTGACAGCATGGACTGGGTGGCCTAGGGAAATCAAAGTAGCTCAGAGCCCCGAGAAAAGGGAAGGATGTCTCCGGCAGAAGAGTGCAGTGGTTGTGCGGCCACTTGAGGATCCTACCGGCCAGCCAGCTTGCGGCTGGAGCAGGTTGGTGAGGGGAGTCGCTAGCTACGAGGCGGCAGAAGTCTGTGGTTGACAAGGACTAAGACGGCTCCTCCCCTTCCATTTCGTCCTGGTGTGCCCTGGTTCCAAGTGCCACCAGTACTTCATTCGATTTACTGAGACCTGACCCTAGCATGTAGAAAAAAAAAAAAAGTCACCATGGGGCTGCAGATTGTTGAGCTGGAAAAGGCAAGGCTAACAACCTGAGTTGGATTCCCAGGACTCTCAAGGTAGAAGGAGAAAATTGGCTCCAGCAGGCTGTCCTCTGACCTCCACATGTACATGGTGACGCATCTGTCACACCCCACCACGCACGAGCGCGCGTACACACACACACACACACACACACACACAGAGAGAGAGAGAGAGAGAAATGAAATAAAAACACGAGCTTGCCCATACAGTTTTCCTGCATTTGCACTATGGGGCAACACAAATCCTACGCATCTATGTATCTAGAAGTTACAAGCAGCCAGGCTTTCTTTGAGTTGGCAGCTGAAAAAAGTGGTCAGGGTGAGGGTGGGGGTGTGGGGGTTCCTATCTTCCAAAAGGTGGGGAGCTGGCAGGCAGGACTAATGCCTGCTCTCCTACTTTCATTTCATGGGCACTTTGCCCAGGCCGACCAGACTCAGCTGAGTGACTCTGAACGAAATGAGTTTTGAATTTTGGTAAAACATTCACCGGAGCTCAGAGTGTAGCTGGACTGAGCTGCAGACCACAGCAGCACCGTCTGGGAACCGGAGGTCTCTGTTAGCGCTGCCCCAGTGATGTGTCACCGTGGAAGCAGGCCTGAGGGCCCTCAGCTGAGGTCCCTGCCAGCCTGTGGCTACGGGACGGGCCTGATGCCCTGCCTCTGCTCCCAGGGTGGAGCTAGCTCCTTTCCATATATCTCATTATTTGTAAAGTCCCCACTGCCAGTTGAGCACCACCATCTCTTCCTGCTCTGGTCTGTCACATTTCTTATCCACCTTCCTTTTGGAAGCTCCTCCCACTACCCTACCCCAACAGATCACTTGGCTCACAGGGGCTCTGTTTGTGTTCTGTATCCTGCTTGGTATACAGATATCTTTCTAAACATTTTTCAGGCCATGTGGCAGAGACCGGGTGTCTCTCTCTGATTTGGGGCAAGACCTACAATTTGTGCATTCAGCGGGCACTGCACTCCTGACCCACAGCTACCCTGTTCAAGTGTAAGCCCTCTAGCTACACACACACACACACACACACACACACACACACACACACACACACATGCAGAATATAAGACAGAGCTAGAGTTGGTGTCTGTACTGTGAGCAGGACAATCCCCTCTAGTTTCTTTTGCTGTGCACACTGAAAGAAAGATATACAGGTGTGTGTGTGTGTGTGTATGTGTGTGTGTGTGTGTGTGTGTGTGTGTGTGTGTGTGTGCACGCGCGCGCCCTCTGTAAATTAGTCCTAGGCCTGTCCTGGGAGGCCCAGAATCTAAGACTCTGACCTGATGGAATTTGCGAAGAGATGATTGGAAAGGAAAAAAAACTATCCTGAGCTGCCTCAAGGTACAGACTTGACACCCAAGTTCCTCTTTCCTCTCTTTCTTTCTCTCCTCTCCGTGTTAAAGGCCGTGCTGAGCAGGGAGGAGAGAAGGAAGATGAAGAGCCTGCTCCTGCATCCCACAGTGTGGCTGACTTCCCACTTACTGTTCCAGGGCCTGTAGAGTCCTGTGCTTCTCTCAAACTCCCACTGTGACTCATAAATGTGGGTGTCTCTGTGCCTCTTTCCCCATGCACTCACATCACACAGCTTATATGGAACTCTAGGGAGGGTTACAGACCTCATGAAGGCCACCCTCGAAATCCACGGGGAGGTCAGTAAGGATGACAAAACAGGAGGAAACAGAAACACATGACAAATGCACCCCCAGCTGTTTCTGATAAATAATATCAGCACACTATGGATGGTGTCTAAAAACAATCCTAGCAAGCACTGAATTCTAGCGGTACAGGCTAGCGATCTGACATACGTTTTATATGCTATAGACTAAGAAGATGAATGAAGAGGAGCAGAGATAATGCTGGTCAGTTCTTGGTAAAGTGAGTGATAAACATGAAAAGGGGGAAGGGTAAGATGGAGATGTGTGTGTGTGTGTGTGTGTGAGAGAGAGAGGGGGGGGGGAGAGAGCACAGTCTAGGAATAAATTGAGCTGAATGGTGGTGCACGCCTTTAATCCGAGCACTCAGGAGGCAGAGGCAGGCAGATCTTTGAGTTTGAGGCCAACCTGGTCTACAAAGTGAGTCCAGAACAGCCAAGGCTACACAGAGAGACCCTGTCTCAGGGGGAAAAAAAAAAAAGAATTGAGATACGGAGAGTGATATTCCTTACTTTCTCTGCTGAAGGGCATAGAAATAGACACCACAGAAGCACTAAGTGCATGCAGCAGCCAGGTCTTGGTTTTTAAATACCATTTCTACAAAAAAAGCACAATTCCTGAGAGATGGCCAGTCTAGGGATAGGGAGAAGAAAGGTGCAAGATGAGTCTTTGTGGCAAAAAGCAACAAGATGCTGTGAAAACAATGAGGCTTTGTCAAAAGAATGAAAGAATTGCAAGGGTCCCCGTTGGCCTAATCTGGATAATCTGAGGACCCAAATAAGTAACCACGGCAATAGTAGCACAGAATGAAATAGCCCATGAGTGCATATTAATATGGACAAGCAAATAGAGGGAAGAAGGGCCGGTCCATCTGTATCATATGCTCAGCATAGGAGGAGCTGCAGGCCTGGAGTAGCACTCCCGTGTAATGCCACGAGCCTTTGGTAATGGTCTATTCAGACAATTATCAACGCACACTAACTAACACTTGTTTAGAGAAGTTTAGAGGAAAACAGGTGTTTCCACAGACTCAAAACAGTTCCCTGGGGCCTGGAGTGATGCCCAGTGGTTAAGAACACACACTACTCTTGCAGGAGACAAGAATTTGGTTCCCTACATCCATCTAACTCCTTAGAACTCCAGCTCAGTCGGGATCAGCGACCTCTTCTGGCCTCCATGGGCACTTGCAGTAATGTACATAAACACACAACACACACATACACACACACACACACACACACACACTACAATTTTTTAAAAATTAAAAAAATGAAACTATGATCAAAATACTTTTTGCACGAAAAGTTTTTTAAAAAGTAAATTTTAAAAACTGGTCATGGTGGTGCACACCTTTAATTCTTTAATTCCAGTACTCAGGAGGGGGGGGTGGGGGGAGGGGAGGTGGGAGGGGGGGGATGGATCTCTGAGCTTGAGGGCAGTTTTTTCTATAGGACCATGTAGAGAGATCCTGTCTTTAAAAACAAACAAACAAAAAAACCCCAACAACTTATAAAACAGTTCCCTACAACCAACTTATTAACTACAAAGGGACATTAGTGACTCCATTGCCAGTTAACAGGGTGAAAACCACCATAACCATTAGATAAAAATTAATAACATAACAAATACCAGGTATAGTGGTGTGGTGGTATGGTGGCACACGCCTGTCATTTCCACACTCAGAAAACTGACACAGGCCGGGCGGTGGTGGCACACGCCTTTAATCCCAGCACTTGAGAGGCAGAGGCAAGTGGATCTCAGTGAGTTCAAGGCCAGCCTGGTCTACAAAGTGAGTCCAGGACAGCCAGGGCTACACAGAGAAACCCTGTATTCAAAAACAAAACAAACAGAAAAACCCAGAAAACTGACACAGAATGATCTTGGCTTCAAGGGCAACTTATATTAAATAACCAAACCCCAGTCTCATCACTACCACCACCAATAATAATAATAATAATAATAATAATAACAACAACAACAACAACAACAATAACAACAACAATAGGGGTTGGAGAGATGGCTCAGAAGTTAGGATCACTGACTACTCTTCCAAAGGTCCTGAGTTCAAGTCCCAGCAACCACCTGGTGGCTCACAACCATCTATAATGAGATCTGGTTCCCTCTTCTGGCCTGCAGGCACACATGTAGACAGAACACTGTATACTTAATAAATAAATAAACCTTTTTTTTTTTAAAAACTGCCTTTCCTCTTTAAAGATTTATTTAAAAAAAATAATAGAGGGACACATCAACCCTGTGTCTTCTGATGCCTCAAAAGGACCCAATATCATCCCTTTGGTCCACCTCCCAAAATTGCACAATTGGAATTTAATTATAAAGAAATAGCGAACAAACTAAATTGAAGGGTATTTGATATAATAACTGGCCTAAAATCTCAAAAAAAAAAAGTGTATATGAACAGAGGGGAGGCTGAGACCTGGTTGAGATTAAAGGAGAATGAACCAAGGCAAACAGCAAGTGCAACATACGACCCTGGGGTGGACACTAGATCAGCAGGAATTGGCACAAAGGGCATTTTTGAGCAACAGGTGAAGTTCAAGTAGGACCAGTAGGTCAGATAAGAATTTAGTATCCAGAGGTCATATTGATGTGAGTGGCCTGCACTGCCACCTGAGGCCAAAGGGGTGATGTCCGGGTCTGTGCTGCCACCTAACCTATGGCCATGTCTGTGTCCTTGTTCCTGCTGAGGAAGAGGGCCCTGTTGGTGTATCTGATGTCCATGGCATGTACTGATGCTGGACACTAAGTGGCTATCCGTGGTCCGTGCCATGTCCAGAAACAATGTGTTATCTCCGACTGTGTTCCCTCTAACTGTAAAGTAGGGAGCTACTTTTGCCATAATATTGATGACTGCAGATGCACAGTTGAGAAAAAGGGACATAGAAGGCTTCTGTGACAACCCTTACCCCCCCCCCCCAAGAAAAGCCTAGACAGAAAGCTACCAAAGAGACTCTTTAAAAGTTGTGATGAGAGGTGGGAATCTGCCAGGGGCTGGCTTTCTCCCTTGGGGTGGGTCTCAACTTGGGCCAGTCACTGTGTGGCCCTTCCCTCAATCTCTACTCCATCTTTATCCCTGCACACTTTGTAGATGGGGTAAATTTTCGGCCAAAGGTTTTGTGGGTTGGTTGGTATCCCCCCCCCCAGACTGAACCACCAACCAAAGAGCAAGCATGGGCTGGACCTAGGTCCCTTACACATTTGCAACTGATGGGCAGCTCAGTCTTCATGGGGGTCCTCTAGCAATGAGAGAGGTGGGGCTGTCTCTGACATGGACTCTGTTGCCTGCCTTTTGGATCACTTTACCCTAGCTGGGCTGCCTTATCAGGCCTCAGTGGAGGAGGGTTTGCAACTAGATGTGCTGAGGCAAGTTGGTAGGGGTAGGGGTTTTCCCTTTTCTGAGGAGAAGGGGAGGGGAGAGGAGGGAGAGTATGGGAGGGGGAACTAGGAAGAGAGGAGGGAGGGGGCTGCGATAGGAATGTAAAGTGAATAAATAAGAATTTTAAATTAGGTTTAAAAAATGTCTCTTAGGGTCGGTAAGATGTGTAAGATGGCTCAGTGGGTGAAGCAGAAACCAGTGACCCCGAGTTCAAGATCCACACAGTGGGAGGCGGCACTGACTCCTGAAAATTGTCCTTTGACCGCTCCACATGCATATGTGCCTGCCCATTTTTTTTTTTTTTAATTTTGATTTTTGGATACAGATTCTAGCTCTATAGCTCAGGCTAGCCTTGAACTCATTATCTTCCTAAGTGTTGGAATTACAAGCATGCATTAGCATACCCAGTGTATAGGTTAGTTTTTTTTTAGGGATTAAAGACAGTAGTTGTTCTAAACACCTGAGTTCTTCCCCCTCCCCCCCCCTTCCAGAGACAGGGTTTCTCTGTGTAGCCTTGACTGTCCTGGAATCGCTTTGTAAACCAGGTTGGCCTCGAACTCACAGCCTCTGCCTCCCAAATGCTGGGATTAAAGGGAAGTGCCACCAATGCCCGGCATAACACCTGCCTGCTCCATCTCCTCTATCCTAGTGATAACTTCTGTACAGTTGACTCCAATATCCATACTGTAGACACTGCCCATTTGCTCAGCTCAAAACACATGCTTAAAACTATACTATTTTCCCCAAGAAAACCTGCTGCCCGAGAAATCCGAAAGCTTTCCAGCGACACTCCTCCCCTGAACCCTGAGGGCACCTGGCTGCCTCACTCTCTTGAATCCTCTCCACGCTCCCTCTTTTTGTCGTCCTTCCCTTCACTTAGGTGTTTATACTTCTGCTGCAGCCGCATCGTTTTCTAAGTGTTTGAATAACCATGGCCTCACATGACCACACAGTGGCACACAGCACTGACCACGGCACAAGCCTCGCACCTGCTGCTGCAGCTGTGCCTTCACCTGCTCAGTACTTGGCTCCAAGGGGAAATGGCCCATCCTTAGGGCAGCAGCAGTATTTCCTCTCACAAATTTTGGTGTCTGCCCACAATTATCCCACAGTCAAGTAGGTCTAAGTCTGGGTGCAGAAAGTCATATGAGAATGACACTGTCCTGAGACCTGTCTATGCCAGACACCCTCAGTCAAGAGTACAAAAAAACCTGGTCACCTGTCTAACCTTAACCCTGAGACCCTAGGCTCCCTCAGCTAGAGTTCCCGTCTCAAGGTTGCCTTGTATGTGGGCTCATACCTTTCTTCAGTCAAGTCCCTCCCTGATTGATAGCTATTAGCTGCCAAGTCCAGTCTCTGGCTTCCAGGCTCTGTGCTCCAACCCTCACTGGATGACATGACAGCTATCTCAATATTTCTGAAGGGCTGTCAGAGAGGAAAAGGATTAATGTGCTTCTGCGCTGCCCCAGCAGGCAGAAGGAGCCATCAGAGGTGGAAATTTGCATACTCAGTCTCAACAACTGCTGTGTGGTATTTCTGACAGTGTAGACAGATTGCCCATCAAGCCTCTATTTGTTTGTTTGTTTGTTTTGAGACAGGGTTTCTCTGTGTAGCCCTGGCTGTCCTGAACTCTGGACTTTGTAGACCAGGCTGGCCTTGAACTCACAGCAATCCACCTGCCTCTGCCTCCTGAGTGCTGGGATTACTTCCAGCCCATCAAGCCTTTTAAAGTAATCACTGTGAACCCGGAAGGAACACTTCAGATTTTGAAAACAAAAAAATAACAACAACAACAACAACAACAACAAAAAACAGCAGTCTGTGTTAATGCCTCACCTTCTGGAGGCAGGGTGGCGTTAGAGGCGCTGAGCCAAATTATATAAAATCCTACTGGCCATGATGAAGAATTTGGTTTTTATTCCAAAGTCAACAGTAACAGGGAAGTGACAGGATCCCTGGGTGGAAGCTGGAGACCACAGACTTTCTATTAGAAGGAGCTTCAGAGCAGCGCTACTGAGGGTCTCACACAGCAAGAGGCCAAACCCAGGAGCAGGGGTGGGGCAGCCTGACAAAGACACCAGAGTCCAGTAAGGCTCTGGAGAGATGCAAAGCAAGCTCTAAGGACCCTCCTAGCCCTGACGTTCTTATTGTCCAGCCTCCTCCCCTCCACCACGGGCCCTGGCAGAACCTAGGCAAGAGCCATTCCACTCTTCTTGTATCCATCTGCTGCTCTCCCTCGCTCACTCAGAGTCTGACTGCTGCTGCTGCTATGTTTCCGACAAACGCACACCAGAGGACAGATTGGACTTGTATATCTATACAGCAGAGTGCTGTGTGGCCATTTACATTGTGGTGGCAGAAGGAAATTTAATGGTGTGCAAAAATGGATGCTATATTTACTATATAAAATAAGCTAATGACAGCCGGATGGTGGTGGTGCACATCTTTAATCCCAGCACTTGGGAGGCAGAGGCAGGCGGATCTCTGAGTTCGAGGCCAGCCTGGTCTACAGAGGTGAGTTCCAGGATAGCCAAGGCTACAAAGAGAAACTCTGTCTTAAAAAACAAACAAGAGAGAGAGAGAGAGAGAGAGAAACAAAAAACAAAAAAAGAGTAGATTACAGCAAAATCTCACTTTTGAAAATAAATAAAAAAATACTTGTGGGTGTCCTTCAGTGGTAGGTTTGCTTAGGATGCACAAGGGCCTGGGTAAACCCCAGCACCACACACACAAATACAAATTTACACATTGAAAAATGACAACAAAGCATCACCTGCTAGTCTAGCTTGGTGGGACATATCTGTATTCTGAGCACTGGGGAGGCTGAGTTTGAGGCCAGCCTGGGCTACAAAGTGAGACCTAGCTCAAAAAACCAAGAGTTGGGGATGTAGCTCAGCAGTAGAGCACTTGCCTAGCATGAATGATGCATTAGGTTGTTGCCAGGACAGCAAAAACTAATCAGCATCAGCAACAACCACAAAGCTACATTCTCTAGGATCAGAGGCATTTTCTTTTTGATGTTCTCTGAATTCTACAAATTTAGCATGATTTTGCTTTTACAGAACTAATTTTATTTGCTAGTCACCCTTTTCTCTGTTAACTGACCTCCTACAATGTTTTCTGACAGCCCCCAGAACCCACTGCCTCACCCAAATGCCAAATGAACCATCCTCTAGTAGCCAGAGCACAACTGGAAGTTGGAAGGTCACTTTGTAATTTCTACACAATTTTGTAATTTGTGAACAGCATTCGAGCCAGGGAATCTATAGGGGCCACCATTTCTTCAGAAATTACCCCTTATCCCCTTCCTGAAAGCTGAGTCTCGTTACTGTGTTGAATGCACATCTGATGTTGTGCCAACAATATATTTCCATAAAGCTGACTGCGGCACCAAGTCCTATGTTTTTGTGGCTTGCTCTGTGTTGGGAAGCAGCTATTACTCCTGTTGTTCCTTGTAACCCACCTGGCATGACCTCTGCAGCAACAGCATCTCAGCAGCCACCTCCAGAGGTAACCCTAGTGCCGGTGGCTGCCACTCAGCACCACAGACATCTCTCCTTCCCCTCCCTACACCAGAGAGGCAGCAGCTTGCTTAAGCAGAGAATAGAGGCCCCTGCTGTTTGCTTGACAGTTGTTTTCAAGAGCATTCACACACAATTCTCCACCCATGCTTGACGAGCTGTCAGATGGAAGGACGACAAGACTTCGCCTGTAACTAAATCCTCTTGCTCCTATAACCCACGCACGGCTCCAGCCTCATCGGTCCTGGTGTGGACCACCGTGCAGCTGTCACTGTAACAGCTTTCTACATGGTCTGCTTGCCTGTCCTGTCTTGTCCCCCTTAATCCTTCTCCAGGAGCCCAAGTAATCTGTTTAAATGGTGAGTGTGGTCATGGCCGCCTCATTTTAAGCCTGTAATGCTTTGCTTCGCCGTAGGATAAACTCTGAGCCCCCTGAGCTGCACCCTTCCCCACTTTCAGTCCTGCCCACTACTGCTATCCCTCCGCCAAGCTTCCCACTCGAGGACTCCCCTCCCCCTCTCCGCATTTAGCTCATCTGCCCTCGTGTCACCTGGCTAGACGACGGTTCTTACATGCTCTAGGAGTATTCTCCTCTCTTGTCACTTGTCTTCTAGTTGTCTACGTGTATCTTTCTCCTGACAAGAAGCTCCTTGGCTGTTCAGGCTGTTTTCTTTATCATCACATCTCCAACCCCAGGCATGGATGCCTGAGAAATACTCAGCCGCTACTGGGCGGTGAAGGAAAGATGGCGGGGTGTGTGGACTACTCGTATGTACCAAAGCTTTCTTGGAACTGACCCAGGCAACCCAGTGAGAGGCCGGCCCCAGGTCTCCAGAGAGCATCCACACGGACAGCTAGAGCCCCATGCTTCTCAACTCACTTCCTATCTGCAATTAGATTCACTCACGGGATAAAAGATCCATGTCAAAGCCTGTTCTGCACTTACCGTGAGGCCTTGGGTGAGCTGCAGCAGCCTCCCTAAGCTACTGTCAGTCAGACAGGGGACAGTGCACTGCCTACTTCATTACTTTGTCACACCTACATGAGATCACGTATGCTCAAGTACCCTGTAAAGCAGTCAAACAGGCTGGCAATGGTTCTCAAGGGTAAAACACACGCCTGGCATTCATGAGGCCCTGTGCTTGCTCTCCAGTATCACAAAATAAACACTAAAAAAATCAGAAGTCAAATGAAGTCTTGTTACACAATCTTTGGGATGCGCAACTTCAATGAATAATTTTAATTCTGCAACTGCATTAGGAAACACACGTAAATGTTCACTGCTCAAGTAGAACTAGACCCGGACCAAGGGAGCATCAGCTCTGTGCCCCACCGGAGGTTAAAGGAAAAGGCACTACATGGATGAGGTGCACCTACTGAGGGAGGGGCCGGAAAAGGCCCAGTGTTCCTGACACCAGGGAGACCCCTTGTAGCCCACGACTTAGACAAGGGACACAGGGTCAAAACCTCTTAAATCATCTCAAGTCAGCAGATGCGAAACTACAGACATACTCAACCCATCCTTTGATTCACGCTTCAAGTCAGGTCAGAAATAGTGGGCAGCACTGCATGCCCCTTCAGGCGAGATAAACCCAACACAACATTTGAAGACTTTTTCTTTTTAATTAGGAACCAGGGGAATGTGCTGCTTATTTCTCTGCACCGGTCTAGAGCAGGTCGCCAGGCCCAGGATGGAGCTGGTCAGAGGTACTGCAGCGGGCTTTGCTGAACTTGCTGACGGCCCAGGAGGAGAGACGATGATAGCGGAGGTTGGCTGGAACTAGCATTAGCCAACTAGAGCCTGGAGAAGCTCTCTCCATCCCTTCCAACTCCACTGGAGACCGGAAGGTGCCAGGAAACAGAGAATGTGCTGGAGGGGGCAGGATGCAGCAGTGCTGTCAGACCCTGGTGCACTCAGCGTCCCTTCACTTGCCTGCCCTCCACTCCTCTTGCCGCTTCGTGATCAGGTATTTGAAGAATTCATACACAGACCACGCGATGGCTGTGGAGGGGATCTGGTAAATTACTCTGGCCTGCACCCCTCGGAAGTAGGCAGTCATCCCGCCTACTTGATACACCGTCCTGAAGGCACTGGCCATGCCTGTGATGTGTCCTGTAATGTTTGAGTTCAAAGCCAGGGATTCCTGGGTGTTGAGCAGTGTTTTGCAAACGTCCAGTGGGGTTGTGGCGGCGGCAGCTACGGCCCCTGCACAGGCTCCGCAAAGCACATGGGAGCTGGGGTTGTACCGTCTCTGGGGGTTAAAGTGCTCCTGCAGAAACTCATAGGTCATGAAGTGGATGGCTTGGAAGGGAACGTTCATGGTCAGCTGGGTGGTGTAGCTGCGGTAGAAGGCCCCGGCCCCTTCGTTCTGCCACACTGCCCGCACACAGTCCGTCACCCGGTGATACGGCGAGTTGTACATCTGCATCCTCTGCTTGACCACTGGGAGCCAGCAGAAGGGAGAGGAGGGAAGTGGGGACAGCAGCGAGCCCGCGACAGTCCCGATTCAGGGTTCCATGTCAGCAGATCAGCCCAGGAAACAGGAAGAGGAAAAAAAGATGAGAACATTTCCCAAAGGTTTGCGTTTCTCTTATTTTAGGGGAAGACTGGGCAAAGGGTTAATTAAAAAATTTTTTAAATGAGCCCATTCCCAGTAGAATTTCTTTAAAACAGGTAGCTAATACCCAGTGTATGTAGACCTTTTATTATTACTTCAACCTTTTCCAACAATGGACGGATGGCGCAGTGGCAGTCAACACAGTACTGGACAGAGTCCTAGCAATCCCACTCCTTGGGAACTCAAAGTTGAGCAGGGAGGGGACTGGAGAGAGGGCTCAGTGGTTAAGAGCCCTGGCGATTTTTCTAGAGGTCCTGAGTTCAATTTCCAGCTCACAACCATCTGTAATGGAATCTGGTTCTCTCTTCTGATGTCCATGAAAAAAGAGCACTCATATACATAAAATAGATAAACTTTTTTAAAAATTGAGAAGGGAGGAAAAAGACAATGCAACCAAGAAGAAACTACAATTTTTGTTGTTGTCGTTTTGGTTTGGTTTTTCGAGACAGGGTTTCTCTGTGTAGCCTTGGCTGTCCTGAACTCACTTTGTAGATCAGGCTGGCCTTGAACTCACAGAGATCTGCCTGCCTCCCCAAGTGGAATTACAAGCGTGTGCCACCACGCTCGACAAAACTACAATTTTTATTCAAAAAGTGCTAGCTTCAGTCTCTATCTCCTGTTGCATCAGGCAGACACCATGGTTTGGGTTTTGTGCCCTTCACACCCCATAGCCTTGCCAGGCACGAAACTGAAGGAACATGGCAATTATGTTAGCCCCTCATCTTTGGCCGATCACCTCAATTCTCACAGATGGCTTCTGGAGAATTTCCCTCCACCTAAAAAGCTACTACCCTAGTAGCAAAGAAACTGTTCAATTATTCAATCTAATGTTTCACTTTTGTTCCAATAAGTGTTCTTTAAGTTTTAAAATGTTAAAATATTTTTTCTTTTAAGAAATATGAAATAATTTGATACAAATCAGAGACATCGAATGTACTACCAAGTGGACTTCTAGGAAAACGCAGGAGTAAGCCAACAGCGCCATCACTTTTTTCAGGAAAACCTCAAAGAGGAATTCAATCCCAGACTACACCGCCTCACCAAGGGAGATGCCTCTCAGGTACCAACCATGCGGAGGGAGCGCCACCTAGTGGTACACCACGATAAGTAAGAGGATTTGGTTTTCTTTGCAAGGATGGGTTAAAGAACCTTTACCTTCTGCTGGATTCATGGCTGCATCATGAAGTAATGTTGCCACACATCCGGCTGCACCTGCAAATGAGAAAACAACTGCCACATGTAAGGCCAAGAGGGTGAGCAATTCACTGAGGCCCCAGGTAAAGGCGAGTGGCTGTGACAACAGTGAGAAAAGCAACGTCAGAGTCAGCCCAAGAGGTGGTTTCAGAACCCCGCGGCTCCTGAGCTCCTGCTCCCAGAAAGAAAGACACCGCCCTAACTCAAAAAGGCCATCACTGCACATGGTACATCTGACGGGAAGGCCCAAAGGGGACAAAGAAAATAGGCCAGGTATCTTCAGTAAAGGATTCTAAAACATGTGGTTGTGCTCTGGCAGGAAGCAGATACACTTCTGCAGGCACAGCAATGGCCACTGGTGCAGGGAGACCGGGAGCCTGGCAGCCAGAGCCTCACAATCTCATCTGCTTCTTCTCCTACTGCCTGCACGCCACCCATCCAGGCCTTCCCTTTCAGTCCCCAGCCACTATAACCCACTCTCCACTCCTGGCTCTCACTCTTGGGACCTTGTGTTGCTATTTCTTCCTTCATTTCCACCCAATCTCTAAAACACCCCCAGTCTCCAAACAGCCCCACGACCCCACCCCCATTCACTTGTCAAGGCTGAGGTGAAAAGCTGGGGCTCCATCAGTGTCTTCCTGGAGTGGATGGGTCACTTCCAAGCCTGCCCTGAGAAGCAAGACACCACCCAACTACCAAGAAATACATAGTGGGGCTAGTTCAGTGTGTCTCCACATTACCAGGCATTAGAAGCTGATGCCAGGGAGATGAGAGGAAAGTCAAGCTGGTAGGTAAGGGAGGATACTGTGACCTTGGTTGAGGTGCCCCAAAGGAGGAGTGGAGTTGAAGCAGCCCGCTGTCCGAGCACATCAGGTTTGGAAGTCCCTCCCCTATAATCTGGCCTACCCCAGCCCAAAGCTGCAGCTTGAAACCATGCTGAGACTGGGGAGCACTGACAGCAGCAAAGCCCAGAGAGTTGGGGAAGTGGGGGACCAGCACAGGAAGGCTCAATACCATTGGCAATATGGCTATTGCCCCCTGGGTGGATTACATCACTCAATGTCTTTTTTAACTTTTCGTAGCAGGCAAAATAGAGGGCGTGGGCAGGCCCCGCGCCTGTTGCTGTGACATTCAGCCCCCGCATGGGCCTCCATAGGCCCTCTGTTCTTATAATTCTCCAGAGGGCCTCCAACACGTTTCGGTAGCGGGCGGCTGGGTCAGGCTGTAGACTCTGCATCCGGGTCTGAAATTACAGCAAAAAAGGTAAAGTCAGTGGCTCCAACCTCTCGTCCTCCCCATGGTGCAGGCCCTGGGCGCTGGGCAGGCCTGTGGGAGGGAGACTTGGCATCCAGCTTTTACTTCTTCCCAAATCTATGACTCATCTTTCCAAGCCTTGGACCTTTTTTCCTAGTCATCCACAGCCAAAAGTAGAACACCATCACATCCCCTGAGAACACTGCCTCCTGGCAACATCCTGCAACTCCAAAATGACCCACTGCCCCAGCAAAAAATATCAAGCACAAGACCCACAAAGTGGCTTTTTCACACTAACACACTCAGCGTAAGTTTAGAGATGAGGGCTGGAGAGACAGTGCGGCAGTGAGGAGCATGTGCTGCTCTTGCAGAGGGCCTGAGCTCCACTCTCACGCTGGGTGGCTCGCAGTCACCTGTAATTCCAGCTCCAGGGGACCTAACACTCGTTTCTGGCCTCTGTGGTCATTTGTACTCACATGCATCCCCCTCCGCCAGGCACATACACATAATGTAAACCTTTACATTCAAATATTGATTGTCTACAACATACTTGGGTGCCCTTTTTCTAAAGAGAAGGCCTGGACCTGCTCCCTGACCACAGGATACCCTGACTAATGGGAGGCTGGCTCACCTTTTGATATCTTTTTAGACTTTTTGGCTTTGGCAACTAGGTCTACATTTAGAGTCTTGATAGAAATGGCATTCCCAACAGATGCTGTTCCTGGGAAACAAGTTTGGCTCCTACACTGTGGAGATGGCAGAACCAAACTAATCCTTAAAACTGAGGGACCAGGCTGGAGAGATGGCTCAGTGGTTAAGAGCACTAGCTACTCTTCCAAAGGACCCAGGTTCAATTCCCAGCACCCACATGGCAGCTCTTAACTGTCTATAATCCAGCTCCAATTGATTTGACACCCTCACATAGACATACATGCAGGCAAAACAGCAATGCACATAAAATAAAAAATAATTTAAAAAAAAAAAAAAACACCTGAAGGACCATTCAGACTTCTCATGTAAATTGACTGGATCCTCAAAATGGCCTGGCAAATAAACCAGTTTCTGGGAAATACAATCCTTAAAGATCCAACGGCTGGAATGAAAGTGTGTGTGCGTAGGAGACACTTGTAGAATATCCACAAAGGAAGCTGGGCTATGGTGGCGCACACCTTTACCCAGCACTCGGAAGGCAGAGGCAGGTGAGCTCATAAGTTCTAGGCCAACTTGGTCTACATAGTGAATTCCAGGACAGCCACAGCTATAAAGAAAAAAAAAACTGTCTTTAAAAAAAAAATCTACAAAGTTTTACTGAAATTTGGGAATCCAAGCCAGTTAGAAGTCTAAGTGAGTAAAGTCGCTTGCCACCAAGCCCGACAGCCTGAGTTTGAGCCTTGGTGGAAGGAAAGACGGGATTCCAACAAGTGGTCCTCTGACCTCCATAGGTATGCTATAGAAGGAAACATGCAAAAAATATTTTTTAAAAAAGAGACAGAGGGCTGGAGAGATGACTCAGTGGTTACAAATGTATACTGCTCTTCCAGAGAACCCAACTTCGGTTCCCAGCACTCATATTGGGTGTTCCTAACTGTAAGTCCAGCCCCAGGGGATCCAGTGCCTTCTCCTGGACTCCATGTGTACACACCTGCCCCTCCCACTCCCTTGCACAAACACTTATTATATACGATTTAAAAAGTAAAAACAAATCTTCAAAAGAACACTGGATTAATCCCAGCACTTGGGAGGCAGAGGCAGGTGGATTGCTGTGAGTCTGAGGACTCACAAAAGTGAGTTCAGGACAGCCAAGGCTATACAGAGAGACCCTGTCTCAAAAAAACAAAACAAAACAAAACAAAAACAAAAAACAAAACCACTGGAGATCCATCTCATCAGGCCTCTCTGGAGTGTGTCTTAGTCTCCTGAAGTACTTCAAAGCTAAGGCAGCATGGAGCCTGGCAGTGACGCCTGACTACTAGTCACAGGGACCTGCGGGAAAGAACGGGTGTTCTGTCAGGTCTGTCCACACCAGTTCAGAACATAACAAGAACAGGCACTGGCGAGTCAAAAGAGGCAACTGATACCCAGCGACAGTTTAAACTCCTGCTTTGTTCCAGTCACTAGATTCAGTTTAGATTTAAAAGCCTGAATCTGCCTTATTTAAGCTAGCCAGCTAGGCTCCAAGAATAAGGCCTTTTCTCAAGAGCATGCAAGAGAGACTAACCAGATTAACAGGTCCTGGTTAGCCGCAAGCAATCTACATTCCTCTGGAGTTATTTTCTCCTGCCTGCTACTAACAAAACACTGCATGCTTCTAATGTTAATTACTGGACTTCAATCAGAAATATCACATATCACCTCATCACAATGGACATTCAGTTTCCAGTTCTCAGAAACACCCAAATACAACGTGAGCTTTATGTAAAGGGTGTGATTTAATCTGGACCTGGTGGCTTAACACCACACATTCCTTAGTCTGTCTAAACCTGGTCTTCTACAAGAGGAATCACCATCTGCAATTCTCTGCTGGGGTCAAGGGCACAGTTAGCAGGTCTCAAAGAAAGACTCTGGCCTCAGAGAACTCTCCATCCCCATGAGGAAACTGGGCTCTGCAGAAGTCACTCTTAACATCTTACAAGCATATTTAAATCAGTGACAGTGTATCCTGTGCAGACAGCACAGGACCCAGACACAAAATAGTCCACATGCAAAAGTGAATATGGATGCCCACATTTGTGAGCAAACAAATCTTTCTGCAGAATGGTGAGGACTCTAAGAACATATTAAGAGCTGTAGTATGAAAAAACAGAAGCAAACAGCACTACCTAGCATTGAAGAAAAGCTAAGTAAGCCAGACTGTGATGATGCACACCTTAATTCCAGCACTCAGGAGGCAGAGGCAGGATATCTCTAAGTTCAGGGCCAGCCTGGTCTACAGAGTGAGTTTCAGGACAGCCTAGGCTACACAGAGAAACCTTATCTAAAAAAAAAAACAAAACAAAAAACAAAAACCATGAAAACAAACAAAAAATGTGGAAGGGTTCGATGCTTTGGTGCCAGCTTTGCCAGACACGCTTAGTGTTGGGGCTGTCACTCAACTTCTGTCACCGTGACTGTCATCATGAAGGACTGGAAAGATGGCCCAGCAGTTACTAGCACCAGTTCTTGCAGAGGTAATAGGCTCAACTCCCCGCACAGCTCACAACCATCCATGACTCTACTGCCAGGGAATCCAATGCCCTTCTCATCTCCATGGGCACCAGGCGCTCATATGTGCTCAGACATATATGCAAGTAAAACACTCATACACGTGAAATGATCTAAAAAGTGCTCATAGAAAAAGAAAATTGCCAAGCTATGTGATTAAAAGAAATAAGGCATGTAGAAACTGTAATTTATAAAGTACCACAAATATATGGGTTTTAATTATTAAAACATGATTCTAAAATATATTTGTTTATATCCAAGAATTGACAGGTCATGGCCGCATGGTATACATCACTTCACATGGGTAATTAGCCAGTGGCTGGCCAGAGTCAGCTTTATCTCTAATGCTAGCGCATGTGAGTGAGTTTACTATGAGGCTTGCTATTCTAGAGTGGTTTATACTGCACATCCAACTGTCACTCTAAAGTACACATTCACAGATGAGCTTTATTGTAATTCTTTTTGCTTGGTTCTTGAAACCTGCTTTTGGGGAGCTATCAGGAAGGTTGATGAGTCACAGACTGAATTCAAATCAGGACTTGGCCACTTAGGCTCTGTGACCTTTGACAAGTTACCTACCTGCTCTCCAAGCCTTTCTTCATCTATGGAAAAATGACAGCGGTGTGAAGCACTTCACACTGCGCTGAATGGAAGAACAGCTGGCATTGACCAGTTGCCTAATTAGCATTATGAGGCGTGAGGAATGTAAGTCAGAGGCTACATTTCTATCCTTTCACTGGTGGGCACACAGAGGTGACCCTGTACATCTCAAGTCTGCAAAGTACTATGTGCTACTTCTTCACCACTGCAGAGCCCCCGACGGTCCCCTGCATGGCGGGGAGGGCAGCCCCAAGACTGCGGCCTAGAAAAGGAAACTGATTTATCTGGATTCCCAACCTCCCTATTACGATCATGGAAATCGCTGGCTTGATAACCATGGCTTAGCAAGGCTATGTTGACTTCCCATGGTCCTTTCCAAGGATATTTTAAGTCAACTTGACCCTGATAAGTGGCCAGGGATACAAAGGCCAGCATGCCAAGAGGCAACGTCAGCATTCCTTTGCAAACACTGTGGTGTCCCTTTAGGCTCCAACACTGAGACCTGTTTCTAGTCCTAGAGTCTGTCTGTAGTCTGCTCTTCCTCTCCACCATCCACGGGAAAGAAGCGGAGCTGCCAGGGGACAAATGACCTGGGAAGCCTTTCTAGAAGGGATCTGAGACACAATCATGCCTGCACAAAAACATAATGTTGGGGCATAAGCTCGTACCAGGCACCGTCTCATTCATTCCCAGCATTAACAGCAAGGAGAAAGGATTCTTCTAAGATAGACTTTCACATTTTGGAAGACTATTAGGCATTTGTCCTTCAAATCAAATAACCAATTCTTTAGTGTAGAGTTTAGAGGCAAGACTGCAATGCTGTACAGTGAACTT
The DNA here is from genome assembly GCF_964271855.1 of Acomys minous. NCBI lineage: Eukaryota > Metazoa > Chordata > Mammalia > Rodentia > Muridae > Acomys > Acomys minous. Next base: position 17,200,738 of record NC_140484.1, on the reverse strand, counting down.
CTTTAAAAATACAAATCCCAAGATGTACACAGGTGATGGGGAGCTATTTTTCACACTAGTTAACCTCGGAAGGCTGGAAACAGCTTACCCCAATAACACTCTGGTTATGCAACCAGCCTTTAGAACTCCCCTCTCATGTGCTCCCTCAGTTTACAAGCCTTAGAAGGAAACAGGGTAGCTATTCGGTCCCTCACAGATAGCAGGCAGTGTGGCCCATTCTGATGTGGCATATTAGATTCTGGGTATTCTGTGTTTCTGTATAATCTTAGTTGATTCTGGTCATGGGACAAAGATTTGCCCTCACTAAAGATATGCTAGAGGTATTTCTTTGTGTGTGTGTGTGTGTGTGTGTGTGTGTGTGTGTGTGTGTGTGTGTGTGTGTCCGCGCGTTTAGAGACAGGGTTTCTCTGTGTAGCTCTGGCTGCCCTGGAACTAGCTCTGTAGACCAGGCTGGCCTCAAATTCACAGAGATCTGCCAGTCTCTGCCTCCTGAGTCCGAGTGGTAGGATTAAAGCTGTGTGTGTGCCACCTCTGCCTGGCTCTAGAGGTGACTTATAAAAACGTTTAAAGCCAGGTGGGCATGGTGGCACATGCCTGTAATCCCAGCACTCAAGGAGACAGAGGCAGGTGGATGGCTGTGAGTTCAAGGCCAGCCTGATCTACAAATAGAGTCCAGGACAGCCAAGGCTATACAGAAAAACTCTGTCTTGAAAAACCAATAAATAAATAACATTTAAAGCCAAAGCAGCATCATAAAGTAAGGGGAAGCCTCTCATTATTTTGTAACAATACAATGGCCAAACTGAGAGGTAGTGGTAACATTGTTCTTCTTTCCTTTCGGTGCCACCCGTTTGCTCCAGGGTCTCTTACAACCGGGAACTCGAGGATTTGGTTGCACTGGCTAGCTGGTGAGCTCCAAGGAGCTGCCTGTCCCTACTTCCCTAACACTGGCATTGCAGATGTGTGATCCACAGGCCCAATCCCAGGAGTAACATTTTGACATTGATCCGATTATCACAGTGCATTTTCTAGCCCACCGAACTCTCTGCGTTCTCTGGCCTGTCTTCCGCACAGTGCCCCCCACCCCCTCCGGGCCCCCTGCTGTACTCAGCGCTAAGTGAGAAAGAGGCTGCTCTGTGGCTACACTGTCTCAGCTTCTGGATATGTAGCACTCACTAACTCAAGACATCCAACCTACAGTCTATTGCACAAATGTCTAAATCACTGTTATTTCTACATATCTATTTTACAATTCCTTAGTGATTTCTCTCACACGGCCTTTATTGTTTCTTTTTAGGGAAGACACAGCAAGCTGTCTTGAAAAAGCTGCTACCTAAAGAACACTAGGGCCTTACCTCCAGTCCAAAGTCTAATTCTTCCTTTGACAAGGACATTTAAAATGCTAATGTTCACCTCACTCAGGTGCAAGTAACCATTTGTCAGTGGGCACAGCTCTTGCGAGGTGTTATCCCGTGGTGTGCTGAAACACTGGCCAACTCAATGTCATTCATAAAAGCTCCGTGAGCACTTTCTCCATTTTCTCACCACAACTCAGTGTCATTCACAAAGCTCCAAGAGCACTGTCCGGGTTCCTCACCCACTTTACTAACGAAAATTTAAACAGTGCTGAAATCAGAGGCAAGCAGAAGAAACTGATTGTTGTAAGGCTAAAGTCGATGCTATCCTAATCGGAGGAAACATACATCAAAGAACTGACAGGACACTGCCTATATAATTAGTGTAAAGAAAGCACAGCTCTTTCTCATCAGTTATTTCAGCAACCCCTTCAGCTCACTTCCCCTTCGGTTTAGGCTTCACCTTCAGTAGTTGGCGCGGCTCCTAAAGTACAAGAATAGCAAGGGAAAAAAATCACCTCTTCCTATCTTCACCCAGGCTTCTTCCCAGGATCTGATGTCTGGCTACTAACCATTCTGCTTGGTTGTGGATATGACTGTATGTCCAACACTGATCACACCCTGATAAATCTCATTTTATTTACCACATATCTACTTTCTAATACCCAGCTGTTTCACCCTTTTTGTCAAAGTCAGATGCCCGAAGAGAGGGAGAGAAGAGACGATCAGTTTCACCTCGACTGGTCCTATAGAGGCTGCAGCGCTCCGAGTCTCAATCCCAGCTCAATTTTTACGTTCAGGAAATAGATGGGCTATCAGTCTTGCCTCACAGAGAAACCGAAAGCTTTTCCTTAACATGCCTTTTCCTATATCCAGTGCAGTCTGGAACTCTCACTTTTGACTGCACAATGATTTTCAACCACTCACGGGTTAAGATTTAACACGTACTTTTTAATCTAGCCGAGCGATCCCAGATTCCGGTTTCTGCCTCGCCGCCCCCCTTCCCCCGCCCCCCTTCACTTAAGGGAAGACGCAGCAAGGAGATTGTAAAAGTACCGACCAAAGCACATCTCAAGGCAAGCTATCAGATCGAGTTCACGGTCTGATTTCACGCCAGCTGGCTTTACCTTACTCGAGTTGTAGACTTACCTGAGCTTCGGGATCCCCCATCCCACCCCAATCCCAGGTGGGGAATCAGGTCTTTGGCTGACAAGATTTTTGCTCCGAGTCTCGATTCAGATCTCACTGACCGTTAGAAATAAGTGCTGGTTCTTGACTGAGCTCATCTCCCAGGCAGGACTTTGCTTGCACGGAATATTGGTTCAAATCGCGCGTAGAGGTAGGAGGCAGGAAGGAACCCCTCAGCTCTGGGTCTTAATCGTGGTTCTGGCTCTAAACCAGGCTCAGGGTCGGGTCAGCCCCAGGTCGGGTTAGCAGCCCGGTCCAGGTCTCACCTTGACGCAGTCGACTGGGTACATCACGCAATGCTCCAGGATCCCTGCCACGGCGCCCGCCACCATGTGCGTGGTGACAGTGGCTCCAGCCGGCAGCGCCTCGTATTCCGGGCCCGACTCCGGATCCTGCCGTACAGGGGGCTGACAGGCCCCCGCCTCCCCGCCGCCGGCCCCCCGGCCCACGCCCCGCTGCAGCCACCCGTCCAGCAGCGCCGACTCCCCGGGGCTCCGCCCGGGCCCAGCAGCTGGTCCTCCCGCCACACCGCCTGCACTCCGACCCTCCAACTCCATCCACTCGGGCCAGCCGCGGCGCCCAGCCGCGCCGCCGCCACTACTGCCGCCGCCCCCCGGCCCCGTTGCGTCCGCCTCAGGCGCGGCCCAGAGAGCCCGGGGCCTCCGGCTCCCGCTTGGCCCCGCGGACACGCCCCCCAGACAGCCATTGGCGCAGACTTTAACGTATCCCCGCCCCTTTTTTACGGAGAGAAATCGTATCCGTTGGTATTCGCCGAAAGGCTTGTCATTCCCCTCGTAGGTCCCACCCCTTCCCCTTTGATCTTGGAAGCTTCTTGTTTATTGGCCCTTGATTGGCGGATTTAGCCGATCGGCCCGCCCCTGGCGTTTCGGGGGCGGGAGAAACGTAAAGCTGAACTTTGATAGGCTCCACCGCTCTGGCTACTTTGGCGGCGGCCATTGGCCGGGACCACTTCGTTCTTCCATTGGCTGTGGAGAGAAGCGCCTGGAGGACAGGGACCGGCTCCGGGCGGCCGCCGGGCTCCGCGGGGGTGGCGTGCGTGGTGGCCGGGACTACCGGGGAGAGGGGGCGGTGCCAGACCTTCAAGGTCAAACCGCTGTCGGTTGCCGTTACGACTCGTGCTCTGGCTTGCACCGAGTGTCGGGTAGCCGGGCTCCGACTGTTCCCGCGGGATCTCAGGAAGGGGCGGAGTCGGCCCGGAGCCTGCGTCCCCTGGCACGGCCGGATCCGCCGCTAGGGCAGGGCGGCCGTGCGCCTCCCGTTGCTCTGGAGCTGTGGGCCCTCGGCCTGGCGTCGCTCGCCTTTGGCCTCCCTCCCGGAGAACCCTGCAGTTGGTGCACGGATGGGTTCTCGTTGGATGGGCTCTGTGCGGGGAAAGGAGATGGCGACACGGGGCGAGATGAACTCAGAGGCGACGACAGGTGGTAGAGTGTTGGAGCAGCATCCCAAGCGGTGCAACTGCGGATGCTTCCAAGTTGAGCTTGTCCGGACTCTTATCCCCGAGCTGACTCGCTGATAAACCCCCCCCCCCCAGGCGTTGAAGACTGTTTTGTGTTAAGATCTCCCTCTCTCCTCTCCTCTCTCTCCCTCTTCTTCCCTCCGCCCCACCCCCCACCCCCGTCCGCTGAGCTGGATCTTGTTAAATGGTGCCAGGGACGTCTAGCCCTCGGGACCACCACAGGGCCATCATATTGAGCAGAAACAGGCACCGAAGCGACGCTTAGGGCCTCAGCCTCTCCTGAGGAGCGAGGGCCCCTTTTCCGCTGGTTCTGCCTGCATCCTCAGGCTGCCTTCTCAGCGGCGTGTTTGCACACGCTTCCCCGGTTTCTAGCTCTGCCTTTACAACCTATTTTAATGAGACGATGACGCAATTGCAAACTTTTCCATCTCTTCATAGCGTCTCCTTAGAACGGTAGGCGGCTTTCCCATTTCGTCTCTCTCATCCATCCATCTATCTATCTATCTATCTATCTATCATTGTGGAAACCGGCAACGCCAGCAAGCTTGAGTATGTTCTTGATACCAGAGCTCATTTCCCGTCCATCCCAGATCGTACAATTGCCCGCAGCTGTGCTCTTCGGAGGAGAGGTTGGGTTAGAGTAGCCCCTGGATGAATGAGCCCTGAATGCCGTCATGCTTGTGCTCTCACGTTTGCTCCAATAGAGAGCTGCTGATGCCAAGTTTGGAAAGGATATTGGGGCATAGTTTGATAACTTCAGGGTGGCGGATTGCACCCATGTACTCAAACCACGGACCCAGTGTCTTCGGGGATCTGATCTCTTAACTCCTTGCCTGGTGGCAAGGAGTCCAGTGATGACATGTCCAGGCCAGGATTGGGTGTTTATCCAGTCTATTGCAGCACTGGGCTGATACATACTCAAGGCGGCGGTGGCGCCGGCGCCGTGGTCCGTTTTGCCAAACGTGATCATAACTGTCTTACATCGACCCTTGACCTCAGGAGCTACTCCGAACCTTCTCTGATGACCCCATCACCACACCGATGAGTAAGGTGCAACATTGGCTAAGCAACGCCAACATCTCCAGTGCTGTTGCCGGTCTTTCCTTGAGAGAGTGAAGCTTAAGAACGGGTGCTCCATCCTCGGCGGTAGTTGGGTTGGGACTCCAGCTACTGGTAGGACTTCCCATAGTCCCGGAATGAGGTAGCTCCCCGGTGCTGGATGAAACTTTGCCCTGTGGTCGGCATTCAACATTGACAGGGTGTTTAATTCAAGCTCTGATTCCTGGGTGAGGGTCAATGGCATCGACGGGGTATTGGCGGAACTTGCCACTAAATTTATACTTGATCTCGATGGCTCCGGCTCCAGATCTGAAGCATCATTATCGCGTCTTGAGATCTCTCTGGGAGGGGTTTCAGTCGTTCGGGCGTTTGGCGGCCATTGTGCTGGTTCTCCATTTCGTCTCTTAAGCTTAGCCCTTCTGTGGGTCGCTCTCAACTCATCTTTGGTGGTGGTTACTAATTTCTGGATCTTGATCTCTTGGAAAATAAAGCTCTTAAGTCCCAACCCTATCCCCAGTCACACATAAAATTGCATTTCGTTTCAGGTTTTGGGGTGAAGGAGATTCCGTTAACTTTAAAGAACTCTTCCCCTACATCGTGTTCAGTCTTTCTGTTATCCTGAACATTTCTCTGGAGAGATGAAAAGTTCTGACAAAAAAGACCCCTCAATCTGCTAGAATATCGAATATCAGTTTTCTTTCCTGTCAAATTGTCCCAATTATAATTCATACCTACTATGTCCTTTCTTATACTCTGCATCCTTATTTTATAGTCATGAGATGATATTCCAAACTCAATGGCTTCTGGTGATGAGAGAAAACAATTGTCCTCCACTGACTCACAGCCTAATAAAACGTTCTGCTCCCCCAAGCTTTTGGATTTCTAAGTATCTTTTTGGTTTGGTTTGGTTTTTTCAAGACAGGGTTTTTCTGTGTAGTTTTGGCTGTCCTGGACTAACTTTGTAGACCAGGCTGGCCTCAAACTCACAGCGATCTGCCTGCCTCTGCTTCCCGCTCGGCTTAATTTCTAAGTATCTTTCACTTCCCTGGCCATTGGCGTGGAACACTCAGTCTTCAATACATTGCAGAATTTCACCATTACAAACTCGTTTTCCTCCCAGGAGCTTTCTGTTTTCCTTTCCACAATTGCTGATGGCAAGCAGAGGTCAGTGCCGACAGGTGTGGAGAAGGAGATCCTAAAAGGAGAAACGGGTACAACCATCCTCAGGTGAGAACAAGTTTAAGAAAAGTGAGTTTAGGTTGGGGATTTAGCTCGGTGGTAGAGCACTTGTCTAGCAAGCGCAAGGCCCTGGGTCCGGTCCTCAGCTCTGAAAGAAAAAAAAAGTGGGTTTAAAAAATTCTTTATTACCTATTTAGGGGTAATCTGAATTTTTGTTATAACAGATAAATTTTATATGGACACATGCACTTCCCCAGAATTAATTTCGTCTCTCTCCCCTTTTAAAGATCAAAATGTTCATTCTTGAAGGTCCAGAACTTAACATCCTCCCCTGCCCCAAGCTGGCATTGTACCTGGCATGAAATATAGGTGTAGAATAAACTGAGAGGGATTTCAAAAGCCAAACGTGAAAGTAAGTCTGACTTCCTTACTGTCACGGAGATGACCATGAGAACCGTGGGCGTTCAGAGCGCAGTCAACCAGAGGAATGAGGTGGCCTCACCTGGAAGCTGTAGAGACTTCCTGAAGAGTGTGTGGGAAAGAGGTTCAGGAGACCTCGTCTGCTGTTCTCTGTGGAACCTTTCCTAAAACTTTTAATAGAGGAGCTGGAGAGATAGCTCAGCAGTTAGGAACACTTGTCAAAGCCGAGTGGTAGTAGCACACGACTTTAGTCCCAGCACTTGGGAGACAGAGGCAGGCGTATCTCTGAATTCCAGGCCAACCTGGTCTACAGAGTGAGTTCTAGGAAAGCCAGAGCTACACAGAGAAACTCTGTCTTGAAAAGCCAAAAATAAAGTGAACTTGTATCTTACATTTTTTTTTGCTGAATACCCAGGTTAGTAGTAACATTTTCATTTTCCTTTGCCAAAAGACTATTTGCTGTGTCACTTTATACCCAATACAATGGCTTTAATAACAGGACAACCATCAAGCAAGGTATAGCACAAATCTGTATTCCCAGCTCTCAGAGGACTTAGGTAGGTGGATGTCCAGTTTGGTGCCAGCCTGGGGCCACACAGATTCTACCTCCAAAGCCAAACAGCACGACACAATCACGGCTGAAAGTAACAGCCATTATTAAAGGTGTGGAGAAGTTGAAACTCTCACCCGTTGGTGATGGGAACGCTCAAACCACTGTCTCAGTGTGATGAGCCCTGGAAAATTTAAGCAAGGGGCTGGTGAGGTGGCTCAGGCAGGAAAACCGCTTGCTGCTCAAGCCTGAGAGCCTGAGTTGATCCTGAAATCCACGTTGAGGGAATTAGAGAACTGACTCCTGAAGCTGTCTCCTGACCTCCACACACCGTTACACAGACTGCTGTGTGACCCAGAGATTGCACTCCTGGATATAGATGCAGAAGAAAAGTAGGAGATAAAAGTGTACTCAGGTTAAGGGTGGACCTTCTACAGCAGGCAAAAGGCAGATGCGCTGTAGTCGTCTGTAAGTAGAACAGATAAGTTCTGTGTGTGTGCAGTAAAGAAACAGTGACAGCCAGGCGTGGTGGTGCACGCCTTTAATGCCAGCACTCAGGAGGCAGAGGCAGGTAGATCTCTGTGAGTTCGAGGCCAGCCTGGTCTACAAAGTGAGTCCAGGACAGCCAAGGCTACACAGAGAGACCCTGTCTCGTATAATAAAAAAAAAAAGAAACACAGTGACTAATCTAGCTATGAAAGGATATGAGGACATACTGACACCCGAGTTATGATGGACAAACCTTGAAAGCCTTCTGTTTAATGAAGGAAGGTAGAAGGAAAAGCACATGGAATTCCACATAGGTGAGATATTCTGAGTAGGCAGCGAGAGCTCAGGCTCAAACTGAGGAAAACCACTGGTTTCGTTGGTGTGTCTGGCAGGGAGTTTTAGTCCATAGCTATATTCAAACTCAGCGGGAGCAGACACAGAAAATTTGGTATGGAAAATGCATGTTCATTTTTGTTTAGCACAAATCTCACTGCCACTCTTTTTTGCTCACTTAATTTTAATACCCATATAGCATTGACAAAAACTGTTACAAAGCTTGTAAATAAATTCCCCCCAAACAATTGCAGATTTACCTAAGTCCTATTAGTCACTCAAGACCTACTTTTTACTGTTTATTTCTACAAAGAAGATAAACTTAATGTCTGCTTTTACATTTGTGGTAGTGGAGACTGAACCTAAAATTTGTGCATTTAGATAGTGTTCTCCCACTGAGCTCCAGTGTGAACCCTCTCCTCCTTAACTTTATTTTGAGACAAGATCTCCCCTAAGTTTCCCAGGCTGGCCTCAAACCCACTCCGCAGTCAAGGCAGGCTTTGAATTTGTGATCCTCCTGCTGTGTTTTAGCCACAAGTAGCTGTGGTTATAGGGCTGTGAGACCAGAACTGGCCAATCTGTAGTTTACTCCACAGAACCAGCAAAGCCTACTACTTCCCTCTCCAGATCAAGTTTGTAACAAACTGACAAAACTGAATTAGTCAGAATGAGGAAGGAAGGAGGAAGAGCTTTATCTAACGCATCCCATCCTACTTTCCTCTTGAGTCCCTGTCAGGAAATGAGAGCAAGGAAGATAGCACAGGGTTGCAAGGGTCCCTTACTGGACCTCAGCCTCAGCTTCTTCTCCTACAACGCGGTGATAATTATAATGGCAGTAGGTACCTGGTGTGTGGCACAGCTTTTCCTGGAAGGAAGAGACATGTCAACTCATCCCTGGCAGGGAGCTCACAGCAGACCGAGTACAGACACCACCACCAAAGTCCAACCTGGTGAACCATGAGTATTAATCAGAAATACTTGGTTAGTTTTGTTTTTGTTTTTAGTTTTGGTTTTTTGAGGCAGGGTTTCTCAGTGTAGCCTTGACTCACTTTGTAGACCAGGATGGCCTTGAACTCACAGCGATGCACCTGCCTCTGCCTCCCAAGAGCTGGGACTAAAGACATGCGCCACCACGCCTGGCCAGAAATACTTGTTGAGTAACAGTTATCTCTGAGGATTGAAGCATTATATCCTGCAGGAAGATAACTCAAAATAGCTTCAGGAAGTCCCTGAAATTTAGGAGATTCATTAGGCCCCTCCCTGCCAGAGTAAACAAGTAAAGCTGAGAGTCCCTATCAGACTCAGAAAAGCTAGGAACCTGGAACATCTGCCCAACAAGTTGGAGGGTATCCTTTCCAGGTGCCTCGTGTGGTCTAAACCTCTTCCAGGCAGCTCAGCTGGTTTCTGCTTCTTGCAGGCAGCTGTTGGTTTCAGGATCTTTGCAGCTTTTCTCCTCTGAGAGTCCTTGCTGCTCAGCTTCCCTTAGTCTGATAGGGACTCTCAACAAGTATTTCTGATTGAGAGTTAAATTATTATTATTCATGTTTCCTTTATAAATGTTTGTGAACCATTGCAGAAATCCATGACATCATAGTATCCCCCTCCCAAGCAAAATGACCACTGACAGTGTCCTTTGTTGTCCTGGTTATTTTTTTTTTCTTTTAATTGTCAATTTGACACACCCAAGAGTCACTTGGGAAGAATTGCCCAGATTGGCCTGTGGCTTTGTCTGTTGGGAATTGTCTTGAGTTTTGATAATGTGGGACGGTCCAACCAGAAATGGGCAACACCATCCCAAGGCAAGTGTGCCTAGATTATATAAGAAAGCTAAATGGGGCTGGAGAGATGGCTCAGTGGTTAAGAGCACTGCCTGCTCTTCCTGGTTTAATTCCCAGCAGTTGCAGGTGATCTGACACCCTCACACATAAAATAAAATTAAAGAAATTATTTTAAAAATTAAAAAAAAAAAAGCCGGATGCTATGCCATTAAGGGGCTTTCTTGTATGGATCTGTTTCAATCCCTGCTTGAGTTTCCGCCTGATGGACTGCACCCTGAAACTACAAGCCAAATAAGCCCTTTCCTCCCTAATCTACTTTTTCTCAGTGTTTTGTCACAGTAACAGAATACAAACCAGGACACCTGTTCATGTGATCATCTTGTTGTAAATTTGACTTATCTCACAAGTTTTTTTCTCACAACAGCAACTGTGAATGCCAGGCCCACAAAGAACAGTCGAAACCCTTACATAAAATTGCTAGAATTTAAAAGGCTTCCTGGGCAGCTGGGCATTGTGGCGCACACCCGCAGTCCCAGTACTTAGGAGGCAGAGGCAGGCAGATCAGTGTGGGTTCAAGGCCAGCCTGGTCCACAGCCAAGGCTACACAGAGAAACCCTGTCTCAAAAAACAAAAACAAACAAACAAATAACAACAACAAGGCGTCTGCGGCTGTGCATAGTGGTACTTGCTTGTAATCTCAGCACTTGGAAGGATCAGGATTTGAAGATCAATCCTTGGCTACATAGTAGTTTGAAGCCAAGCAGACCAATATGAGTAGGCCCTATCTCAATTAAAAAGAAAAAAAAAGCTGGGGCTGGAGAGATGGCTCAGTACTGCCTGCTCTTCCAAAGGACCTGAGTTCAATTCTCAGCAACCACATGGCAGCTCACAACTCTCTCTTGTAACTCCAAGATGTGACACCCTCACACCAATGCACATAAATTACAATTAAATAAAATATATTTTTTTTAACCGGGCGTGGTGGCGCACGCCTTTAATCCCAGCACTCGGGAGGCAGAGGCAGGCGGATCACTGTGAGTTCGAGGCCAGCCTGGTCTACAAAAGTGAGTCCAGGACAGCCTAGGATACATAGAGAAACCCTGTCTCGAAAAACCAATATATATATATATATATATATATATATATATATATATATATATATATATATATATATATATTTTTTTTTTTTTTTTTTTTTTTTTTAAAGCTTTCCTGAATGTTACCAAATAAAGTAATGGTCTGTTGTCCTTGACATCCAAAGAACACAGGATATCAGGAGGAATGAGGTTTGGATTAGTTGTATTTTTAATCCTCTGTGGTATAAATATGGAACACATTATCAAAGTGAACAAACAAGGCTTTGGAGGCAGCAATCATTAATAATCACATTGTCATCATTAACAAACAATTTTGGAGGTCGGGCTGTGGTGCTGCACACCTTTGATCCCAGTACTTGGGAGGCAGAGGCAGATGGATCGCTGTGAGTTCGAGGCCAGTCCAGGACAGTCAAGGCTACACAGAGAAACCCTGTCTCAAAAAACCAAAAAATAAAAAAATAAAAATTGGGGGGCATTATATGTGGGCCTCAAACCCATAGACATCCTGAGCTATCTGCATGGGGTTTCCCTGGCTGTGCTCCAGGTTGTATTTTCATATATTCTCATGTTTGTTCATATTCTCCCTCTTTTTGTCTCTCCCTCCCTCTGCCCCTTCCATTCGCCAGCCCCCTCCCCCAAACTCCCCAGCTGATGATCAAACCCAGAGCTATTCCCATGCTAGGCACATGCTATCTTACTGAGCCCCAGTCCTCAGTTTACATTCATTTACAGCCGCCATCTTTGCCTCTTACTAGGCTTCTACTTACTCAATGCCCTCTTCCTTTTCATTCTTTTAATTAGTCAACTCTTGACCTCTTCAACTTCTTTGTCTTCCTTGTCTTTACATTACACACTGGCATCTCTAGGGCAGACATTCCAGGTGTAGTGCTGTAAATAGTAAGTAGTGTAATCCTAGCACCCCGGAAGCAGAGGCAGGAAGATCTGAGTTCAAGGGCAGCCTACAGTGATAACAAGCACCGATGAGGCTGGGCGGATCAGGATGGCGGTGGTAGTTGTGAGGAGGGGCAACTTTAGGCTTCTAAGTCATCAACTGCAACTACACAAGAGCAGGTGAAAACTGCAAGTGGGATGTTATCCCTGTAGTGACAAATGGTCAAAATTTACTCTTGGATTTGATTGGCTCAACTCAAGAGCTATCTGTTGGACTTCAGTTCTACAGATGCTCAGGCCTGTCCTAAGGGGCTGAGAGAGCTGAAGAGAGGCAGAGGGGCCAGGGAGGAGGCACGAGCAGTAATCTGGTGAAGACAGACATTCATGCATCACACAACAACGCTAACACCTATTATGAAGGGCTTACAATGTACACCCAACGTATACATTTATTTTAAGCCTGTGTGATTGTATATTGGTTATCTGCTATTCAGTGACAAATTACCATAAAACTTAGTGTCTTAAAACAATAAACAATTATTATCTCTGTGGATGAGGGATCTCATGCAGTTGCCTGGGACTATAGATACCCGGAGACTTGCCAGGACGGAAAATATACTTCTCCGACGGCTGGCTCATTTGTCTGGCAAGCAGATGCTGGGTATCTGCAGGTGGCCTCAGTTCCTTCCCACACTGGCCTCTCCAAAGGGTTGCTCGAGTGTCTCTATGACATAGTAGTTCATGGTTCCACACTCCTGGCAAATTACTCTATCATCCTCAGCTATATAGTAAGTTCCAGGCCAACCTAGATTACATATTCATTCATTCATTCATTCAGTTCTGCTCTCTAGAGAACACACATGGTTAGATGTTTTTGTTGTTGTCTTCTGTCAGTATTTTGTTTGTTCTTTTCAGTTTGGGGACAAGGTCTATAACCCGGCTTAGCACCAAACCTTCCCTTCTCGTAATCAGTTTCCTCAGGGGCTAGGGTTATAGGTGCATATCCCCATGTCCAGTTTTATCAGTATTTTTATTTAGCAGTACTTCTTTGAGATCTCCACTTACTTGTACACTCTGAGCTTTCTTTTTCATTTTTGGAGCCACATTATTGCTTTGATGGAGTTGTTATTCCAGTTGTGGGGAGACAGACAGTAAACCAGTAAGTAATACAAGGGGTTTTTCTCAGTGGGAGCATGCTGGCCCAGCCTGCCAGCAGCCCTAGGCTCAATAGCCAGGGCTAAGAAGCAAAATAACTATGGAACGAGTAAAACACTTTGTAGTTAAACAATGACATAGGAAACATGGGGCATTGGGAGTGAGTGGGAAGAGTCACAGTATTTATTTATTTGGTTTTCCAAGACAGGGTTCCTCTGTGTAGCCTTGGCTGTCCTGGACTCACTTTGTAGACCATGCTGGCCTTGAACTCACAGTGATCTGCCTGCCTTAGCCTCCCAGTGCTGGGATTAAAGGTACGGGCCACCACTGCCCGGGAGGAGTTACACTCTTAAGTAGGGTGGTTAAGGAGGGTCCTATTGAGGTGCTATTTTAATATAGACTGAAGGAGGCCAACCGGTGGGCAGGGTGTGGGACGAGAAAGTGCACAAAATCTCTGGGGAAAGGAAAACTACAAAAGTGAGAGCATGTGCGTCGTGTTCTAGAAGTGGTAAGCAAGCCTGGAGTAAAGTGAGTGAAGGAAGCAGCAGTGGAGACACAGGTACAGCGGTAAGAACTGAGTCCACTAGGTCGGCACAGAGACCTGGAGCTGGTAAGTTATAAGTGTCGGGCTTTGCTCTGAGGAGGAGGAAGAGGAGGAGGAGGAGGAGGGTTGAGAAGAGAGGTCTGATCTTAGACTTGAAAGGTTCGCATTGATCACAGAGTTCAAATAGAATGTGGGAACAAGGCCAGTTCAGAGACTGCAGCAATACAGTAGGGCGTAGTAGCAGAGGACCAGGATGGTAGCAGTAAGATTAGTGGGAAACAGCGGGCTCTGTATATAGTCCTCGTGCTAACAGTCTTGCTGATGTAAAGTGTGCATCCTATGATACCTACATCATAGATGTATAGAATGAATGGAAGAGAGGAACTAAAGAGTGTCTGGAAGAGTGATAACACAGCAGTGTAGGGTGTGTGGCACAGGTTTGTAATCCTAGCACTCAGGAGACGGAGGAGGGCTCTGAGTTCGAGGCCAGCCTGGGCTTTAAAGCAAACAAAACAAGCTCTAGAAATGTAGCTTAGTGGTTGCGAACTTGCCTGGCTTGCACAAGGATTCTACTCGGCTAGTGCCCTCCCCGAGGCAACGATTACAAAAATACATCAATACTGCTTATATCATACTTTAGTCTTGGCCAGTTTTAGTAAATGATGCTATCAAGGGCCTAGGTTTGCTTGTTTGTTTGTTTTGCATAATATTCTTTTTTTTTTAAAATAACCTTTATTTAGTTTTATTTTATGTGCACTGGTATCATATGCCTTGGAACTGGAGTTACAGACAGTTGTGAGCTGCCGTGCCGGTGCTGGGAATTGAACTCAGCTCCTTTAGAAGAGCAGACAATGCTCTTACCCACTGGGCCATCTCTCCAGACCCTTGCGTAATATTCTTATTCAGTTATTCCAAGACTGCGCTGTAGCACCACCAGGCAGCATATCCTTAAGTTTATGTCAGAAAGCAAAGGGCCTTCATTCTCTTATCTTACACACTTTTTAAGGATTTGTATTTGTTTTTTAAGGTGGAGAAATGGTTTCTTCCCTCCGTCTCTCCATTACGTTCTTACTTCCCATTCAGGATCATTACCTCACTTCCCACTGGGTGCCCATGTTTAAGGTGAGGTCTGGTGAGGGTGTGGCTCTCCGTGATTGACTTAGGCCAATGACAGTTTATTCTCCAAGGCCGGTGTTGAAGCCAGGTGCTTCTTCAAACACAGGCACGTGCTTCCCCCACAGGTAAACAGGCAGTGAGCAAAATCTGAGTTGTGCTAAGATCTCAGAGTCTATTCAGGTCTAGGGCCCTGTTATACAAGCGCATACAATCCTCCCTGGAATGCTCTGAGAAATGTCCTGACTGTTAGGCCTGCACACCATGCTAAGGAGTGGAAAGAGCGTGCCCCATACCCTGTTGGAGTAAAGAATTGCCACATCAGGGCCGGCGTCGTGGTTAAGAGCATTTGCTACCCTTGCACAGGACATGGGTTCAGTTCCCAGCTCCCATCTGGCAGCTCACGACCATAGATCACATCACTCTAGTTCCAGGGGACCCAATTCTCTCTTCTGATCTTCACAGGCGTTGTACACATATGGTGCATATACATACATGCAGGCAAACACATGTACATGGAATAGAATGGAATAGAATAATTGCTAATGGATTTTAAGTCAAGAAGTAGCATGAGTAAGGTCCACAATAATTTCAGGGTGGGATAGTGTCCTGGAGAGCACACAGTCTGGAGGCAGGCCTAATAATAGTCAGAAATTTGCTCAGAAGGTTCTAGGGAGGATTTTAGGTCTTTATGTAACAGGACCCCAGACCTTAGTAGACCCTGAGACCTTAGCACTACTGACTCCATGATGCAAGTACCATTTAGGCTGTAAAGCTCAGCACACAGAAAGCACTACCTGCCAAAACTAAAACAAATACCTAATCCAGCAAAGCCCATAGTTCTGGGAAAGTCTCTAAATGTACTAACCTTGCTTTTTGGCTCCTGCAGTTCAGCATCGGATGTGTGTCAACCTAGGATGTGCTTTTGTGCTTAAAAGCCCACCATGAGAAAGGCTCAGTGCTACACTGAGATCCAGTGTACTCACCAGCAGGTTTAAATGCAGGTCCAAGCAGTTTTCTCTGCTGAATACCCTATGGTCCTTAAGTTAAGAACAGAAACTGGGCTGGGTGGTGGCACATGCCTTTAATTCTAGCACTTGAGAAGCAGAGGCAGGCAGATCTCTGTGAGTTCAAGGTTAGCCTGGTCTACAAAGATGTCCAGGACAGTCAAGGTTACACAGAGAAACCCTGCCCTGAAAAACAAAAACAAGCAAACAAAAACTTAAACATTTTTTATTTTATTTTGATACACACACAGACACACACACACACAGACACAGACACACACACGATGGAAATGAGGAAAGAAAGTAGAGGTGAGAGAGCCTAGAAGGACTCCTGCATAGATTCCCATATGGGCTAATCACAGGGTGTTTTGTTCTAGATGAACATTTTGGAGGAGGGTTGGGTGGGTAAAATGAGTGGAGAGATGGCAGGATTGGCTTTGAACAGTGAGCTGCCTGAAAGGACACACAGGAGTACGATTAAACATGAGAGAGAAACCTTTACAGGTTAGACAGGTGGCTGTGAGAGTTGAAGGGGAAATGAAGGAGCCAGGGACAGAGCGAGGGTTCCTGACACCCTGTGGTGAGGGTGGAGGGGGTGGGGCAGTGTTGTGTTGGGGGGTTGGCTGACTTTGTTCAGGGTTGGGCATCTAGGGCATGTTGACAAAATTTTTGATGTAATTGCAGACCAGCCTTTAAGGAGCAGTTAAAAACCTGTTTTGAAACGCAGCTTTCTATAATTTGTTTCAACATGTCGTCGGGTTACAGCAAACGAGGAAGAGAAATGGTCTCACCCTTTTTTGACTTGGCCTGCTGGCTGGAAACCTCAGAGCTCAACCTTATGAGCTGCTAATGAGATAGGCATGGCAGGGTTTTGTAGAGAATCATGCTGAGCACATGCCTGGGGGCAGATGGACTTGTTAAAGGAAGTGTTGTCCAAACCAGCTGTCAGAGACAAATTTGCAAAGAAAGTGTAACAAGAGCCTGGCATGTGGCCCACACCGTTAATCCCAGCACTGGGGAGGTAGAGGCAGGTGGATCTCTGTGAGTTCAAGGCCAGCCTGGTCTACAAAGCGAGTCCAGCTAAGGCTACACAGGGAAACCCTATCTCAAAACAACAACAACAACAAAAAGAAAGTGTAACGAGAAACTCTTTGCGTTAAAGTATACTTTTCTCTTCTGTTTTATAACAGTAGTTACAATGTCCCTTTAGATTGTAACGTTAACATAGATCACAAATCCTATGATTTAGGTATTGTTTACAAATAGGTGGAAATCTATAGCCTCTAAAACACCTATTTGTTGGTGCACTGGAGTTTAAAATATACATATTTTAACTCAAGGTGGTGGCCCAAGCCTATAATCCCAGCACTCGGGAGGCAGAGGCAGGTGGCTCTCTGTGAGTTGGAGGCCAGCCTGGTCTACAAAGAGAGTCAGGACAACCAGAGAAACCCTCTCTCAGAAAATAATAAAGAAAATATACATACATATTTTAGACTTGGAACTCAAAGACTTTTTTGTTTGTTTGTTTGTTTTTTGTTTTTAAAAAGCATTCCAAAACAACTGTTGAAGTATTTCTGTGTCTTCCTCTCTTTAGGTACTGAACTGTTCTCTAGAATAATAAAATTATCGATAATTATATAATTTTGTTGGTAATACCAACTTTATGCAATGTGCATGTGTGTGTGACTGCATGAGAGAGTGTGTGTGTGTGTAGTCCTGACTGCCTCACAGCAGCCTTCCCACTTCAGCTTCCTAGGAAAGTGCTGAGGTTTAAGAACTGTGCCATTAAGCTGGGCCCCACCATTTCTTTTTCAGGACAGGCTCTCTCATATAGCTCAGGTTGGCCTCAAACTTGCTCTGTAGCAGAGGGTGACCTTGAACTTCTGATTCTCTGGCCCTGGCTCCAAGGATTATAGGAATGTACCACTCTGCTCAGGCTTTTGTTTTGTTTTCTTTCTGTGGTGCTGGGGGGGGGGGCCGGCGGGGGCGTCAAACACAAGGTTTTGGAGGCGAAAGCCCCCTGCTTAAAGTGGGACAGTTTCACGGTCTGTGCTAGGAAAACACTCTCCCAGCTAACCTACATTTCCCCCCCTCACATCTGCTTGTCTACTTTCTCCTCAGTGTGCCTTCAGGGTCCAGGCTAATTATAACACTAACGCAGTGTGGTGACCAGGGGAGAAGAAATTGAGAGATGAAGGTTCCAAGAGAAAGGACAGGTTAAAATGGCAACCCGAATGACAGCGTAGCAGAAGGGAAAGTCAAACCAGACAAAGGTCAGATCACAGATGACAAAATGCTGGTCAACCTCTGCAGCAATCAGCCAGATAGGGTCTTTTTGTTTATTTGTTTGTTTTGTTTTTTGAGACAGGGTTTCTCTGTGTAGCCTTGACTGTCCTGGACTCCCTTTTGTAGACCAGGCTGTGGAGGAATGTCTTCAATGGATGTAACAACTGTCAATAAAGTGCTGTTTAGCCAATAAGCTGGGCAGGACAGGATGTGGAAGGCGGGGCTTCCTGGAGAGGGAGGCTTGACGGTTGAGGAGAGAGAAGGTTGACTGTTAAGGAGGACGGAGGGAGAGAATGGCCGGAGGAGCACCATAGTGGCAAATGCTTGGGGTATATGTATGATATATGAGGGTTAGAGTAGTTTGTTTACCATAGTTTAGGAGTGGATTTGTATTAGTTAAGATTCTGCCCAGCGTAGTGCTGGCAGCTTTAAAGTAAGCTTCAGACTGTGTCTTTTATAGCAATCTTAGGCTGAACCGATACCTTTTTAATGTAACACCAGGCTGGCCTCGAACTCACAGCGATCCACGATCCACCTGCCTCCGCCTCCCGAGTGCTGGGATTAAAGGCTTGCGCCACCACGCCGGGCTCAGAAAGGGTCTTTTTATATAGTCCTGCCTGTCCTGAAACTATGTAGACTGGGCTGGCCTGGGACTAGCAGATATCTGCCCGTCTCTCTGACTCCCGAGTCCTAGGATTAAAGACGCACAGTACCCTAAGCTAGTTTCTTTTTTAGTTGCTCTTTTCCTCTCCAACTCAGGCCCGTCCAGAGAGTGTGGTGTTACTCTGACCCGGTCACCTAGTCCTCAGCCTTTCTCGGCTATGAATAGAGTTACGTGAGCCCTTGTCCCTTTCACTGTTAACCCGCTTTCCTCCTCTGACAGCTTCGAGTCCCGGCCAAATGCAATGACAGTGACTGTCACTGGCTACAGCCAGCCTTGAACGGAATAGTCACTACTGACCTCACTTTAGTCTTCATCTCTGTTCCCGTGTGCGTTCAGATCCCAAGTTAGCGGTGTTTTATGTGTGAAAGCGTGGCCGAGCTTTGGGAGTGTGTAAAAGCAGATACTCCTGGTTTCAAGAATATATTTTGCTAATGAGGCAGACCGGGCAAGATTTTTGGAGGAGGATACTCTTTTTTTTTTCTTTCTTCCGAGACAGGGTTTCTCTGTGTAACCATGGCTGTCCTGGATGCACTTTGTAGACCAGGTTGGCCTCGAACTCACAAGGCTCCGTCCGCCTGCCTCTGCCTCCCCAGTGCTGGGATTAAAGATGTGTGCCACCTCGCCCGGTTGGAAGAGGATACTCTTAAACCAAAGGTAAGGGATGAGTAGAAGCTGATAGTCAAAGCAGGTTGAAGCAGCAGAATGAACAAAACTATCAGGTCCACACTGGCAAGGTGTCAGTAAGGGATGAAACTTAGCCTGGAGGCGAAGAGACGCAGTAGACGCGTCGTGGACAGTGGTGAAAGAGACAGGTTGCGAAAACTTTAGATTTTTAAAATTTTGTTATTATTATTATTATTATTATTATTATTATTATTATTATTATTATTATTACTACAACAACAACAACAACAACAACAACAACAATAATAATAATAATAATAATAATAATAATTTTACCATTCTAGAAACTTCTTTATGCCAATGAGACACAAGGCTGGTGTAAACAAGGAATAAAAACAACAAAGGTCCGTTGCTTTTGTACGCATCACCGGAAGGTCCCGGAGGACACTCACACGAATATTCACTACCTGCACATAGTAGACAATCAACGCTGAAGGAATGGACAAGAGGGCTTTGATACGAACATCATTGTCTCCATTTTTTTATTTTATTTTTTCTCTCACAATGTTTCTATCACGAGAGATGACAATCATCCCGGGACATCAATTTGTGGGCAAAAGGGATGGAATGGAGGAACTGCCATTATGGGAGGAAAGGTTGTGGGTAACTGGTGCATGGCTGCGGTGAACATCCCGCCCACCCACCCGCAGGAAAGGTTCAACAGTGGAAGCAGCAGTAGTGGAGGCCACCCGCAAGGAGCTGGGGACACAGCAGTCGCTGACCTCTCACCTGTGCGGGCTGCGGGTGCCCGCCCTCCCTCTAGGCGGAGTCTGGGTGCGACGCCTTTTCCATTGGCCGCGGCTCTAGGTCCGGGGGCGGGCATTCGGGGCCGGGCGCCCTTGGGGATTGGCCCCGCTGTGAACAGTCGCTCAGTGTGAGCTCGCTGCCGGTTCGTCCGTGGCTCCGGCTGCGCGCAGGGCGGACCTCTCCGGGTCCCCGCTGTCATTGGCTCGGTGCGGTTTCCTTGGGGACGTGGCGCCGCCGAGGGCCAGGCTGCCTTCCGGCTGTGCTGGGAACCACGGGGAGCCGCCGAGAACCCGGCCGGGCTGTGGAGAGGGGCGAGCGGGCCTCGGGATCCCGTGAGTGGGACTGCGGGAGAGCGCGCGCGGGATGGAGAGGGACGGGGAGAGGAAGCTGGGTCCCCCATCCTTACCATCTGGGGTGGCATGCTCAGCGTGCCGGGATTCGCTGTGCCGGCCCTCTGGGACCACGGCAGGAGAGAGAACAGACACAGAGTGTAGGGGTCAGTACAGTGGGAGGGAAGTGTGCTGTCATTTCGGGGATTCGGCCCTTTGGACACTGCTGGAGGTATGTATGAAAGCCAGTCAACCTTTTCCAGGCTGCAGCCTTAGGAGATGCCGGGGACTAAGAGGCCACCCTCTCAGGGCAAAAGGAAAAGGAGGTGACAGACGTCTAGACCACTGAAGGGAACCCATGGCTAGGTAAGGTTTGCACCCAGGTATCTTTGGTAGAGGGCCCAGTGGAAGGTGGTAGATAGCTGTGTATGTTGAACGGCTGGGAGGCTAAGTGGCTTGGATCTGAGGCTGCTGAACTTTGCATCCTAGTGAGTTGCATGCCAACACGTCAAAGCATTATTTGTTTGTAAGGCCAATAATAACCTGTGGTTATCTTTTTAAGGTGGTAGAAACGGGGTAAAGATTCAGTTTTCACTATCTGTTAAAACTGATTAAAAAACAAAGACTTCTTGTGTATATAATTTTTTAAAGCATTTAAAAACTCAGCTGAAGCTGGGTGGTGGTGGCGCACGCCTTTAAGACCAGCACTTGGTAGGCAGAGGCAGGCGGATCTCTGTGAGTTCAAGGCTAGCCTGGTCTACAAAGTGAGTCCAGGACAGCCAAGGCTACACAGAGAAACCCTGTCTAGAAAAACAAAACAAAAAAACCAAAAACCAAAGCAAAACCAAAAACCGAAACAAAACAAAAACTCAGTGAAATAATGTTTCTAACCATCTGGTTTCTTGACAGCATTACTAGTGGCCATGATGCATTTTCTCCGATTCACCAGTGTTAGGAAGTGACTCCCAGAGACTGTTGGTCTTTCCATTAACACTAAATTAAATCTTTGAGTTGCACTCAAGTGCAAAGTTTGGAAACGGAAGGTCAAGTCTTTCTTTCTTTTTCTTCTTTTTTTTTTAAACCTCAAACTCACAGAGATTGGTCTGCCTCTGCCTCCTGAGTGCTGGGACTAAAAGGCGTGCGCCACCACTGCCTGGCCTAGATCAAGTCTTTCTAAACTGCGTAATAGAAATACCATGAGCCATAAGGTGCTTTTCTCTCAATTTGAATCTGAAAAAACAAACACAAAAAAACATTTAGACTTCTCTTGGCATGAATTTTTGCCTTGAGGGCTTTCATCTAGTTTTAAAATAGTTTTTTTTTTAAACAGTAAATTTATAGTGGTTTAAGACTTAACAAATGTTTGTGTCGTTCCAGGATCAGTTTTTCCTACCTCTGCCCAGCCTCCTGGTACCTCACTGTGCCCACAGTGAGCCCATTTCTCCGTCAGCGGGTGGCCTTCCTGGGGCTCTTCTTCATACCTTGTCTCCTTTTACTTCTATTAATCATGGATTTACGACACTGGGGCACCTCGTTACCCCGAGATAGGCAGTACGAGAGGTGAGTCAGTTTCTGATCACTCTAATCAGTTTGCTGCTGAAGTTATAAGCTTTTTTTTTTTTCAGTGCTGTCGACAGACCCAGGGTCTTACACACGCTTGCTAAGCACTCTTGTCACTGAGTTGGGTCCCCACCCTTGAAAAAAATGTTGATTGTTGAGACAGGGTTTTCCCTAAGTTTCCCAGGCCCAGAATGACCTGGAACTCACGCTGTAGGCTGATCTTGAACTTGGAGTCAGTGTGCAGCTCCGCTTCCTGGGGAACGCAGTCTGTGTCACCAGCCTTGGCTGTCTTTCTTGTTTAAAATGAAGTCTTCAATGCACTCACTACCCCTGACTCCTGAGAGAGATACTTTTATTAGTAAAATTGCACGTCGTTTATCTCATAAGGAAGGTCCTAAGTCCCATTTTGGCCGTGTGCAGTTTTAGGTCAAGAATGCGGGCTGCTGGATTTCAACCATAAAAGAGAAGCTTTCTGTTTTCTAGTCTGGGAGGACTGAGGCTGGCTGGTGCAGACATGCTTAAGATTGTTGTATGCTTTGGATGAATTGACTTCTCTGTTTTTGTTAAATGAGCCTCTTTATTTTTATTTATTTATTTTTGGTTTTTGGAGACAGGGTCTCTCTGTTAGCCTTGGCTGTGCTGGGCTTGCTTTGTAGAGCAGGCTGGCTTCCAACTCACAGCAATCCACCTGCCTCTGCCTCCTGAGTGCTGGGATTAAAGGCGTGCGCCACCACGCCCGGCGGCGTTAAATGAGCCTCTTTATCCTTGATTTTGTTCTTTGCTCTGAAATCTTGTGTGGTATTAATATAGCTATTTCAGCTTTCTTCTGAATCATGTTAAATGTGATGCTTTTCTGAGCTTTTAAGTGTTGTCTTTAGAAATATTATTTTTATTTGTGTGTGTGTGTGTGTGTAAGCGTGCGCGCACGTGCCTCTCCCTGAGTACTGAGATTACAGGAATGTGCCACTGCACCCAGCTCTTCTTTCTTTCTTTCTTTCGAATTGCTTTTAGACATGAGTCAGGAGACTTTGGGCTCCAAGTAATAACTCAGATTGACTTAAATAATAATAATTACAAAAAAAAAAAAAAAAAGAAGAAGAACCACCCTTCCAGCTCATATAACTTGATGTTCAGAGACAGAGAGACCATGGCGCCACATTAGCCAGCAGGGTGGAAGTTGCTGTACTGGCCCTCTTTCTGTTTACAGGGTTGGCTGTAAAACAGCACCTGGGGCCACAAGCATCCTCATTCAGGTCCTGTCAAGAGAGAAGCGGCCTTCTCATAAGGACGAAGTGAATCTCACTAGAATCCTCTAGCAGCACTTTGCATAAAGCTTTTGTGGTCAGAATTGTGACAGATGCCTAGTCTTACTTTTCACTGGTCTGTCCCCAGAATTTCTCATTTCATACTTTATTTTGTTGTCAATCAGTTAAAATTGTGTTGAGGGGTGGGGAAGGAGAAATTGTCTTGAGAGCCATGATACGTGTAGGTGCTGCTGGTCTACCATACACAGACCGTTTGGTTCCTTTTCTCAAGCTGCTTGTATGTTCAACCTCCCTTCTGCTAGAACTCCTGTTTGTTTGTAGTTTGGAGTCTTCTTTTCCAAGAGAGAATATAGTATTTGGGTGGCTATAAGCAATTGACCTTAAGAAATTTGTTAGCCAGGCGTGGTGGCGCACGCCTTTAGTCCCAGCACTCAGGGAGGCAGAGGCAGGAGAGCTCTGAGTTCGAGGCCAGCCCGGTCTACACAGAGAAGCCCTCTCTTGAAGAACAAGCAAGCAGACAAGCTCACTTTGATGGCATGATGGAGGATGAATTGGAAGGAAATAAGAAAGCCGAGAGACTTACTGTAGTAGTTGAGTGGAGAGGAGGGCAGCCTGAAGTGGGGCGGCTGCAGCACAGAGAAGAGTAAAAACACTGAGTGGTCTGCAGGCCACTGAGTGACCCTGAGTTCTTATTAGTCACTGAATCCTAAGTGACCAGATCCAGGAAATAACTACTGAAGCAGTCAGCAGCTACTTTATTGACGGCTACGCACCCACTGCCACAGCCGAGTATACAAGTGCCACAGTGGCAGCCTCCACGAGGCGTCTAGGAGCCGAACACTCTATAAGTTCTTGCCGTGTGTTCGCTGCATCAGATAAGATACTGGGGTACAAAGATGAATGAAACGTGGCTCCTGAGTTCATAACCTCATTAGAGAGCACACCTGAGTGAACAGTTGAGCTAGTCATTTTAAAATCAGGAACGCTACCCAGTTAAGAATCAGGAACAAAGTTAATCATAAATGAACCCAAAGAGACCCATGAGTAACCAACCAAATGTGCTGTCAGTAAGTCCATGTTCTCAAGGGGCATGTACTTTATGATAAGACAGGCTCTTTTTTACAGCTTGCTTCTCCTTTTCCTGGCCCTCCTCCTCCTCTTCCTCTTCTTCCTCCTCCTCCTCCTCTCCCTTCTTGTTTTATTTCTGCTTTAGCTTGCTCTCACTCTATAGGCCAGGTTGACCTGAAAGTCACTGTGTTTCCCCAGGGAAGAAGCTTCGAGCTGGCAGTGCCATCACAGGCCACCACACCATTGCTCTTCCTTTCCAGTGTTTTAATTAGCATGGCTTCCGTTTGTCTCACGGAACCACAGATTACAGCAAACCTGAATGATGGCTCCTGCGGGCTCAGGTTGTCCGTAGTTGCAGGTGCCCTAAAAGCAGTGAGCACTGGTGTCTGGCAGTGAGGCAAAGGGAATTTATTAAAGACGGCCGTAAGATCCTGACTCATCAGATGCAGTGGCACATGCCTGTAATCCCAGCAGGTGGATCGCTGTGAGTTCAAGGCCAACCTGGTGTACAAAGCAAGTCCAGGACAGCCAAGGCTACATAGAGAAACCCTGTCTTGAAAAAACAAAACAAAACAAAACAAAAACCTCCCCCAAAAAACAAAGCAAGTCCAGGGCAGCCAAGGCTACACAGAGAAACGCTGTCTTTAAGAAACAAAACAAAACAAAACAACCCCCCCCAAAAATACCAAACCCAAAAAACAAAGCAAGTCCAGTACAGCCGAGGTTACACAGAGAAACCCTGTCTTGAAAAAACAAACAAAAGCTTTGCTTTTTCTTTTCCTTCCTTCCTTCTTCCCTCTCTCCTTTCCCTTCCCTTTTCTCCTTCCCTCCCTCCTTCCTTCCCTCCCTCCTTCCCTCCCTCCCTCCTTCCCTCCCTCCTTTGTTCTTTTCTTTCCTGTAGTAGCAGCTGCTGCTTGAGTACCAGGGAGCACTAGCTGATAATACAGTGACCAGCCAGGGACCGAGAAGTCATGGGGAAAACGTTTATCAACAGTTCGGAAGGATTTAAGGCAAGTCCTGTGCTGTGACTTTTAATATTAGTACAGATGTAGTATATTTACACTTCTACTACTGAAGTTATTCCTAAATCACGTGCTGAAATTTGAGTCAGTGTTCTGTGGTGGTGTACAGATGGTGCCATGCTGCTGGGAACAGACCCCAGGTGTCCTCACAGGAGCAATTGTGGTGACCTTTGCTCTGGGGAGTGTGTGCCAAGGACACCGCAGTTGTTCTGTGGTCGCAGTAAATGGAGCTTAAGCCTATGGTGGTTCTGCATCTTTCTGTTTCATACTAATTATTTTCTGTTAAAGGGCTTTGCTTTTAGTGATTTACCCTTTCTAAGGTAGTATGTCTGAACGCATCAGAAGCTTCTGTCGGCTTTCTGTAGGCAGTTTCAGAACCAAAGAGTTGTATTTTCTTTCTCTTTTCATTGTGAGCACATCCCCATAATGTTTCTAGAAGTCAAAAAGAGAGATTGCATTAAATTAAAATAAAAATGGTTCGCTTTAGGATGTACATATGAAGTTAGGTTTTCTTTCATAAGAGTTTGAAAGAGTGCTTTTCTGGTGAAATTGGAGACTTCTCTGCCCATGTATTAATTTGCTGTTACCTTAAAAGCAGGGGTTTGCGTTATAAATGTTGTTATCTGTCTTGGTTAATCTTGTTTTCCTGACTTTTCCTGAGCATGTATGGAGGCCACTGTGGACAGCTACTGTAATGCCACACTATATTTGGTTTTGACTCATGAGTAGTGTTATAAAATACGATGACATTCAGCAAAGAGCTGGTAAGGTGGCCCTTGTGGATGGAGGCCCCATTTATTGACTTTGGCAGACTTCTGAGTTCTGTTTGAACTCGGCAAGTGCTGTAATTAATGTTGATCCAGGTAATAGTTTGGTCAGTTATAGCTGTAATGCTGTTAATATCTTCAGGATAATGGCAGTGAAAAGCCCTCATCTTGCACTTCTACTTGGGGAGATGTATTTGTGGGTAACTTTCATCCACTCAGCAGTGACTAGAGGAAAATCATGTTAGGGAGAGGAGGAGGTGGAAAGGGGAGGGGAAGGTGTGTGAGGAGCGGGTGGATTGTTGGCTCTTTCTTGAGATGGTGGCTGAAGGATTTCAGAGCTCTTAAAGCTTTTCTCATAGGCTTCCAGCCCTTTCTAGAAAGTGCTTTGTGTGCCACCGGCCAAGGAGAAGGGTCCAGTGGTGCAATGGTTCATTTGTGATGTTCAAGGCCGGGTCTGCAAATCATAAATGAAAACGTTCAGGAAAGGACTGTTGGTCTGCTCGAGTGGGCGAATAGAGAGAGACTGTGAGATGGTTGGAAGGGTAAGAAGGCGGATAAGATTATGCGAGGTTAGCATTCCAGAAAGTGGTACTTTGCTACTTCTGGGAGGGAAAGCCCTTCGGTTGCTTGTCTGTTTGCAGGATAAGAAAAATGGAGACTTCCTGCTGCCTGCAGTGATTGATCAAAGACTCAGTGAGGGAGCAGAAAACAAATGCCATCTGTCCCTTCCTCTCTGCCCTGTGGTCTGAAGCCAGCTGCTGCGTTTTCTTTTTTGCTGTTGCTCTCATGATGAAGTCTTAAGGGAAGAGAAAGCTAAGCTGAGCTGCACCAAAATTAGAACTGTGAAATTGCTGCTTCAGCAAGAATCTGCCAAGTCACTGAAACTGTCTTGAGAGGCCAGTTGAGCTTGAGGATAGCAGAGCAGAGACACAGAAGAATTGTGAGTGAACCGACAGCTCTACATTGTGGGCTCCAGGGACCGTGAGCACTGCTTGACCGCGCCTCAGCATTCACGGCTGTGAGTGTCACTGTCTGTAACCGGTGCTGCAGGCAGTGTGGCTGCTCTTGAGAAATGGCCTAAGCAAATGGAGAGAAACCTTAAGGGTTCATGCTGAAACAGATACCAGCTACTGAAAGGGCACAGTGCTCTTAGAGCAGCAGATAAGGGCTTTTTGGTAGCTAGAGAGATGGTGCCATGGCTAAGAGCGTGCTTTGTTCTTGCAGAGGACTTGAGTCTGGTTCCCAGCACCAGCACCCTTTAAGGTGACCCACAGCCACATGTAACTGCAGCTCCAGGGGATCCAGGCTTCTGGCCTCTAAAGGCACACACACAGAGATACAAATTTTTTTTTCAAAAAGGCCAGTGTGTTGGCCTTTAGTTTCAACACTAAGGAGGCAGAGGTAGATGGATCTCTATGAGTTTGAGGCCAATGTGGTCTACGTATTCCAGGTGATCTTAGTGAATGGATGGATGGATGTAAAGGAATTTTAATCCAACAACATGGCTACTCTGGCTGGAATACAGACACACTTGTAATCCTAAGAAACAAGAGGCAAGTAGAGTTCTGAGTTCAAGGCCAACCTGGTAAAGAGCAAGTTTCAGATAGAGAAAAGTTTAGGTCCAGGCGTCATGGTATGTGCCTTTAATCCCAGCCCTCAGGAGACAGAGGCAGGCAGATCTTCTAGTCAGTTTTGTTCAGTCACTTTGGTTGAGTAAGTGAGTTGAAGGCAGTGCAGGCGAGTTGAGTTTGTGGCAGTTCAGTTTATGGAATTCAGAGGCAGTGTTACTGGGAGAATTTTACAGAGAAAGATTGAAGAGAGAACAAGCCAGACACAGGTGAGGACAGAATGAGCCAGAGAATGAGAAAGAACCAGAAGATTAGACAGATTGCTGGAGTTAGTTTGAGGCCAACCAGAGCAATTCAGTGAGAAACTGAGAGAAGCCAGATTAAATCAGTCAGCTTGGAGAGAAGTTTGAGCCAGAACAGCTGAGTTGAACCAGCCAGTCAGAGTTCAGAGAAAACTAGTAAGAGTGAGCTTGTTCAGCAATAAGTTTCAGAGGCTGAAAGCATTCTAGGCCTAGATAAGATTGTACAGATGCTAGAAGCTTCTTGAGCTAGGCCTAGGTTTGCAGACAGAGGCAATAAACCTCCAAGACAACATTTAAAACAGGCAAATAAAAGTTACTTTTATAGATAGATAGATAGATAGATAGATAGATAGATAGATAGATAGATAGCAGGTGAATAAAAGTTACTTTTAGGTCAAAAAGAAAAAAAAAGTTACTTTTAGGGCTGGGGCGATGGCTCAGCGGTTTAGAGCACTGGCTGCTCATCCAAAGGTCCTAAGTTCAATTCCCAGCAACCATATGGTGGCTCACAACCATCTATAATGAGATCTGATGCCCTCTTCTGTCATTCGGTCATACAAGCAAATAGAGTGTTTATGTACACAAATACACAAATAAATGCCCTTAATCCTAGCCCTCTGGAAGCAGAGGCAGGTGGATCTCTGAGTTAGATGACAGCCTGGTCTACACAGAGATACCCTATCTTGAAAAAAAAGAAAAGAAAGAAAGAAAGAAAAAAACTTGTTTTCAGGCCCACAGGTGTTCAGTACACAGACACACACTGTAGACTGTTGTCCTCACAGCATTGCTGCAAACAGGTTCCTAACCCTCTCTCTTTCCCCTCACACAGGTCTATTTTTCTGTCTATATCTTCAAGCACGAAACCCAAATGAATTGAGTGTGTCAGCCAATCAGAGACTCAGGATCCTTGAGTTTAAAGATGTCACAGGCAATACCGAGTGGTGGTTGGCTGAAGTTAATGGGGAAAAGGGCTATGTCCCATCCAATTATATCAGAAAAACTGAGTACACTTGAGGCCAGGTTGCCTCCCATCCTCCCTTGCTGCCACTTTCAGTCCGTTGAAAGGTTTTGGTGGGCACCGGGCGCCTGCTCCTGAACAGGGGCCCACCACACTGCTTATCCTAACAAGGAGCACAAGATAAGCAGGGAAACCATGCCAAAGATGATGATGAAGAAGAAGTAGAAAAGAAGATGAGAGGGTGGATGCGTGGGAGGAAAAGAAGGTTTCATTACAGCAGTGGTCCCAAAGTGTGAGTCCTTTCTGAGAGCTGTGAGTTCAGAGCTGTTATGATACTGAGATGCTATATACCCATGTCATTGTAGGAAATCGCACATGCTTCACCTCCAAAGAAAACAAATGTCAGTACTTCAGATGAAATTTGAGCTTCCACGGGAGACTTAGGATTTTGAAATGTTCATCTTTGCGGTTGTAAATTTGGCACTTCCTAGTACCTTAAATATTTTTATGAGAAACATTGGTGGTGATATTTGTGAGCTTTTAAAACTGTAAAATGAAATGCGTGAACATTAGGAAGATTTGCATAACTTAATTGAATGAAATGTTTTCCAATAATGATGTCAAAGAATCATGCCTTGTCACAAAAAGCACAAGATAAACCAACAGATTTTACTGTAACAGAATATAAAAATTTTTGAGTAGGATTTTTGTGTTGGCTATGTTTTATTAGTTTTATTTTTTATTTTTAGACAGGGTTTCTCTGTGTAGCTTTAACTGGTCTGGAGCTCACTCTGTAGACCCAGCTGGCCTCTAACTCACAGAGACTCACCTGCCTCTGCCTCCTGAGTGCTGAGATTAAAGGCTCAAGCCACCATGCCCGGCCTATTAGTTTTGTTGTTGTTATTTTTGTCAACTTGACACAGGTTAGATTCTTCTGGGAAGAGGGAGTCCTCAATTGAGAAAATGTCTCCATAAGATCAGCTAGTTGGCAAGTCTAAGGGGCATATTTTTGATTAATGGTGAGTGACAGAGGTCCCAGGCCACAGTGGGCAGGTGGTACTGGGTGGCTTTAGAAATCAGCTGAACAAACCATGGGGAGCAAGCCAGTGAGCAGCACCCCTCCGTGTCCTCTGCCTCAGGGTTCCTGCCTTGAGGTCCTTCTCTGACGTCCCACAGTGATGGACTGTTACCTGAAGTAATAAAACGAAATCAACCCTTTCCTCCACAAATGCTGCATGTGGGCATTTACCACAGCAGAGAAACCATGACTAATACAGTTTTAGATTCCAATTGTAACAGACCTCTAAGAAGCTCTACTTGTTTGAGGTCACAGAACAGAAGCGGTGTCTGCAGCATTCGGAAATTTATCAAAACCGCCTCTTGGGTCTGGGGGTGTAACTCAGTGGCAGAGTGCTTGCCTAGCATGTATGAGGCCCTAGGTTCAATCCCCACGTCAGTCAACCAATCAATAAACATACATTTTTGAAAGGAAAAGAAAACCTTCCTTTTTAGAGCAGGTGTGAAAGGCTAGACTGTCACACACTCAACTAAGGCTGTGTCTGTAGCACACTGTATACCGAAGCAAATGGACGACTGTTAATCAAGGCACAAAAGACATTTGTGACACTATGAAACAACACCGTTCTTTCTTTTTCTTGTCTCAGGAAGTGTGACGCGCGCGCGCATGTGTGTGTGTGTGTGTGTGTGTGTGTGTGTGTTATGAATTGAATTTATCTATACTAGCTATCCATACATAATTTAT
The DNA here is from genome assembly GCF_964271855.1 of Acomys minous. Lineage (NCBI taxonomy): Eukaryota > Metazoa > Chordata > Mammalia > Rodentia > Muridae > Acomys > Acomys minous. The sequence goes on along the minus strand of NC_140484.1, from coordinate 17,170,121 downwards.
TGTTAATTAAGTGAATTAATATTTAAACATTCGCTGGGTCTGGTGGCACATGCTGCCACTAATCCCACCACTCAGAAGGCTGAGGCAGGTAGACCTTTGTGAGTTCAAGGCCAGCCTGATCTACAAAATGAGTTCCAGGCCAACCAAGGCTACAATAGCGAAATCCTGTCTCAAAAACAAAAACAAACAAACAAAAACTTAAGCATTTCTTACTTTATTTTGTAATATACCAAGTATACATAGATATAACCCAAGTACCCCAAAGCTTGGGGGCCCAGTCGGATGAGGGGGTGCTGGTGAATCATCTGAAGCCGTGCTCGTCATGAACCATCTCATCCTGTTTCATCCTCTTAGGTATTTGGCTCGGGTCGGGGACCTGGAAGCCACCAACACGGAAGACCCTGATCTGAATTACGGACTCGTGGTAGACTGTGGCAGCAGCGGCTCCCGGATTTTTGTTTACTTCTGGCCACGGCATAATGGAAACCCCCATGACTTGCTGGACATCAAACAGATGAGAGACCGAAACAGCCAGCCTGTGGTTAAGAAGATCAAGCCAGGTACTGATCAGAGGAGTTTCCTTATGGCTCTTCTACCTGGTGTAGGCGGCAGGAGACAAAGGGGAGCCGGGCGGAGGTGGCGCACGCCTTTAATCCCAGTGCTCTGGAGGCAGAGGCTGGCGGATCACTCTGAGTTCGAGGTCAGCCTGGTCTATAGAGTGAGTCCAGGACAGCCAAGGCTACACAGAGAAACCCTGTCTCAAAAAACCAAAAAGCAAAACAAAGCAGACAAAATCCATAAATGTAGATCCTGCCATAGAATCTTTTTTGTTTGTTTGTTTTTCAAGATGGGGGTTTCTCTGTAGCCCTGGATGTCCTGGAACCTGCTCTGTAGACCAGGCTGGCCTTGAACTCAGAGACCCACTTGCCTCCCAAGTGCAGAGATTAAAGAAGGGCACCACCACTGCTGGGCACCTTTGACAATCTTCTTTGTTGCTGTTGCTGTTGTTGTTCACTTTACATCTCGATTGCAGCCCCCTCCCTCATTGCTCTCCACTGAGTGTTTGTTTTCTGAGTATTGTGTGATCGACGACATTAAAAAAAAAAATAAAATATATATATATATATGTATAGATATGTTTTACTTTATATATTATATATATTACATGTATACATTATATATTGCACATATATGTATATGTTTTATTTAAGGAATCTCCGCAATGGCAGACACTCCAGAACATGCCAGCGATTACCTGCGACCTCTGCTGAGCTTTGCTGCTGCTCACGTGCCTGTGAAGAAGCATAAGGAGACACCTCTCTACATCCTCTGCACAGCGGGCATGAGGTTGCTCCCCGAGAGGTGAGAGTCAGGACTCTGTGGGACCCAGGGAGTCCCATGCAGCCAGGATGGAGGCGGCTGAAGGCACAGCACGCAGACTTGCGTTCACGGGTGTCTTCACAGGTGGCAAAGGCTGCTCGCTTAGAAGCAGAGTAGCTGTCCCTGTACCCAGTTATTGCAGGGTCAGACAGTTTGTCGCTTTGGGATCAGCGTCTATCTGAGATGACAAAGCGGTTCTGAGTTTGGATTGAAGGCGTGGTGGCAGTTGGGAGTGGTGGCGGTGGTGACTCAGTCATGAAGCAGGTGTGGAGAGACTGCACAAAAGCAGTAGAAGGGTCACCTGAGGTAGAGCAGTGGTACTGGGGAAGTGGTACGGGAGGCTAGGGCAGCCATGCAGCGTTCACTGTCACTCTGTGTGGGTCCTGTGATGATGCTGAGTGCCCCCTCTCCCTGCTACACAAACCTCAGTCTCTATATCACTTTATATTTCTCAGCCCCAGCCAGTGTGTGGGCGTGTGTGTGTGGAGGTGTGTGTGTGTGTGTGTGGAGGGGTGTGTGTGTGTGTGTGTGTGTGTGTGTGTGTGGAGGGGTGGGGATGTGTGGGGGTGAGGGTGTGTGGATGGGAATGGGTGTGTGTGTGTGTGTGTGGTGTGTGTGTGTGGGGGGGGTGGGGATGTGTGGGGATGGGTGTGTGTGGGGGTGTGTGTGTGTAGGTGTGTGTGTTGGGGTGGGGTGTGTGTGTGTGTGTGTGTGTGTGTGTGTGGGCGTGTGTGTGGGGGGTGGGGATGTGTGGGGATGGGTGTGTGTGGGGGTGTGTATGTGTAGGTGTGTGTGTGGGGAGGGTGTTGTGTGGGCTCCACCTGAACCTGCATCAGCCTGGTATCCTGACACCTGATCCTTCTTCCTACAAAAGAGTATGAGAGGGAGGGGGATGTTGAATTCAGCTCAGACACCTCCTTGTTTGTGACTTCCCTCTCCTGACGCCTCCTGGGTCCCAGCACATTTACATGGACCTGGGGTGGGAGTGAACTTCCAGAGTGTTGGTTTTTCCTCATTTTATTTTGTTGTGAGAACACAGCATTACACTTTGATCATTATGACATGCACCCAAGAGAAACAGTTGAAAGGGAAAGATTTGTTTTAATCCCCAGTTCTCACCTGAAGCCTACTGTATTGTTTATGGGCCTGTGGTGTGGCAGAATATCATGGCAGGTGGGCACAGCGGAGCAGGGCTGCATGGTTCACAGTGGCATAGATGGCCAGAGAAGGTCCTGCAACAAGAAAGACCCCAAGGGCATGCCTCAGTGACCTGCAGTTAGCCCTCATCACTTCTCAGTAGTACCAGCAGATTATGACTCCATCAGTGGATTAACTAGTGATGACATCAGGGTCCACGTGACCCAACTACCTGTCTGTGCTTGGACCTACCAGCTAGGGAGGCAGTTGTCAGCACATGAGCCTGTTGGGTTTCAGACTCAGGGCAAGCAGCTGAAGTACCCATTTAACAAACCAAAGCTGACCTGGCTTCCCAAGTTCTCCCAGCATCCCTCAGTCCTTACCCCACCCTCTACCCAGAGGCAGGGCTTCCCCTTTCCCAGAGCCTCTTCACTATATAATCCAGACACTTTGGTCCCTGTGTGTCTCTTCTCTCCTTCCTCCCAGCTCCTCTTTTCCCTGTCTGCATGGTGATTTCCCTGTCCCTGCCCCTTGGGACTAGTCAGCCTGTCTGAGAGCTGACCCCAATAAACCTACCTTTATACTTTTAATTCGGCTTGAATTGGCTTACTTAGTTGGCAGAGAAAACCTGTTAGATCCTTTTGGGAAACACATTGTATCGAAGATGCAACACATGCTTAACATGAGCTCTGTCATCTTAATGAGTTTTTTTTTTTAGCCTCCTCATATTTAATTTTTTAATATCTGGATGTGTGCACATACGTGAGAACAGTTGCCGTGGAGACCAGAAGAGAGAATTGAATCCCCTAGACCTGGAGTTATAGCAGGGGTGGGCCACATGCTATGGGTGCTGAGAAACCGGCTCCCGTCCCCAGCGAGAACAGCATGCGCCTTCTTTGCAGGCCCTGTGTGAGGTTTTGAGTGTACAACACATTCTGTTGGCTATGTGCAGAGCTTTATGCCCGATCCCGAGAGCTTCTTTACCGTGTTTGCCTGAAGCTTTGCGTCTTTTCCTTGGCATAACGTCCTCAAGACTGACCGTGTTGGCTGGCAGCCTCCTGCATTACATATATAGTTTTTTAATCCTGTCATGTGTCTGGCCATTGAGGTCATTTTTACATATGGACTGCTGTAAATAATGTTGCAATGACTGTGCAAGTGTTAGTCTGTTTTCAGGATCCTGGTTTCAGTTCTTCTGGTAATCACCTCGAAGGTGATATTCTTTGTTGTTGTTTTGGTTTGTTTGTTTGTTTGTTTGTTTGTTTGTTTTGAGACAGAGTTTCTCTGTGTAGCCCTGGCTGTCCTGGAACTGGCTCTGTAGACCAGGCTGTCCTTGAACTTGGTATTAAAGGTGTGTGTTACCACTGCAGGCTTTTTGAAAAACAAAACTCCAAAAAACCAAAGAAAGGTGCTGGGGTCGAATGCAGAGCTTAGCTAGGCAGATTTTCCACAACTGAGATGTCGCCCCCACCTACTCACATGCAGTGTTTTGAAAAGCTTTACTTACTTTTATTTTATGTATGTATCTTTTGCCTCCATGTATGTATGTACACCACATTTTGCAGAGACCACAGAGGTTAGAAGAAGGCATTGGGTCTCTGGAACTAGAGGTTACAGACGGTTGTGAGCTACCATGTAGCTGCCAAGAACCAGACCTGGGTCCTCTGCAAGAGCAGGCATTGTTCCTAACCGCTGAGCCAACTCTCCAGCTGTCTATATGTAGTTTTAAAGTTTTTAACATGGTGTGTGCGTGCATGTGTGCGTGCGTGCATGTGTGTGTGTGTGTGTGTGTGTGTGTGTGTGTGTGTGTGCGCGCGTGCATGTGTGTGTTTGCATAGAGGCCAGAGAGTTGTTTTCTCCATCCAACATGTAGGTTCCAGGAGTCAAGCTGTGATCGTCAGGGTCAGCTTTCACTGCAGTCATGTCGCTGGCCCTCCACATACACTTTCTGGAAGTACCTGGATGTTGTTTTCCATAGCTGCTGTACTTTTTGTAGTTCTGCCATCAAGGGTCCCTGTTTTTCCACATCTCGGCAAATACTGTTTTTTGTTTTTTAGCCACCCCAAGAGGTGTGAATAGTCTTTCACTGCAGTGCTGATTTGCAGTTCCCTCATAAGAACCCTAAGAATTTCTCATGGACCAGTTGGCCATTTGTTTGGCTTCAGAGAAATGGCTGATCAAGTTCATAGATCCATTTGAAAATCAGGTTGTGGGCTTGGGGATTTAGCTCAGTGGTAGAGCACTTGCCTAGCAAGTGCAAAGCTCTGGGTTCAGTCCTCAGCTCTGAATGAATTAATGAATGAATGAATGAATGAATGAATGAAAAGATCAGGTTGTAGGTTTCGTTCTATTATGTTGTAAAGTTTCTCCTGTGTCTGAGGACTGAGCCCCTCATCAGATGCGCAGTCTGTAAGTACTTTGCCCGTTCTGTAGCTTGTGTTTTCGCTTTGTTGGTCATTTTCAGAAGCTGCTTTGTTTGGTGTACTCCCACATTGTTGGCTTTGGTGTTGGTGCTTGTGCTTTTGGTGACACGGGGAGCTCAGTGCCAGCGGTGACTTTGGAATTACACTTCTAGAAATGACCATAGTCTCATAAGCATTGGGCATTTCCTATGAGTGGAAATATTTTTCCTTGATAAATAGCAGTTTGCTTTTCCATCCATTTACAATTTCTCACTTGGCGTTTCTTAAAACTACGGTAATAAAAGCCCTAGATGTTGGCGTAGGGCTTCAGTCTGGGTGTGCCATGTGACGTAATGCCCCACAGCACTGTGCTCCATGGACTCCTTGCCCCCTCTGTAGACTGTGAGTGGCTTGCTTTCTGGCTTACTGGTGAGCAGCAGAATGTTTATGTAGTCATTTGTTATCATGAGAGGCCATCTAGTTCTCTGTTTACAAATTTTCATTTTGATGTTACAGACCACACTTTAAATGTTAAAGCGGTAGCCTTGCATCATTAGCTGAAGGCCTAACAGTAGACCAGGACCGACACAGCTGTGCGTTCTGCTAGCCAGCCCTTCACTTTGTGTGGGTGCCTTTTCTTTGCGTATTTATATGTAACTCTACAAAGTTATAATGATCCTATAATTCACATTATTTACATATTTTTAAACAAACTCAACAAAGTATTTTGAAAATCTTTTCATGTTATCATTTAGAAATATAGGTCCGGCCCAGTGGCGCACGCCTTTAATCTCAGCACTCGGGAGGCAGAGGCAGGCAGATCGCTGTGAGTTTGAGGCCAGCCTGGTCTACAAAAGTGAGTCCAGGACAGTCAAGGCTACAGAGAAACCCTGTCTCAGAAAGAAAAAGAAATATAAATTGATTAATATGGTAGTAATTTCATTACACAGATGTTCCATAAATTATTTAACTAGTTCCTTTGTTATCATCTTATTTCCCCATAATTACTATAATAAATAATAATAGCTCGGTGTGGTGGTGCATGCCTTTAATCCCAGCACTCGGGAGGTAGAGGCAGGCGGATCTCTGTGAGTTCGAGGCCAGCCTGGTCTACAAAGGGAGTCCAGGACAGCCAAGGCTACACAGAGAAACCCTCTTGAAAAAAACTAAAACAAAACAAAACAATAATAATATAGTTGTCTTTTTTAATACTTGAATTACATTTTTTAAGTATAGTGGCTTGAGCTAGAGAGATGGCTCATTAGTCAAGAGCACGCGTTCTCAAAGATGACCCAGGTTCAGTTTCCAGCACCACCATCCGTAGCTCCAGCTCCAGGGCATCTCACGCCCTCTTCTGACCTCCATGGGCACCAGGTACACAAGGCTGGTGTCCATCTTTCCCTGGTGTCAGGCCCAGGCCCAGCAGTCCCTCCCCCAGGAGTCGCTCAGAAGCATGTGCAGTCCAGAAAGATGGAGAGCCCCCTGGTTATCCTGTAAACTCTCTAAGAATTTATTACATGTGACAGTTAACACTGTAAAGGAGATGGTATTGGAGAGTTAGTTCAAGTGTAATTCTGTACTTTGAAGTGGCAGCAGTATTCTTCCCTGAGTTATACTGACAGCTGGCCGAATAGAATATTCCTGTAATAAGTAACTTCCAAAGTCCAAATGGCTGGGGAGAGGGCTCGGATGGGAAAGTACTTGCCCTACAAGTATGAGGAGCTGAGTTCAGATTCCCCAGCTAGGTGTAGTGGTGCATGCTGTAATCCCAGTGCTGGGGCTGCAGAGACAGGAGCATCCCTGGAGTTTGCTGGCCAGCTAGTGTAACCAAACCAGAACGTTTCCGGTTCACTTAAGAAGCCCCGGCTAGGAATCAATTAGCTGGAGGGCTCGAGAGATGGCTCAGTGGTTAGGAGCACTTGTTGCTCTTGTAGAAGACCTGGTTTCTATTCCTAGCACTCACATAGTGGTTTACAACCATCTGTAACTTCTGTCCCAGGGGATCTAATGCCCTCTTCTGACCTCCACTGGCACCAAACTTGCATGTAGCACACATGCATACATGTAGGCAAAACATAAAATAAAATGAGTAAATTTAATTTTTTTGGAAAGGAAGAAACTAGTTGAGGAAGACACTCAGTGCCAGCTTCTGATTTCTATCTACATATGCATATGAACACACACACACACACACACACACAGAGAGAGAGAGAGAGAGAGAGAGAGAGAGAGAGAGGGAGAATGAATCTAAGATATTACCCTTTGCTTTGTTTATCTATTTTTACCTTGTCTAATAATCCTAGGAAAACACTTAAAACCTCAGAGAGACGCCCACGTAGATACTTGTAGTGAGAATTTGGAATTTTGGGTTCCTTAAAAAACACAGAAATATAAGGACATGTTTTTGTTTTAATCCCAGGCATGGGGATTTGGGGCTGCTTCGCAGAAGCTAACTGATTTGCCTCATGCTCTAGCAGAGGCGTGATGTTGTCAGTTTCCCCAATTGTGTGACTTTGGGAATTCTGGGGACTTTTCAGAGGGCATATAAATCCTAGGGCCCTGAGTTGGCTGTTGTTGGTCTTAGTTTGTTAAGTACTGGTGTGCAAAGAAGAAACAGGAGGAAGAAGAAGAAATGAAATATCCTAAGGATGAAGATCAGCCTTGCTAGCCCAGGAGCTCAGTGTTCCTAGTCAGCGGGAAGTGGTCCAAGGACAGGGTCAGCGTTGTCCCATTTAGGACCCCTGACTTTATTCAGGAATCGCCTTTCTTTCCTTTCTATCCTTTTTTTCTCTCTCTCTCTCATACTTAGAGTTAAGGGGTTGAAAGGGGAGAAGAAAAGGGGTGGAGAAGGCAGAAGAAAGACGAACCCACAGAGTAGCTGACGCTAAGCTACAAATGTCACCCTTGAAATGGAAATTCTTACGAACTTTGGGTTTTGAACTTCAAATGATAAGATTTTTATACAGAAAAACGTCAACCCTTGAAACATAGAAAAGGAGATTAAAAAGTTAATTGTTAGCTTATATAAAGGATTATATAAAAGCCTGTGGAACTCACAGTGTAGTTTGTGAGGCATTGTCTGTATTGTGTAAGGTCTGAGGGTGAGTGTATGCTCTGTAGTCGCCTTCCTCCTCTCACAGTAGTTAGGAGCATCTGTGATTCCCTGTGACTTATTCATACCCTCGCAGGGTCATAAAGGCACGCGCTCCTCACTGAGCACTGAGTTACAGCATTATTTAAGGGATACTGCTGCCTTTCTTTGGATGCAGTGTGAACCTCTGAAGTCAAAATAGGAGCCAAAACAGAGCATGGTGCAGGTAAAGGCAGATGTAAATGTGTGACTTCTAGAAGCACCGTGTGAAACAGGCTCCTAGTGCAGGGTCTGCAAACAGATTGTGACCAGTGGACGGGGTAGCCGGACTGGCATCCTGACATCTTGTGGTTGTCCTAAGAGACAGGCCCACTGCGTTCTCAGGCTAGCGCTCAGCCCCTGGGCTCAGGTGCCCCTCCCACCCTCTCCTCAGGGGCCAGGTGCCAGGTGCCAGGTGAAAAGACGGTTAATCATTAACTTTGGGATTTTTTTGTTCTTTTTCCACAGGCAGCAATTGGCTATCTTGGCCGATTTAGTGAAGGATTTGCCATTGGAGTTTGACTTCCTCTTTTCACAGTCTCAGGCCGAAGTGATCTCTGGGAAGCAGGAAGGTACTCAGCCTGGCAGGGCGGAGCTGGGTTGCCTCTGAGGTGCTCGGATCAGCTTCCTTAGCAGGTGTTCGGGATTACTGCGTGCATCTGACTTCCGTTTCCCTGTCAAGGATTGTCTTGGTTCAGCTGCATAGTCTGTTTGCAAACTCTGCACTAGGAGCCTGTTTCACATGCGTGTTTCTAGAAGTCACACGTTTACAACTCCCTCTACCTTAGCACAGAGCACCATGCTTCATATATGCATCTTTGCTTAGCTAATTGCATGGTTGGAAACCCACAGTTCTAGGGGTTATGTGTACTTTACCTAATTAGGTATGAAAGCAAGTTATTGCATTAAGTGTGGGGAGACCTAAGTCAAGGCATGATTAGGCCGAGTTACCTCGTCTTGTTTCCGGTTTTCCTTTTATTGCAGTTACTGTGCAGTTGTGTTACTTTCCTTCACACACCACTGCATTGATGTTCTCATGTGGCCCAGACGTTTCCCGAAGGATGAGTTACGACCAATTCTTTTCTCTTTTTGAGACAAGGCCTCTCACCATGTAGCCTTTGCTGGTCAACAACTTGCTGGCTGGCTTCAAATTCAGAGCAGTCCCCCTGCCTCTGTTTCCTAGTGCTGGGATTACAGGCGTGCGCCACCATGCCCGGCCATTTCCATTTCTTGAAAGAAGGTGATCTCTTCTGAAATGGGGACATGGCTCAGTTGGTAAGGTACTTGCCACACAAGCAGTGGACCTGACTTGGATCCCTCAGCATGCACATAAAAATCCAGGTGTGGTGATGCACACCTGTAGTCCCAGAGCTGGGGAGGCAAAGGCAGAGGAAGGCCTGGAGCTTGCTGACAAGTAAGCCTAGCTGAATTAGTGAAAGAGCCTGCTTCAAAACATAAGATGGAGGGTGACTGAGGACGACACCCAGTGTCATGTCTGGTCTCCATGCATGTGCGCACACACACACACATACACACACACACACACACACACACACACACACACACAGTTAAAATCCTTCTTAATTTTTAAGTTTTTTTCATTTGTTTGGTTTTTTGGGTCAGGGTTCTCCGTGTAGCAGCCTTGGGTGTCCTGGACTCCTCTATTTGTAGACTAGGGTGGCTTCGCACTCACAGAGATCCCCCTCCATCTGCCTCCTAAATGCTGGGATTAAAGCCGTGCTCTGCCACGCCCTGCTAAGAAAATCATTTTTAAAGGAGGTGGTTTCATATGTCTTCTAGTCGCCATCCATCAAAGGAAAGAAATTTGTTTTTAAAAATTTAATCCTAATGTTTCCATTTTTTCCTTAATGCTCTATTTCTTTGCATACACACACACACACACACACACACACACACACACACACACACACACACATATGTGCGTATACATAATTTATTTTCCCCCTGTCCGGGCAATACTACTCATGTTTCTTAGTCACACAGCCATTTGTCATCTTTTTCATTACAGTTAGTATCTTTATCATCTCAGAATTGGCATCTTCTCACTCTTTTTCCCTTATGAGGTAACATTTTCCTGCTTTTTGCAAGACAAATAATCTTTATTACATCCATGAATATCATGAGGTTGTGGGTCCTGTTTACAGCAGAAGGACAACATTGATTTTTTTTTTCTTAAAATAGACACTTTCATCTGGTTTACATTCAACTTTGTACATTTATTATGTGGGTTTATTTTATTTTATTTTTTATTGCTTACTATTAATTCTTCAGGATTTTAATGTTTAAAACATTTTTTAATGATTCATGTGGGTTCTGGGAATGGAACCCAGGTCTTCTGAAAGAGCAGCCAGTGCTCTTAATCACTGAGCCCTTACTGTTTTTGGTTTTTATTTTTATATTATTCTTATTTATTGTGCATTGGTGCTATGGCTTATGTGTGAAGGTCAATCCTCAGCAGTCATTTCTCTTTCAACACATGGAATTAAGCTCAGATTAGCAGACTAATGTCTTTCCCCGCTGAGTCCTCTCACTAGCCTTGGACCAGGGTTTTATTCTACTCTGCTCTGCAGTGTATATGCAGGACGCTCATTTTAAGCACCTTCTGTGATGAGCTACTCACTGGCTCTCAATGATTAGGTCTTTAATCAAAGCTTTGACATTACTGTTTGCATTTGTCCCATGTGTATCAGCCACTGACCATTCTGGGACTGGGCAATGAACTGTCCCACAATTCCGTTCTGGAAACTGTGACTATATTGTTTAGGGTCAGTATGTGTAGCTTGGAGGTGAGCCCAGTTCCTTCACAGATGTACTCTGTGTTCTCGTGGCTTTCCTCATACATTCTGGTTCCTTGGAGCCCAGGGTCATGCTCCTCTGCTTAGTAAAACAGGCTTTGAGTTCATCTGCTCTGCCAAGTTGGTACCGTGATTGCATCTGCAACCAAAGCGGAGTGGCTGGAGAACAAAGGGAGAGAAATAATGTATTTTCCCATCTGCTTGAGGCTATAGCTCCTCAGACCAAAGAGAATTCACTTCCTTTACACTTCAGGTGTCTGCTCATCTGTACCCCATCTTTGGCAGGAGTGCCCCAGTAGGGAGGAACAGAGTAAACAGAGGCAAGCCAGGCCCAGTGAGGTGGCACGTGCCTCTGATCCTAGCACTTGGAGACTGAGGTAGGAGGATTGCCCCTAGTCCGAAGGTACATAGTAAACCGAAGTGTAGGCTAGCCTGGGCTACAGAGTGAAATTGACAACAAAATGGACTGGTCTGGGAAGATGGCTCAGCAAAGTATCTGCGCGAGGAGCAGTTTGGATCCTCAGCACTCATGTGAAAACCAGGCATGACTCGGGGCACGGGGGCACACACCTGTAATTCCAGCAGACGGATCTCTGTGAGTTCGAGGCCAGCCTGGTCTACAAAGTGAGTCCAGCATAGCCAAGGCTATTATATAGAGAAACCTTGTCTCGAAATACTTAAGAAAAGAGAAGGAAGGAAGGAAAGAAAGAAAGAAGGAAAAACAAACACGAGGGGCTGGAAAGATGACTCAGAGGTTAAGGAGCACTCACTGCTCTTCTAGAGGTCCTGAGTTCAATTCCCAGCAACCACATAGTGGGTCATGACAATCTATAATGAGATCTGGTGCCCTCTTCTGGCGTGCAGGCTCACATGCAGGCAGAACATTGTATATATAATAAGTAAATACATGTTAAAAAACCAAAACAAAGCAAACACAAGATAGGCATGATAGCATGTGCCTGTAAACCCATTGCTGGGCAGGCGGACATGAGAAATCCTGGGGCTGGTGACCAGTCAGTCTTTCTGAGATAGTGAGCTCCAAGTTCATTGAGTGACCGTGTCTCAAAAATGTAAGATACAGAGCAATAGAGGAAGACGAAATACAGACACACATGCACACATACGCATGCACACACACACACACAGATACACACACAGACATAACATGCACACACACAGGTACATATACACATAAACACGCACATATAAGCATACACACACAGACACATGCACATTCACACACACACACATACACACACCACCACCACCACCACCACCACCACAACAACAACAACAACAACCAGACAAGCAAAAACAAATCCCCCTGGAATTGCCCCCCTACTGCCTCTGAACCTCTAGAGTCTGTTTTCCTACATTTTGAGCTAGAAAGCAGTTTTAAAGTTCTTTGTATCCACACCTGGTTCATACTTTATCTCAAACTGCTTCCAGTTGAAGCCAAGAAATACCTAAGAAAAAAAGGAAAGGAGACTCAGTCTAGTTTGGGCACATTTTAAGCAAATTAAGTGGTTGGGATGTAGGTAGCTAGCATTCATGAGCCCCGGCACCCTTAGGATAGGGGAGTGCAGTGTGCCAGATGGGGAGAGACGGGTGAGCCCAGCTGGCACCCTTAGGATAGGGGAGTGCAGTGTGCCAGATGGGGAGAGACGGGTGAGCCCAGCTGGCACCCTTAGGATAGGGGAGTGCAGTGTGCCAGATGGGGAGAGATGGGTGAGCCCAGCTGGCACCCTTAGGATAGGGGAGTGCAGTGTGCCAGATGGGGGAGATGGATGAGCCCAGCTGGCACCCTTAGGATAGGGGAGTGCAGTGTGCCAGATGGGGAGAGACGGGTGAGCCCAGCTGGCACCCTTAGGATAGGGGAGTGCAGTGTGCCAGATGGGGAGATGGATGAGCCCAGCTGGCACCCTTAGGATAGGGGAGTGCAGTGTGCCAGATGGGGAGAGACGGGTGAGCCCAGCTGGCACCCTTAGGATAGGGGAGTGCAGTGTGCCAGATGGGGAGAGACGGGTGAGCCCAGCTGGCACCCTTAGGATAGGGGAGTGCAGTGTGCCAGATGGGGAGAGATTGAGGAAGAGAAAGGAAACAAAAAGGTGTAAGAGCCATGCCAGAAAATATGGAGTAGAATATTATGGTTCTTTTTATTTTTACTTTTCTGATAAAAGAGGCAGCCTTGGGGAGGGGTATAAGCTTGGTCCAGCTGTAGCAAATTCTAGCGAGGCCTTTTCCGTTTCTCCCTAGGAGTTTACGCGTGGATTGGAATCAACTTTGTTCTGGGAAGATTTGACCATGAAGATGGTAAGTCTCTCCTGCCTTAGCATAGTCTTCAAGGCGGAAGCCACTTCCCCAGCTGTCAGCAGTGTAGTGCTTGCTTTGAGCTTCTCTTCTACGGAAAGCTCCAATCCCCTCTAAAAGTAGAATACCCAACAGAATGAGCATAGATGAGCTCCTCCCATCACCCAGTCTCAACACTGCAAATATTTGCTCACAGAACACAGTAATAAATAAATAAATAAATAAATAATAATTCCCCATTGTTGTTAAGCATTACTTATTGTACGTGTGAGGACAGGTATGAGCAGGCCATGGTGCATGTTAGAGGGCAGCTTTCTGGAGTTGGTTCTCTCCTACGCCTGTGGGTACAGAGCTAAAATATTATATTTAAGTCATTTGCAAGAGTTATTCTCTGTATAATGTACACCCAGTAGTTAGATTAATTTATTTTAGTTGCTTTCAAGTTAAAAGCCAGAACTTTTATAGGATAAGCCATCTTGCTGGCCTAACAACTTTCTCCTCCTCCTCCTCCTCCTTCCTCCCCCTTTTCCTTCTTCCCCTACCTCCTCCTCTTCCTGCCCCCCCAATGGTTCCTGTATCTGTGATTTCAGAGTCAGATGCCAACACTTCCCTGGACTCAGCAGCAGGACGCAGGAGGACTGTGGGGATCCTGGACATGGGAGGAGCTTCTCTCCAAATTGCCTATGAAGTTCCTACCTCAACTTCCGTTCTTCCTCCCAAACAGGTATTTGGCCTTGCATGGAAGTTCCTTTAGGGATGTTTGTGCTTCTGAAGGATGATCACTGTTTGAGGCTGGGTTATCTTTTGGGGGGAGGTGGGATGGGGGTTTGGGGGCATCTCAATATGTGGCCCTGGCTAGCCTTGAACTCACAGAGATCTTCCTGCCTTTGCCTCATTAAAGGCCTGTGCCTGCCACGGCACTGGCAGTAGCTTGCATTATCTTGGGAAGGTTACCTTCCTGATCCTTAGTGTCCAAAGAGCATAATTGTATCTGTCTTGCCAAGTTGTCGGGACACCAGGGTGTGAATCACTTAGCAAGCCGCCCAGCTTATGATAAGTGTTTGATACACTTTAGCAGTTATGATTAATACTGTGTATCTTTTGGGGTTGCCTGAAGAGTAACCACACAGGTCAGTCCTGGATACCATTCATGCTCACCTTGCTCTACTGTTCCTTTCCTTCAGCTCTACACTGTTTGCCTGTGTGCTCGTGTGTGGGTGTACACACACTGTGTGCATGTGTATGTGGAGGCTAGAGGACAGTGTCCGGATCTTTCTCAGTTGTGTGCTACCCTACTCTTTGAGACAGAGTCTGTCACTGAACCTGGAACTTGTCTGCTAGTCTGGCTAGCCAGCAAGCCCAAGGGGGCCTTCTGCCCTCTCTTCCCCAACAGTGGGATTATACCCATCTTTGTGTGTGTGTGTGTGTGTGTGTGTGTGTGTGTGTGTGTGTGTGTGTGTCTATGTGTGACTGTGTCGGTGGTGTGGGTGCTTGTATAGGTAAGAGTGAGTGTGGAGACCCAAGGGTGACATCACACACCTAGGTTTTCATGTTGAACTGGGGATCCAACTCAAGCCCTCATTCTGTGTGTGGCAAGTACTTTACTGAGTCCCTAGCCCATTAGCAAATATATTTTGATGCTAACTTTTATTTGCTTTTTGTGCTCCTGTGGATTTATCCCAGGGTCCTGCATATGCTAAGCCAGTTCTGTACCAATCAGCTCTATCTCCAGCCAAGAATGTATTGTAGGGTCCTGAGACGGGGTCAGAGCATCTCTCTGGTCTTTTGGCTCTGAAACCCTAAGACTTCATGAGTTCAAATAATTCACATTTGTGCTCCTGAGTATGAGGAAACCTAAGGAACATCTATGTCTGAATTCCCATGGGTGGGACTGTTGGAAATAGGAATTTTACAGGCAGAGGTGTCCATGCTAGGGGCGGAGGTTGGGGGAACTAGTGTGACTATGAGGCTTTTTTGCTGAAGTTGTTAGTATTTATTCAATAGGTAAAAGGAACACATGGTTCTGATATAAGGAATGGGTGGAGAGTGGCCCTAGGCTGTAAGGTCTTAAGTGACTCATGTGTACACACTTAGAAAGCAGCAGTGGAAGCACTTGCAGCTGCAATTTTTTGTTTTGTTTTGCTTTTCCAGACAGGGTTTCTCTGTGTACCCTGGCTGTCCTGGACTCACTTTGTAGACCAGGCTGGACTTGAACTCATGAAGATCTTCCTGCTTCTGCCTGACCTTGTCTGAAACAAATGAATAACCAAAAAACACCCAAAGAACAACACCTTTCCCCTGTCACAGGAAATATTAAAGCTTCTCAGATAGCTGTAGACAAAGTCATGGAATAGACCTCATGATGATCCAAACTGCCTGAAAGAAACAACTTAAGAGGAAGGGTTATCTTGGCTTACATTTAAGGGGGCGTGGCCCGTCGTGATGGGGAAGGTGTGGCAGGGGTGAGGGCAGCTGTCACACTGCATCCGTAGTCAAGAGGCCGAGAGAGAAGAATGCGGTGCTCAGCTCCCAAGACCCCGACCCGTGGGGCTGTCCCCACATTCAGGGTGGGTCCTCTCTCTTCAGTTAACTCTCTTGGGAAACGACCTCACAGACACACAGGGCCTTGTACCTAACTCAGATTGTCTTTGAATTGGTGATCCTCCTGCCTCTGCCCCGTGAGTGCTGGGATTACAGTAGTCTTTTACTGCCCCTGGCCATGAGGGTGAAAGGCCATTGGAAAGAGTAATCATAGAAATGGTCTGCTGTATTCACAGCGCCACCACTGCTTTCTGAAAAAGGACCAGAAACGCTTTTCCTCTCTTGACGTTGCGTTATAGGAAGAAGCTGCCAAGATCCTGCTGGCTGAGTTCAACCTGGGCTGTGACGTGCAGCACACGGAGCATGTGTACAGGGTTTACGTCACCACCTTCCTGGGCTTTGGAGGCAACTTTGCCCGGCAGCGCTATGAGGAGCTTGTGCTGAATGCAACACTGAGCAAAAACAGGTACATTTGACCCAGATCCCACGTTTCTAACGTACATTGTCAGCAAGCTGCAGACATCAGGTAGAAACAGCGATGCCCAGCTAGGATGGCTCGGTCCACTGCCCCTTTCCAGGAGCGTCTCTGGGGCCCCTGTTTTAGCCCCTGCTCTGCAATGGTACATTCTGCCCTTTAGTAGAAATGCTAGCAGAAGTGTCCATCCTGTTTGTTTGTTTGTTAGCCACACCCGACGTCATGGAATGTGGATTAGGTCCTCTTGTGTGAGAGTTAGGTTTGCTCCTGTGCATTAAACCAATTCTGTGTTTTGAAGAAACTGAGGTCCCAAGCCTCGTGTCTTGTTTTCTTGGAGTGCTCTCACAAGCACTCAGAATTCTCCTCACAGGACTCCATTCCTGCGCCTTGTTCCGACAGACCACTGCTGTGCACACCAGGCTAACTGGCCCCTTAGCTTCAGGGTTTTCTCTCTGCCTCCCATCACTCTGTAAGGCCATGGGGTTACCGTCACATGGCACCTCGCCTGGCAATCCCGTGTGTTCTGGGGACTAAAACTCAAACACTCACACTTGAGCATCAGTGCTCTATGGCTGAGCCATCTCTTCAGCTCCCACTGTGTGTTAAGCAGGAATTCCTTGTACCTACAGAGGCGTGCGGGAGTGAAGGCTGGAGGGAGAACAGCAGATTCATAGCTCCTGCTTTACCCTACACTGGGAAATACACATTAATAATAGTGTTATGGTTAATTTATCAGTATGGCCTAATAATGTTTATTATCAGGCTTATAATTATTATTCTGTCGGTATTTTCTAACCCTCTAGCAATCAGTGAAGACACAGACACCTGTTATATTTTAAAGTAGCCGTACCTAACCTGGAGCAGGGCAGATATTAATCCCCTAAACTACAGCCCATATTGGGGCAGGTATCCCATACCCTGCCCCCATCCCATGCCATCTGCTTCTAATAATTTCTATTGAGCTACCTCCCATCCATAATCCAAGGAGGATCACCAGTTCAAAGACAATCTGAGTTAGGTACAAGGCCCTGTGTGTCTGTAAGGTCATTTCCCAAGAGAGTTAACTGAAGAGAGAGGACCCACCCTGAATGTGGGAACAGTCCCATGGGTCGGGCGGGGTCTTGGGAGCTGAGCACCCGCATTCTTCTCTCTCAGCCTCTTGACTACGGATGCAGTGTGACAGCTGCTAATTATCATCATCTGGACCAAATCTCCATCCATGCCGGCCATGTGCTTCTTCTCCACCTAACCCATGGCCCAGCCTTCTTTTTCCTCCTCTTCTCCTCTGGTCTCCCTTCCTCCCAAGATTCTCACTCTCTCCCAAGCCTGGGAACCTTAGCCAGCCACGCCTATCCTATTTGCCAGCACCACCGAGGTGTGATGGCCCTTTATTGGTCAAACAGGAAGTTCCTTAGGCAAAGTTATATAGTAACCTTGGTACAGAGACAGCAAGCAGTAATTAGCATCAAAATACATCAGAGCAACCTCCAACACCGTAGGATTGAGTAAAATCCATATCACTGGTACATGCATCACTCTCTTTTTCTAAACTTAACATGCTTAAATATGCATGTGCTGCTGCTGCAGCACAGTGATGCCCTGCTCAGTCCTTGCTGCTAGGGCTGTCGTTGAGAAGCAGAAGGGATTTATGAAGTGCCTTGTAGTTCTCAGAAGAGGTCAGGTCCAGCACTCCCATACTCTGTTTTTGTCGTTGTGACAGATTGCTAGGCCAGAAGACAGGCCTGAGTCCTGACAATCCATTCCTGGACCCCTGCCTGCCTGTGGGACTCACAGATGTGGTGGAGAGGAACAGCCAGGTCCTGCATGTCCGAGGCAAGGGAGACTGGGCCACTTGTAGGGCAATGCTGAGCCCCCTGCTGGCCCGCTCCAACACCAGCCAGGCCTCACTCAATGGTATCTACCAGTCACCAATTGACTTCAACAACAGCGAGTTCTACGGCTTCTCGGAGTTTTTTTACTGTACGGAGGACGTGTTGCGCATTGGTGGCCGCTACCACGGGCCAACGTTTGCCAAGGCTGCTCAGGTAACTTATTAATAATCACAATGACTCATACTGGCAGCTGCCACTTATTAGGTGCCTGCCTTTGTGCCAGGCGTTGTGCAAAGGCCTTTGCACGCATGACCTCATTTGAGTCTTTACAATGGCCTTTTTTAAAGGCCATTTTATAGAGGAGAAAGTGAACTCAGAGGTTGAGAAACCATCTCTGCTAAACTGCCTTCTGATGACTATATTCAGGTTTCCTTGGCTGTATTATCGCTGGGGTATAAAATGGTTCTTATGGTGAATAGTTAGGCTTTCTTCCAACTCTTCTGACTTTGATGGTTCAAATGCGCCCTCTCATATATTTCCTCCTTTGCTAGGTGTGTGACTTGTAATGTGCTCTTGGTCGGCAGGTTTTTCTTCTCTTGCTTTGGACTATTAAGAGGCCAGAGTTGGGCTGGAGAGATGGCTAAGTGACTAACGTGATTGTTGCTCTTCCAGAGGACCGGAGTTCAATTCCCAGGCTCCATGTTGGAAAGCTTACAACAAACTCCTGTTAAACTCCAGCTCCAGGGGCTCTGATACCATTTTCTAGGCTCCTTGAGCACTTGCACACATGTGGCACACACAGACCGCTCCCCCCAAAAATAATTAAAAAGAAAGTCTTGTAAAAGAGGCCAGAATGGTATAGGGGGTTAGTGGTAAAAGGTGCTGTAAACCCAAGTGATGGTGGAAGTAGTTTTTGAGTGAAAGAGTAAAAATTCACTTTGCATCTATATAGAACTTAAACGTCTTACAGGCTCACTTCTTTAGTTACCTGCAGAGCTGAACGTTTGAGCAGCTCGCTGTACCTCCTGGAGCCTTAGTTTAGAGGCTGTGATAGTGAAATTTGATGCTATCTCTCATTTTAATTTTTGGTTTTGTTATGTTTTTGACATAGAGTCTCACTATGTTACCCTGGCTAGCCTGGAATTTGCTCTATAGACCAGGCTGGCCTTCCTACCTCTACTTCTCAAGAGCTGGGATGAAAGTTTTGTTAGTCGACTAAAAAAAAAAAAGATCACTAAAGCAAAACACTTGCAATGTTCAACTTAAAAAGAAGAAAAGTCTACTTTGTCTCAGTTTGTAGGTTCCAGGCTACAATCCACTGGCCGCTTTGCTCTGGGCACACATCAGGAAATGCAGGGCTGAGCCTGGGAGCAAAGTGTAGAGGGAGCTGGGATCCCGCAATGTCCTTTAAAGGGCTGCCCACAATAGTCTGCTCACTAGTCCCCTCTTAAGGACTCTGTCCCACCATGTCCCAGCAGTGCCATGGCCCAAGTCTCTAAGATATGAGTCTCAGGGAACATTCTAGAGCGAGCCCTGCCATCTCTTTGATCTATCTGAGAGACAGATGGGAAGACTCCTCTTGTTTTTCTGCTTTCCTTTCTTCTTGCCTCCACCACATGTCGTAAGGTTGGCATCCAACAGAGCGCTGTCTGTGCTTTCTGCTACCCCATGCCCAGGGCAGTCCGGGGACTACTGTGGCGCTCCTGCTTCATGCTGCTTCTTCCCCGCTCCAGGGATCCTATCTTCCTCTCCTCCCAGAGTCCAGGCCTCCCTGAGCGGCCTGGCTTGGGTCTTTCTTGTCACAGAGATTCTCCAGATCCTTTTGTTTTCAATGCCAAGGGGCTCAAGGGATTGCTAGTTGCTCGTGACGCAGTAAGCTGTCTGAGTCACAGGAGCCCTGGGCGCCACCTGCTCTTCCTAAGGTCGAGTTCAATTCCCAGCAACCACATGGTGGCTCACAATCATCTATAATGAGAACTGCTGCCCTCTTCTGGCCTGCAGGGGAACATGCAGGCAAAACAATGTATACATAATAAAAAAAATATTAAAAAAAAAAAAAAAGATCCTACTCAAGTGCTGTCTTCCTGCCTTCTTCCCTAGATAACCCTGTCCACAGCCACCACCCCCCTCACAGTACCCATTTCCTGCTTTCCTTCCACTGAACACGGTGCCTCCTTGCACACTCTGTGATGCTCGTGTTGATTCTCTTACCAATAGAATGGAAGCTTCATGGGGACAGGATTTTTTTTTTCTCTCTCACTGCTTCATCCTCTGGCACATAGGAGAGACCTAGCACCTGAGAGTCAGCAAATCTTCTTTCCCTGAACACCCCACCCCGCCCCCAGCCTTTGAGAGTTGTGACCTCCAGGCAGGCTGGTGATGGGCTGGTCTTCTTGCCTATGTGAGTTCTCCACAGAGTGGAGGGGAACTAGCTCCCTGGCTTTTGAGGTGATTCTTACTCCTAACCTTCAGGCTCTCTGACGCCCGAGAGGCTGAGGAGCCAGCCTGGGCTGTTTTGTATTAGACACGGAAGCATGGGACTAGAGGAGGCGTGGCAGCCTGTTGGGTGGTCCAGTGGGCCATTCACTTCCCTTGGTGAGACAGAGTAGCCCAGTGCCTAGAAGTGGAGCAGCTGTGCCTATGGGAAGTTGGAGGCTTGGCCTGTAATTTGTGTTGCCCCGTGTCGTCTCTGTGCTTGTTCCAGGATTACTGTGGCATGGCTTGGTCAGTACTAGCGCAGAGATTCAAGAACGGCCTCTTCTCTTCGCATGCGGATGAGCATCGGCTGAAGTAAGGCCATCCCCTTTCTCCTCTGGGTGTGATCTTAAGGCATGGGCGGGAGACTGGCTGTAACGGGGACTTGTGGAATAGCACAGATTGGATTTTAGGTTCAAAGAGAATTTGATTATTTCAGATTTTGGTTTTCTGGAGTATTGGGACCACTGAGCCCATTTCTGTGTTGGGAAACCAATAGTTACCAAAGAACACTCCCTCCAAGTGATAACCTTTTCTATTTTAAACATTTTGTAGAAAATTAGCCAAGAAGTAGAAAGAATGAAAATGCTAACTGTGGTCTGGAGAGATGGCTCAGAGGTTAAGAACACTGACTGCTCTTCCATCTATGCCCTTGAATGCCCTCTTCTGGCCTGCAGGTGTACATGCAGATAGAGCACTCATAAAAATAAAAATAAATAAATAAAATCTTAAAAAACATGTTAACTATTACCTAGATTCAAATGTTAACATTTGACAAGGATTCATAATATTCCCATTTTTAAATGTTTAGTTTGAAAATTTCTAAAGTGTCAGGCATGGTGGTGCACACACCTTCAATCCCAGCACTCTGGAGGCAGAAGCAGGCAGATCTCTGAGTTTGAGGCCAGCCTGGTCTATAGAGTGAGTTCCAGGACAGCCAGGGCTACACAGAGTAAAAAAAAAAAAAGAAAAAAGAAAAGTCTAAAAGAGAAATTCAAAGAACAAACCAACGTAAAATAGCGCAGCAAACTCCTGTGCACTTGTTACCCAGCTCCCGAGGGACAGCGACCCTGCCAGTCCTGTTTTCATTTATGCAAATCACAGATGGGATACAAATACATCATAGTTATTTCAGGGTGGTTTCTGAAGACCTGAAAATAGGAAATGACAGGCTCAGATTTGGCTGAGGTGAGAAGGTAAATAAAGCCGGGAGAGGCTGGTCAGTGACATCCTACAAAGAATGTATCACAGTTATATTTTCTTCTTCTTCTCACAACTCAGGTATCAATGTTTTAAGTCAGCTTGGATGTACCAAGTCCTGCACGAGGGCTTCCACTTCCCCTACGACTACCCAAACCTGCAGACGGCGCAGCTGGTGTATGACCGGGAGGTACAGTGGACGCTGGGAGCAATTCTGTACAAAACCCGATTCCTGCCACTCAGGTAAAGTCGGACTAACCAAGCTGGTACCTTGACCTCAGAGGGTGTTAAGCTGATGCCTCAGAATAGCTTTCTCTAGAGAGCTGCTCCGCCCTTCCACGGTCCAGAGACTCCTGTTGCTCCTTCCGCCTGAGCCATTGTTCCTGTCAGGCCTGCTGAAACAGAACATGGAGATGGACCGGCCTGGAATCCCTTCCTCATTTTTTCCCATTTCAGAAAGTCAGCTTTATTTGTTCTCCAGCAGATAAGTCCTTAGGATTGGGCTTATGCCGAATGTTCCTAGGACACCACTGGTGACCTGAGATGTCAATCTTTTGTTTGTTTGGTTGGTTTTGATTTTGGTTTTGGTTTTTTTGAGATGGTTTCTCTGTGTAGCCTTGGCTGTGCTGGACTCCCTTTGTAAACCAGGCTGGCCTCAAACTCACAGCGATCCGCCTGACTGTGTCCCCCCAGTGCTGGGATTAAAGGCGTGCGCCACCATGCTCAGCTCAAGATGGCAACCTTAAGTTAGTCTGGAAAACATATTTGACAAGGAGCTGGAGGTGGCTTCTGGGGAAACTGTCTTTCCTAGTGGGTAGAATCATCCCAGACACGTGTTTCTGACACCTGGCACAGTTGTGGTGGTCTAGCCTCAGAAAAAGGACCTGAAGTGGTTTAGGATGGGTATTTTCATCTGCTGTGGGAGACCGATGCCTCCTTGTCACGATGTCCTGTAAGCTATTTGGGACAGGTTTTAAGTCCTTTCCTAGAACAGGTTCAAATAAAATAAGTACTTTTCCTCAATTGTGCCTTTCCCTCTAAACTCAGGAAGCAGATGGGGACAGAGGTGAGGGAAGTAGGCTGTGTGGCAATGTGTGGAACCAGAGAGTGCCCCAACTAATTCCTGTCCCAGCACTTGCCAGTTCCATTTGTTCAGAGAAATCATAAATCCATATTTTATATGAAATCTTTCCATGTGAAGAGTTCTACTTTTAAAAAACATTGCAAAGCCAGTCATGGTGGCATGCGGCTTTAATCCCAGCACTCAAGAGGCAAAGGCAGGCAGATCTCTGTGAATTCTAGGACAGCTAGAGTTGTTATACAGAGAAACCCTGTCTCAAAACAAAACAAAGCAAACCAAACAAACAAACAAAGAAAAAAAACCCATTGCAGGTCATACAAATAAAAACGGGTCTAGTTGTTGGATGATGCCGGAGTGGCCCATTCTAGACAGGCCACAAGACCAGTGCTCTTCAGGGTTTATAATGCTGTTTTCCAGGTTATAATGCAGCTGGCCAGGCCACAACTGCCTTCATGTATGAACATATTTTTAAAAAGATCTAGACACATTCAGTTTGGGGACACTCTATTCTTAGTACTGTATTTAGAAACTCTATTTTAAGACTTATGTTACAGCTAGGTTTGGTGATGCACACTTCTGATCCTAGGATTCAGTAGGCAGAGGTAGGTGAACCTCTGAGTGGGAGGCCAGCCTGGGCTACAATACTGAGTTCCAGAATAGCCAGGGCTCCGTATATAAACAAAACTCAAAACAACAGCAAAAAAGATTTCTGTTGCAGGTGACCAGTTTTGTCTTTCTCTTCACTTTTTTTTTTTAACTTTAGTTTAAAAGGCCTTTTGATTTTGTCTCTACATTCTGTAGAGCCCACAGGACTCTTCCATCTGTGGACCAGAGAAAGGAAGGTGTAGGAGGAATCAGTGATCCCTTGGGCCCGGATGTTAGTAAGCTGGGTAGAGTGGATGAATACTGGGAATGAACTAGGATGGACCCTTCAAATCACAGCACTTTCCACTCTGACACTAACAGTTCTCTCCACAACCCCTAGGGACCTCCGGCAGGGAGGAGTCCGGCAAGCCCACGGCAGCTGGTTCCGGCTCTCCTTTGTCTACAACCACTATCTCTTCTTCGCTTGTACCCTGGTGGTGCTCCTGGCCATCGTCCTGTACCTTCTGAGGATCCACAGAATCCACCGCCGGCAAACTCGAGCCTCAGCCCCGTTGGACCTGCTGTGGATCGAGCAAGTGGTGCCGATGATTGGCGTCCAGGTGGGGCCGTGAGAACTGGAGAAAAGTCCAGGAGCCTAGGGATCGCTGCTGCCTGCTGAACTCCACTTTCATGAACTGGCCTCAAATGCTGCTTTGGCCTGGGAATTTCTACTTTTTCCCTTTAATTTCCTTTTGGTGCCCAGGATGGGACCTCCTCTCAGAAGCCGCAATTTAATTTGCGAGGAACTAAATGGCGGTGCTAACATAGGGGACTACACTCAGCCCAAAGGAAGCATGCTTCTCTTTTATCTCAGAAATCTCGTGTTTTCTGGGATGTAGCATTTCTCCACCCTCCACCCCACTCCTTGCTGAAGCAAGTTTTCAATTGGGCAACTGGAAATGTGGTTGAGACCAACTGGGATTGACTGATACAAATCAAGGGACCTTCCAGCAAGAATAGTTGCCCCCACTTTCTCTGTAACAGAGAGATCCTTCTGTGAAGACCCACGGCTTTGAATAGGGACCCGAGATCTCTGAGGTTCAGTGGACCAGCTTCCAAGGCAACCTAAATGACACAACTGCCCAGCTTACTTGACAAGCCGTTGTAGGTGGGCCCCGGAATCCCTGACAGAGTTACTGATCTTGTTATGTAGATCTGAGTGGTTAGAGCCCCTTTTAAATGAAAGATTTATTGAAGATGTGACAGTATTTTATCTGACACTTGGACTGACCAGTATAGAAAACATTTCCATGTCTATGTGCCTCCCGGGCTGCTTGGGCATCAGTGTTGCCTTTTGAGCCTTAAGTGTGTTTATAGAATGCAGAAGCTGTGGTGGGAACCAGGGACCTGGGTGTGCGTGTCTTCAGGTTACAGTCTCACAGGCATGTCGTGGGCATATAGTGACTGCTCTCATTTCACTGCAGAGGGCTTATATATATTTTGGGAAGGGATGTATTTGTTTTGTTTTAAAGAAAGAATAGCAGGAAAGTGGGCCAAGGCAATAAAATCAAAGGGTTTTTTTTTGTTTTTTGTTTTGTTTTGTTTTGTTTTGTTTTTAGACAGGGTCTATGTAGTCCTGACTGTCCTGGAACTTGCTCTATAGAACAGGCTGGCCTCAAACTCAAACTCACAGAGGCCTGCCTCTGCCTCCCAAGTGCTAGGATTAAAGGCATGAGCCACCATTCCTGACTTAAAGTCAAAGTTCTTCCTATTTTTGGAATGCTTGACAGATAGCAAATTCTAAACTTTGGAATAACTAGCTAAATAGGCCATGAAGCAATCTGGCCACTTTTTGGATGCCCGTCACAAGTAGCTCTTCCACTAAGGGGAAGAAGAAAGCCATATCCACGGTGTTCTCACCCGCTGCCTCGGAAGCTGGGTCTCCGCAGCCAGCCTGTCAGCTGCACGTGGTCCATCTTCAGGAGCGCCTCTCCGCCCCGTGGACTTTCTGAAGAAAACCATGAGGGGCCTGACATGGGATTGTTCCCATGGCTGAAATAGTAGCTTGATTTCTTCTTTGGGGGAGTTAGGCAGGTCTCACGAGCCCGATTTTCTAGGTAGCCAAGGCTGCCTTGAACTCCTGACCTCCCTGACTCCAGTTCTTGAAAGGCCTGGACTTAAAGGTGTGCACCACCAAGCCTGGCTGGTTTCTTCTCATCTTCATCAATGTCTTTGTATTTCTAGGGTTAGAATAGAGGGGAAAAAAAGTTCAACTTTAAAAAATAAAAATGGATTTCCTTGAAAATAAGTTCCACACTGGGAGAAAAAGACGGTAAATGCTTTATGAAATAGAAGAAAAAAATCAGGATGGCCCTAGGAATAAGTCAAGGTGAAGATGGCATATTGACTCTGCTGTTAGGCAAGTTCTGGATTGTTTTCTTCTTTCTTTCTTTTTTTTTGGGGGGGGGGAGAGGTGGGCTGCGGTATTTCTCACTATGTAATCCAGGCTGGCCTGGACTCAATGATTCTCCTGCCTCAGCCTCCTGAGTGCTGTGATTATAGGCATGCCCTACCATGTGCATACATTAGAAAAGTGTACATCCAGCAAAGTCTTCCACTCTTACATTTTTTACTTTTCATTAGACTGTGTCATTGACATTTCCTTTAAATGTCAAGGCTTTTCAATTGTCTCAATTCTTTTTAATCCTAATTTTTATGTCCTGTGAGTGAGCCCTTGCTTTTTTTTAATGCTGCTTTAAGATGACAAAAATGTTCTTGCTAGCCATTTGCCTCCTCAGGGAACTTTTAATTTCATCTTGGTTTCTATATACCAGTCTTGGTGTTCTTGGGAGACCTAGTCAGAAGTTCCTCGCTGGGTTAACAGTGACCGTATTCATGTGCTCACTGACGCTGGAAGGGGAGGTGGTAACTAGTCCAAATATGAAGCTCTCATTACTGAACTTCCTCTTCCTCCTGATGGTCCTGGTAGCTACCATTTGTCAAGCACTTACTCTGTGTCACTCTTAAGAACTCTGTGTTCTCGGTGTATTATTTAATCATTATGTCAGCCTTTCGGCATTGATAGCCCTACATTCTTTTTATAGATGGAAAAAATTTCTCAGGATGCCAATCTTTATCATTTCTCAACATAAATATATTTCTTAATTTATTTTAATTAGTCTTTGGCTTTTTGTTTGGTGCATTATATCCTGTTTACTGTTTTAATATTATGGGATCTAGACTTCCCAGAGTTCCACAGCTTAAGAACAAGAAGGGACAACTGCCGTGGTTGAGAGGAACTGAGCACACTGCTCGTGACTGGTCCCTGAGTTCTTCCACTACTCCCATTGGGTAGGCTTCGAGTGGAATCTCATTTGCCAAGTTTTCACTAAATCTGTTTTAATCATTATTTTTTTTTAATATTTTTGATTTTGGGTTTAAGCAATTAGCTGACTTTGCACAATTTTTCTTAACCACAACATTCCAATAATATAATTACAATATGAATGAAGGTATGATGCCTAATAGAGATACCTACCTCATCACAGATCTTGGTGGAGATTCTTTGTATGTGAATTCATCTTAGTTGGACTAGGAACTAAGCAGGAGTAGTGATGGTTGTTTCAGAGTCCCTTAAACTGGTCTCTTAGACTGTGCTTAGCTTCAGTCTTGCTGTGGGGATGGTAGACTTCTGCCAAACTCATGAAGATTTTGTTGGTACTATAAAAATTAGTATGTTCAAAAATAAGGACTCAAAACCAAGTTTTGGCACCTTGGACTAACAATACAGAATAACAATTTTTTTGTTTTGTTGACTTCTTTGAGACAGGGTTTTTTGGTGTAGCCTTGGCTGTCCTGGACTTACTTTGTAGACCAGGCTGGCCTCGAACCCTCAGTGGTCCACTTGCCTCTGCCTCCTGAGTGCTGGGATTAAAGCATGTACCACCATGCCCAACTACAAATTCTTTTGTAAACAGTGATTGCATCTGAAATCAAAGACTTTGAGGTAATGTTCTGTATTGTGCGTGGCTCTGTGCTTGGCCTCCACCCACCTCCTAACTTGGATCTAAGTGGGAATGCTATTGCGCCCTACTTGGGTTCCTGTCAACCCTGGGGTTTCTGTTTCTGTGGGTAGCTTGTTAAGGTTCTATTTTAAGACAGCTTTGTCTTGTTTTATATCCCATTAATTAGGCTGTCACTGTAGCATTTCCCATTTATTTCATTATTTTTGTTTGTGATGCTGTTATTATTGAGGGATGGAGGAGAATCACGCAGCAGCAGGCCATTTTTGGTTTTTGAAAATCTGAGCAATAAAAAGACCCTTTTATATTGCAAAGTGGGGTTACTGCTCATACTATAAGGGCTTCCATCTTTTAAAACATGAACAGGTCATTGCTCCCATTTTTAAAAACTAAAAACCTGAGTTGAAAATGTTCTGAGTCCTAGGATGCTTAATCATGCACTCCTGACTTCAAGAAGAGCTTGACAATGTGTCTACTCTTGAGCCCCTCCTTAAAGCAGGACAACTGCTGATAGACACCCCCAGCCCCTCAAGTGCCTGCTAGTCCGCTCCCTCTGTTGAGTAACTTTCCATGTACTGTAACACAACACCTGAGATTATTTATTAAGAGAAAGGGCTGTTTCAGGTCACATTGTTAGAGGTTCAAGCAATAGTCGAGTGTCCTTTTGGCTGAGCCTGTGATGAAGGATACACTGCAGGCACGTATAGCGAAGTGGATGCTTAGCACATGGTCAGGATGCAAGCGAGGATGGAGTTAGGGGCCTCACATGTCTTCCAAGGACTTACAGAGCTTCTATGAAGCTGTGCCCACAAGGGTTCCACCATCCTAATAATGTCACCATGGGGATAAGCCTTTAACACATGGGCTCTTGGAGGACATGAAGTTCTAGGAAATGTGTCATGTGTTGGAGTAGCGATGCGGTTACCCTTATGTGGAGGCATAGCTCTGTGTTACATATGCCCACATATAACCCACCTTCCACCCAAGGACTGGAAGGAGGGCTGCAGATACACTCATATTCTAAAATCATGATAATCAAAGCTAGTCTTTGCCAGTCATTAATCTCAGTGTAGGTTATAGACAAACATGTGGGCCAGTGGCACAGCTCTGCAGGTAAAAGCACTTGCCATGCATGCCTGGCAACTTGAGTTGACCCCAGAAGCCACACAGAGATGGAAGGAGAGAGCTGACTCATAGGAGTTGACCCCTGGTCTCTGCATGCACACGCATGTATAGTGCATACCCCCATCATACACACACAACAATAAGTAAATTCTTAGAAAGATTAAATGATGTCATAACTCTTACCATTATGAGGATGGTAAAAGAAAAAAATTAAATCTTGGGTTAGCTGACTGAAAATAAATGTTTTAATTGCCTTAAAACAATTGACAAAACCGCTGACAGACTGTTGAAAACATTAAAGGAAATTTATTTAATTCTTTAAGTGTGCAATGGCTTTTTCTGAAATAGACATTCAGGACATAAGTAAATTTTCCACCAATTCCTGCTTTCCTCATATTTGGTATATATGTAGTGACAGTCAATTAAACAGATACAAAAATAGTTAAAATCTCTGTTCACTAGGACCACACAAAGCATGATGCCATTAAATAGCTAAACATTACATCGTTTCTGTACATGCTTAACTGTAGTAATAGAAAAAATACAGCAAAGCATCTGAGACTTGCTTGTGGCTGTACAATGTGATTTGGGCTGGCTCCTCCTGCTCCTCGGCTGCCTGCCTCTAACTGCAGGCTGTGGGTTTGGGGATGAGAAGTAGCTGCTGTGTAAAGGTCTGTCGGAGGCAGGGATGGTGGAGTAGAAATTTGGTAGGAGCAGGAACAAGCTAGCAGAACTTCGTAAGGACCTAGGTCAGTGGTGTCTAAACTTACATGCCCTGGAGTCCCCAAGGAACTTAAAAATCAGCCCACTCCTGTTCCGAGGACTCGTGACTTAGGGTCTAGGATGAGTCTTAAGTTCTGAGGTTGAGGGACCCTCTCAGTGCAATAACATAAGCCCAGCAGGGCCTGGGATATTTCACACATGGCATATATTAACACACACATAGACATAAAGAAGAATGTTCACTTCACAATCTAGCTAGTTAGCTGCTCTTAAAAATCAGAGGTTATGACAACCCTAGACCTTGGTAACAAACCAACATTCAGTTACTTGTCAACTGGTCGAGTAACTCTACTGGGCTGCCTGTTCTTCAGTCTGCCGCTGTCGTCACTAGCCTGACTTGTGGACGGGACTCTGCAGCACAAGGACACAGGAACCCAAGGTCTTCCTAAGGCTAAGAAAAGCCAGACTGCGTATTAGGAAGCAGATGATGACGACAGACATTTGTTTTGCAACAAATTTTAAAGGGACCCCTCTGTTATAAGCATTTTTGGTGACATCCTTGATCCAGTGTCCATCTCTAAACAGTTTTAGAGGCTTGACCAATTTGGAAGCCATGTGGCATGTCAAGGCCACCCTCATAGAAAAGGCTAAGCTCTTGTGCTTGCTGAGAATTCCCAAGGCAGTCTCGATCCTAGGGACTAGTCCTCTGAGAGTTACTTTGGGACTCTTCGGAGTTCATTCATGAGCCAAAGGGAACCACTGAGCAGAGCCAAGGAACCTGACTGGTGTGTGGCCGCCAGAGGAGTTGGAACGTACAGAAGCAGAGTGCTGATGCCCAAGGTCACCTGTTGCAAAAGAAAGAAGAAAAGTAGTAATCCTGAAAGTGCCTGACTGTGTGGACGCCTCTACACCGTTTCATCATTATGTTACAAACGCATGTATTTCATGTCCTAAGCAAGCAAAGGTAAAATAATGAAATCCACTGTGCAATCAACTGTGGTGCAAGCAATCCTCGTCCCTCAGTCTCCCAAGCGCTAGGATTATAGGCATGAGCTACCACACCCAGCTTCTGCCTGGTTCCTATTCCCCACTGGTAGTTATGATTACTGGTTTCTATATGCCTTACTTTCACATATATGGTTATTGTTTGAGGCAGGGTTTCACTGTGTAGCCCTGACTGGCCTAGAACTCACTATGTAGACCAGGCTAGTCTTAAACTCACCTGCCTCTGCCACTGAGTGCTGGGATATAGAGATACATATGGTTTTATGCTGTTAAAAACATACTGTCTGTCACTTGCTTTTTCTTAAACTGCTGTGCAGTGTTCCACAGGAGAAACATACTGTGGTTATTTTAGCTTGTTTTCAATTTTTAATATCACAATTCTGAGTTTCCTCACAAAAGCTCTCAGTGCATTAGTTTTTTTCTAAGGCAGAGACAACTGTCAGTTTTCCGGACCAAAACATTATTTATTATATGGTTTATATGTAATATATATTATATTGTCTAATTGTCCTCTGAAGAAAGGTATTATGGACTCGTGGTCTCACCAAGGATATCCGATGTGTCCATTTTCCTAACATTATCTCTTTGTCCGTTGCCCCCCACATGCAAACCTCAGCTCACTGAAGAGTGACAAGCGGGAGATGGAGCGATGGCTCAGTGGTTAAGAGCGCTGGCTGCTCCGCCAGAGGACCTCAGTTCAATTCCCAGCATCCACATGGCAGCTCAGAACTGTCTGTAGCTTAGTCCCAGGGGATCCTATACTCTCTCCTGGCTTCCATGCATGCATGAGGTGCTCAGACAGACATGTAGGCAAAATACCCATAAAAATAAACGAATAATTAAAAAATGAAGAACACAAAATGGTATTCATTATTTTAAGTTCCTCTTCTCGAATATTAAAAAGCTGTTTTGTTTATAAGCCTTGTCATTCCACTTGTGCCAACAGTGTATTGACACCCTTTATCACATTATTAACTTTAGGGGATGCCATCAGATCAAGAAGGGCTTTGTACCTGTGCATATGCCAAAGCTAGCAGAGTCACTGCTGCCATCTTGGTCCTTCGAGGAAGGGGGATTCTCCGGGACAGGAAGTAGAGCATTGTAATGGCAGTGACAGACGTGATTCCCTATGAGAAAGATGATCATCGTGTGCTGTGATTTCAGCCACACTGACGCCCACACATCTCAGGGACCACCCAGCAACCAGGAAGAACTTTACTAGTCACAACGCAATTCTACCCCAGTTGTTCCCCATTAGCATTGCCACTGTCCTCTTCTGCTCGAATAGAGGTGGCACTGTCACCCAGGGCACCATCTGAGTGTGTTTACTTTTTAAATTACACCTTGTATCCTTAGCTGTAATTTTATATCTAATTTTACAGTTTTTCAAAGATTCAGTTTTAACTTACGTGCATGGGTGTTTTGCCTGGCTGTATGTGCCATGTGTGTGTTACGTGCATGGGTGTTTTGCCTGTCTGTATGTGCCATGTGCGTGTTACGTGCATGGGTGTTTTGCCTGTCTGTATGTGCCATGTGCGTGTTACGTGCATGGGTGTTTTGCCTGTCTGTATGTGCCATGTGCGCGTAGTGCCTGAGGAGCGCAGAATAGGGCATTCAAGCCTGTAGAACTGGAGTTGGCGTGAGCCCCCAAGTATGTGCTGGGAACAGAACTGGGGTCCTCTGCAAGAACAACAAGCTGCTCTCAACCACTGAGCCATCTCTCCAGCCCTAATTCCTGACTCTTAAAGCAGGGCTGACCTTAGCACACAACAGATTTAATTTCTGTGGGGTGTGAGTGGTGGGGATGGTGGTTCTTCCAGCAGGTAAGAAGAATGACACGCTTGGTTTCATTTATACCAGAATAAGGGTCTGGGCTTGGCAACAGGGTTTCTCTTCTCCATCCATGCCAGAGAGAATGTCTTCTCTCATGTTTCCCTACACGTTTCAGAAGGACTATGGGGGCAGATCCAATCACACTTAAGCTAAAATACTGTGCAGGTTGGGGACTGAGGCTAGCTTGGAGGGTCAGCCCCAGCCCATGGATATGAGTCCTCTCTACATTGCCCTGTCAACCAGTCCACAGCGGCCACACCGCATCTGATGACACTCACTCTAGAGGTTCCATTTCTGCTGGTCGGTCATGTTTTAGGAATGCTGCAAGAGATTCTCGGGGGTCTCCTTTGATCTCTCTTTAAATGTATCCTAACGGCTAATCTTAGCTTCTTGTTTTTAAAGCTTTTCTCGGATCCACCAGTCATTCAGGTCTCCCACTTGGGCCCTGTGGCCCTACCCTGCCTTCTTCAACTGCACTACTGCTTCCTGGGGTCTCCCGGGTACAGTTCACCACACTCAGGATGCCAGCCGGCCTTTGTGCGGCTTCCACA
Organism: Acomys minous; assembly: GCF_964271855.1. NCBI lineage: Eukaryota > Metazoa > Chordata > Mammalia > Rodentia > Muridae > Acomys > Acomys minous. The sequence goes on along the minus strand of NC_140484.1, from coordinate 17,137,498 downwards.
CCATCAGTACCTATCGGCTGACATGAACTGAGAAGTATTAACGAAGCACCCCCGGGCTCCTCCCTAGCTATTGCTCTGTAGTCTGTTCTCTAGTTAACCATCCCCGCTGAAATGACACTTAGACACGTTCAAGATTGAGGTGGGTTAGTATCACCTGCCCATCTGATTTGCAGCTAGAATTTGGGTGTAATGATGATAAAAACGTCAGATCAGACAACTGGTCCTACAGTTAGTTACTCCTGCCCTGCGGACGGCAGCCATCAGTGTCTCACTCCCACTCCTGACGCCTGTGGGCTCCCTCTGGCCAGCAGCACAAAACAGTGCCCTTACCAGCAGCCGGTGATCAAACTGCACCATGGTAGGATTCTCAAACACGTTCTTCAGCACAGGAGAGAAGGTAAGGAGGTCCTCCGGGATCCAAGAGTCTCCCATTTTGGGGAAGGAGTTGTAAACCAGCCCAGCATCCAGCCCAGCCACAAAAGCTCCTGCACGCCAAGATACAGAGGACTTACTAAGTGAAGAGCAAGTATTAGCTCTGAGTACAGAAAAGTCTCCACCCCAGAGCAGACAAAAGCCTGGAGGATTATTAGACAAACAGGCCACGGGAGCGGCTCAGGTGGAGAACGCACACACAATCTCCACAGGGCTCAGCAGCACCCCGAATCCCTATCTGCTCACACCGCACGACTCCAGTGTGTGTCTGAGAGGTCAGATACTCTGGTCCTTCTTTTTGACTCTGTGTCCTTCCTGTCTCTATCTGCCGCTGGCCTATCTTGGATCTTCAGGACTCGCTCCCTCACTCCTCAGTCTCCGCTCACACACCGCCTCACTAGAAGAGCGCCCCCCTTCCATGTGACGTGAGTGGGCGTTCTTCTGCTCCATTCCTTTCCCTTCGTCCTGCTTTACTTTCTTCACGGCACTGTTACTGGACGTGTTTTTGAGCATTATCTGTCTTTCTTCCCAAGGATGCAATAAAGATTTGTTGAAGGAGCAAAGAAAATACAAAAAGAAAAAAAAAATCACAAACTTGCAAACTGAACCCTGGGTGAGCACAAAAGGAAGGCAGGTGGGCATGAATGGTTGACAGATCCATTATCACCAACAAGGAGTCCGAGAGATCTGAGTCATTTCTGTGAGCCTGACTCACAAGATCACAATGCACATTACACAGAGAAGAAGTGGAGAGCGGAGAGTCGGGGGGTGGGGGCAGGCTCCTGGAGTGAATGAGTGCTGCTGTCATCACTGAGCAGCACTGTGCATCAGAACTTTCTGTGATATAGTGTTCTATGTGTTTCCTGCAGTATATTAGCTACGAACCCCGTGTACCTGCTGAGCATGCATGCGGCTTGCGTAACTGAATCAAAGTTAAATGTTATTTAACCTTAATCTAAGTTAACCACATGGGGCTTCTGATTCCCATATTAGATAGTGCCTTCCAAAGTGAGAAAGGTGAGGTGAACATAGGATTTAAGAAAGAGAAACCCAGAGCTAGGACAATGGCTCAGTGGTAGTTGCTCTTCCAGAGGACCTGAGTTCGCTTCCCCGCACCCACATTGGGTGGCTCCCAACTCCATCAAGTACATGTCCAGTGCCCTCTTCTGGCCTCTGTGTATACCTGCACATACATGGCACACACTCACATAGACACACGTGTGCGTATACATAAAAAAATTTAAAACTCTAAGGAGTTTTTATTTAAGGTCCATGTTAGTCTCAGCTCCAATGACCTTGTCATCTTGGGCCATCACTGAGGACAGGCCACCTGTCAGACGTGTAACAATGCTCACGTCATGTTAACTACCACAGCTTTTGCTGCAGGCCAGGCACTGTCCTAAGCACTTCACGTACATGACTTTCATGGTCTCTGTTTTGTACACAGCTTGCAGTTCTCAGGTGACGCTAGAAATCAATCTGAACTTGGGTAGTATGGGTTTAAGGAGATGCTCAATAGTTCTGTTCAGCGGAATGGACAGAAGGAGCGGAAAACAGAGGGTAAATGGTGGGGGTGAAGGAGCCAAAGGTGACAGGAAAAGATGAAGAGACAGCATGAAGAACAGAGCTTGTTTAGGCAAGAAATGCTGCTCCGACTAGAACAGAAATGCAGCGTGTACATTGGGATGAGCCCTACCTGAGAGAGCCGTAAGGAACACCAGGCCTGCTGTTCCACCAGCAAAGCGTCTCAACCACAGGAGCTGTCGGGTTTCGGGCAACTGAAAAGGATAATCAGGTAAGCTGTTTGGTAGGAACTGTGGCGGCAGCAGGCTCTCCAAATCCAAGCCAGACAATTTAAGGTCAGACTGTCTCTATCTGCTACCAGGAATAAGTACTTCAGGCAGATACTGTTCCAACACAGGATAAGCACTCTCAGGAGTATGTTCCAACACACTTCTATTTCGTTGTTGGACATTTACTATGCATCTTCCTTGCTATTTCTCCCCCCCAACCCCGCCCCATTCTCTCTTTCGTTTTTGGTTTCTTGAGACAGGGTTACTCTATAACCTCAGCTGTCCTGGATTCTCTTTGTAGACTAGGCTGGCTTTGAACTCAGAGATGCTCCTGCCTCTGCCTTACAAGTGCTGGGATTAAAGGAGTGAACTACCATGCCCAGCCTTCCCAGATATTTTAATTAATTACAATTTAAATAGCCCCCAGGAGCTACCTGGGATGGAAGGTATGACACTGTGTCACTTACCTAGCCATCATCTCAAGTTCTCTCTATAACTAAGTAGAACATAAACAAATAAAAAAGCAAATCACATTGATAAATGTTATCAGTAGCCTGCCACAGTTCAATGCTAGTGTTTGAGTATGTGTGAGTGTGTGGGAACATGTGAGTATTTATGAAGGAGTCATAGAGGTTAAAAACAAAGAACAATTTGTCAGGAAATAGTTGTAGATGTGGGCAATTTGTTTTATAAATTTGGCTTGAAGTCAGAGGAAAAAGAATTTTTCAGATGAAAAGTATTTACAATAAAAATGTTTTAGTATTTGGCTGTCCTGTGAACATATCCTTTTCTTCCTGGGACTCAAGCCCCTAACCCTAAATACCTATTAGATGATTCGACTGAAAATATGATGTTACAACAAAATCTTCTCCATGAACAGCTTATGCAGGTCGTCTCGTGATTTAATGTTTACTTATCACTTTTTAAATTAAACACTAAGTTATGTGTGTGCATGTGTGTGTGTACATGCTCATTCCACAGCACATGTGTGGATTTCAAAATACAACTTTGTAGCACCTGTTCTCCTGATCAACCTTTATGTGCGCCTAGAAGACTGAACTCAGTTTTCAGGCTTGTTGAGTCATCTGGCCAACCCACAATCACTATTAGGAAATATTAGAAAAAGTGGAAGACTTAAAAAAAAAAGAAAATATGTCCTAAATGAGTGTGGTATCTTAAGACTGCTATTATAAACAAAGGCCTCAAAAGAAAAAAAAAAGTTGTATCTTGCTTTTGAGTCAAAGCACAGCTTAATACAATGCTAGACTGAATACTGTGTCCCCACTTGAGATGACACAACTGGGCTGCTGTTCACAGCAGAAGCTCAGATGTGTCTCCTGTTCTGATCTTCCTTGTCTTGCCATTCTGGGAACCAGAGCTAAAGTGGTTGAGTTTCATCTTATTGTGGGTTCTCCTTGCCTTTTTCTTAAAAATTGTGATTTTACGGTCCTCATGAGATAATGTTGACGAGATATTCAGCCTCTGTATTATCAAGCAACTTCACTCTGGGTATATATGTCCCAAAGAACTGAAGCCAGGGTCTCAGAGTGCTACCTGCATATCCACGCTCACCACAGCCAAGGTGAAAGCAATGGATGCTAAAGGGAATCTGAATTTTGACTAATTTTGCCTTAGAACCAGACTTTCCACTTCCCTGCCGTGCCTGCGCTGTGCAGCTGTGGAAAGTGACCTTACCTTGTGCTGAGGGAGCAGCAGTGAGAGCGAGGTCCACAGGCTGGCACAGTAAAGAACAAGTGCTGATCCCAGGTGGGCTGCCAGGCGGTACTGGCTGACCCGAGGAATATCATAGGACTCTGGTTTCTCTTCTAATCCACTTTTCACCATATACCAACCCAACAGACCCTAGAATTCAAGTAGAAAGAGGTGAATCAAAGAAGGTTTGACCTATTAGGTTCTGGTTTATTCTATGAAAATTAGACTGTATGTAGAAAGGCTAAATAAAGGCTATTTAAAAATAATTACTGTCAAGATAGTGGGTATAAGATAAACACAAAAGTCTGAGAGGAGGTCATACAAATGTGTAAGATTTTTTCATGTAGATTGCTTTGCCACAATGTATTTCTACTCTCTAAAGAAAATGAAACGGGAAACTGTAATTTGTGTAGATGAAGAAATTTAAAGTTTAACTCCAAATCCCAGACTCACAGTCAAAGACTTCAGCTTTTAGGAAGAAAAGAAGGAAGGAAGGAAGGAAGGAAGGAAGGAAGGAAGGAGAGAGGGGGAAAGATCTGTAAAGAAAGTGCATGTTTAAACCAGGCGAGGTGGCTTCACTCCAGACTTGTCAGGCAGCCCTTGGGAAGTAGAGGCAGCAGGAGCAGCAACTTGAGTCATACTTGGCTAATGAGCAAGTTGGAGGTCAGAGTTGCCTATGTGAGACTGTCTCATAAACCCAAACCAACCAACCAACCAACCACAAAACACCACCCCTCCGCAACAAAAGGCATGTCTCTGTTTAGGAAGCTCACAGAATGCGTCCTACTCTATGATTCTTCGCTTTAACTGGCAAAACACCAAACTACATCAATTCCAGTCTTACTAGATAAAACACAGCCTGCCATTACACACACTGGCCCAATCCCAAGGAACCAGGTCAAAGGGGTTTCTTCTACTTCTAAAGGTAATAATTTGGTGATATTTCTTTCCCCTTCAAGATTAGCCTGGCTATCATAATTACTGTCATCTGCATGGAAGCCAGAAATGGAAGGCACATACGGTGAGAATTCTATAGCCCAACTTGCTTCCTCCCATAACTCTGACAGCTTAAATTTATACCTTCATTTTTAGTGTCTAATAATATTACACTTATATTTTTATTTATTTATTTATTGTGTATACAGTGCTCTGCCTGCATGTACACTTGCCAGAAGAGGGCATCAGATCACATTACAGATGGTTGTGAGTCACCATGTGGTTTCTGGAAATCGAACTCAGGACCTCTAGAGGAACAGTCAGTGCCCTTAACCTCTGAGCCATCTCTCCAGCCCCTACACTTATATTTTATTCCATCTAATTTTGCTTAGTTACTGAAATATAAAAGTTAATGTGCCGGGCGTGGTGGTGCACAGCTGTGATCCCAACACTTGGGGAGGCAGAGGCAGGCAGATCTCTTTGAGTTAGAGGCTAGCCTGGTCTCAAAGTGAGTCCAGGACAACCAAGTCTACACAGAGAAACCCTGTCTCAAAAACAAAAGCAAATAAAAAGTTAACTTTTATTAGTGTCTAATTCTATTGTCTCAATCTTTTTAAAGAATACTTCAATGTATTTATTTATATTTTATGTACATTGGTGTTTTGCCTTCATGTATGTCTGTGTGAGGTGTCAGATCCCTTAGAACAGGAGTTACAGACATTTGTGAGCTGCCATGTGGCTGCTGGGAGTTGAACACAGGCCCTCTGGAAGACCTGCTGATGCTCTTAACCACTGAGCCATATATCCAGCCCACAATCTCTTCTTCATTAGCTCATCTCCTTACCACTTCTGAGCTAAATGAACCACCTAGTTTTCTACTGGTCAAATGTTGATGATGGGGGTTGGTCTGGTGCTATGTATCCAAATGCTAAATACTGTCCCCCAAGATCTGGTTGCCACCCAGAAGAGTGCACTCTCACTTACATTGGCCTTTGTTGTGTAAACCTTGCTCCCCAATTTAAAGTTGACTGGTCAATAAAAGTAGCTAGAAGCCTGTAACTGGACAGAAGAGAAGTAGGTGAAGCTGAGGTTTGGCTCAGATGGGGACCACAAGGCAGGAGAGGGAGGCAGGAGAAGGCAGAGAGGAGGGGGCAGTGTGGACCATGAGCACGTGGCCATGAGGGCGGGCCTGATCGAACAGAAGCAGCCCAGGCAGGAACAATTATGGTGAGTAACTTGGGGTGTGGAGCTGGGAAAGAGTAAAATAGTTTAGAGGGTTGATACCTGCACAGTGATGGTGCTTTAAAGCTTTTATAAATCCAGAAGGCCTCCGTATCTTTTATTCCAGAACTAAACAGTCTGAAGTGGGGTAGAAAACCCAAATAGTTATTTAGGAGCAAAGAGGGGCATAGTGAATCCCCCAAAATTAATTATTGCTTTATGTTGGTGTTTCTTTGATGTTGTAACTCCATCAGGACCTTTACATTTTGGCCCAAATACTTATAGGTGTCTTTTCTAATTCCTTCTCCTGGCTCTTAACTTTAACTGTGAGAATCCTGCAAAGCTCTTTTCCCTAAGAAAAGCCCAGCTTACATGATTTTAAACCATGTATACTTGAACATCAGTCACTGCTGTAGCCAACCTTCATCCCACAACTGTTCTTTTGGCATCCCCTGTTTGTCTCTGTAGCTGTTCTCCAGTAGGGATCAATCACTCTTTCTCAGACAGTAGACAGGCTGGGAAAATGGAAGAGAACACAGGAAGAGAGCCATAGCAGGGACGTGAAAGTCTACGTCTAGTGGCACCAGGTAATGAGCTTACTGATTTTAGTGCTTTATAGACAGCATCTCACTTAACATCGACCCTCCCTAAGTGGCATTATTACTACCTCCACCTACAGCAGGGAAATCATATGTGACAGAGGTCAGATAGCTTGCCCTAAGTAGCTTAGAGCCAAGCCCACGGCACGGAAATGCTCTTTCTTACCTAATCTATTGTAGTGCTTCAAAGTCTTCCTGGAATAATGACAACTAGGAAGCTCTTGGAGTAGCTCTGGTTTCCCAATCTTGAATAAATCTTACCTGGAAACAGACTAAGCCACAGAGGGCAAGGACACGTCCTTTCATGGCACGGTTGAGCCAACCCTTTCTCCAAAAGTAGGCAGCAGGCAGGATGTACGCAAGGCCTACAGCTCGACCCCACATTCGGTGTGAGTATTCCATATACCAGATAAACTTGAACTCTGCCAGCGTCATGTCATGATTCAGGCTAGGTGAAATGGGAGCCAAAAATGAAGAAAGAGGAAATTATTGGGTTTATTTACTTATTTTGTGGGCATGGACACATATATGCCACAGCTGTGTGTGGGTCAGACACAACTTTTGGGAATCAGTTTTTTGTTCCCTCTTTCCACTCTGTGTTTGAGGCAGGGTCTCTTTTGTTCCTACCACTGCATTATATGCTCTAGGCTAGGCTAGCCCTTGAGTTTCTGGCTGGTTCTCTTGTCTCCACCTTATACTTTTGTGTGTGGGGGGGGGGGGGCGGGGAGAGAGAGAGAGAGAGAGAGAGAGAGGTGGGGGGGGGTTCTGTGTAGCCTTGGCTGTCCTGGACTCCCTTTGTAGGCCTCAAACTCACAGATATCCAGCTGCCTCTGCCTCCCCGAATGCTGGGACTACAGCGTGTGCCACCATGTCCAGCAGGGGCAAGCACTTTACTGCTAAGCCATCTCCTCAACTCCACCATGTTGGAGGTTGGTCTGCTGTATTTTGATGCTAATTACTGCCCCACCTGTACTTTGCCTAAGAGCCTAACCAGTTTGACCAATAAAAGGCCATCACACCTGGGCAGGGCAAATGGGATAGGTGTGGCTAAAGTTCCAGGGCTAGGGGAGACCAAGAGAATCTCGGGAAGAAGAGAGACCTGAGGAGAAGAGAGAAGGTTGTGCCATCATGGGTTAGGTAGAGGAAAAGCACGTGGCCGGCATGGATGGAGACTTGGCCCAGATGATAATAATTAGCAAGTATTTGGGATTATGGATGGGAGGTAGCTTGATAGAAAGTATTAAGAACCAGATGACATGGGATTGGGGCAGGTATGGGGTACCTGCCCCACTATGGGAAGTAGTTTAGGGATTAATATCTGCCCTGCCCCAGGTTAACTAAGGCTATCTTAAAATATAACAGGTGTCTGTGTCTTGATTGATTGCTAGCGGGTTAGAAAATACTGTCATAATAATAATTATAGGCCTAATAATAAACATTATTAGGCCATACTGGTAAAAATAACTATACCACCTCCATTTGAATTTTTTTTTCCTATTGAACTAGGAAACATTCTCAATATTGCAGCTTAGTAGACCTGCTCTTTTCCTCATTAGTAACATGACTCTGGGCTAAACGTTTAGAGTAGGCAGCTCACTATACTTAAGTGAACCAAAGTCAAGAAATGGGTCTAACCATAAAGGATTTAAAGAAGCAAAAAGCTGAATAGGATACATGCTGGCTAACTGCATGCCTACTTGACACAGGCTAGAGTCATCTGAGAGGAGGGAACCCCAGCTGATAAAATGCCTCCATATGACTGGGTTGTCCACTAGCCTATAAAACATTTTTTAAATTAGTGATTGATGGGGTAGGGCCCAGCCCATTGTGGGTAAGGTCATCCCTGGACTGACGGTCCTAGGTTCTATAAGAAAGCAGGCCAGGGGAGCAAGCCAGTAAGCAGTATCCCTCTGTTGGAACACAGTCCAAGAATGGAGTTGTGTGAGAATTCTGAGTGCTTCTAAGAAAACAAGGTAATAGTCTTGTGACGTTAGTTTCTTTAAAACACAGAATTGTTTTTCAAATGTGTTTTCATGTTCCTCCCAGGTGTAACAGGAATGAGTTTATTTCAGCTGTTGTTATTCATATGCCTTGGAAAAACATGTTTTTTTCCACGTTGGGCTTACTTGTGCAATTGAACACTGTTCTAGGATATTTGATCACAATGTGAACCCCAAGATTGTGAACTTGAAAAACCTATTTCTTGTTGTGGTGTGGCTTAGCTCTAGCACACACCTTTAATCCAAGAGCTTTCTGTAAATAGGATTAAATAAAGTTAACCCTAAGTCAGGAGGCAGAGCAAGCAACCAGTTGATAGAAAGTGAACATAGGTTAAAAACCATATATAAAGAGGAAGTTCAGTGGGCAGATAGAGACGCACAGGAAATAGAAAGGAGGATCATGGAGTTGAAGGGCATTTAAGACAGCCTGGAGAAGGAGAAAGGGCTTTTTCCTTCTAGGACAGTGGAGGAGTAGGAAGGTCAGCTGGATGCTTTCTCTGCCTCTCTGAGCTAGCTGGTTTTCACCCCAGCATCTAAGTCTTCATTGGTAAAAATTGAACGACTGGGATTTTCTTTCTTTATAACAACAGAACACCTTACTCCTGTGATTCTTCTTAACCCTCAGAGTATAAATTGCCTGATGCTCTGAATAAAGTTGCATGAGACTTCAGTCTGCCTTATTTGTAGGCTCCACTCTCCCAGGTCCCACCCCCTTGGAGCAGTAAACACCCTCTGTGGCCTCTGCATTAGCTCCCGCTGCAAGGTTCCTGGCCTGCTTGAGTTTCCTGCTTTTGAGGATGAACTGTTACATGGAACTGTGAGTAAGATAAACCCTTTCCTCCCCGAGCCACCTTTCCTCATGGTGTTTCATCACTGCAACCGTAACCTTAACTAAGACAGGATATTTACTTGAGGGGCTTTGGAGATGGCTCAGTGTGTGAGAGTGTGCACTGTACAAGCGTGAAGACTTGAGTTCATATTCCCAGCACCCATCTAAAAAGCTAGGCATGGCCGTGTGTGCCTGTAACTCTAGTGCTGTGGAGGAGAGACAAGACCATCCCCGAGACTTGCCAGCTGTGAGCCTGGCTCCAGGTTCAGTGGGAAACCATGTCTCCAAGCATGTTACAGACACACACGTACCTTTGTCACACAGATTCACCTGATTTTTTTTCCTTAACACTTACATTTTAAATTCTGGAAACTGTTGGTATTTTTGGAATTCTGCTTCCCATTCTTCTTGGCTTGTGGGTGGCTTCATCTCCTTGACTAAATGCCAGTCTACCATTGAGAGGCCAGACTCTGTCAGCCTTAGGATAGGAAATAAATCTGTGAGTGCATGTTTCTAGATTATTCATAAATAGTTTACAGCAACAAGTAGCTCTGGACTTAACCTGTGGGTATGAATTCCTTTCCTCTTCTTTTTTTTTTTTTTCGTTGCTGGATATGAATCCAAATTCTAGCGCACGCCAGGCCCTATATGCCCAGCTCTCATTTCTTTATACTTTTATTTTATTCTTTCAATTATTTTATTCGAGCCCCTGATTTATTTATTTTTTCTCTTCTTCCCAGAAACAGGGTCTCTGAGGTAACCTAGGCTTGCTTTTTACACTTCTCAAGTACTAAGGTGGCAGGCATATCCCACCATGACTGGGTCCCACTTAAATCCTTCACTAACATTTCTTTATAGACAAAAATAACGCTTAGAATAAAGAAATGTGTAATAAATGCATAAACGACATTCTTATTTTGGTGCTAGGGACTGAACCTAGGGCCTGGCACACACTAAGTAGTCATTCAACCATTCAGCAATTTGTAATACAAATCTCTACACCAGAAACAAAGATTTCTTACAGAAGTACAGGTTTTATATAATATAAAAATTTGCTGTAATTTCCCATAACGGCCTATGTCTAACAACACAGTCTTTTGAAACAGGAATGTAGAGAACACACACACTTCATTAAAATTAGAAACTAGGGGCTCGAGAAACAGCTCATCCAATAAAGTTCTTTCCTGAACACAAGCCTCACAACCTATGTTTAAAAAGACAAAAAACAGGCACAATAGCACACACTTGTAATCTCAGTTCTGGGCATGTAGAAACAAACAGATCCTTGGAACTCAATGGTCTATTTGGTAAGTTCACAGTCAATGATAGGCCTTGTCTCAAAAAAAAAAAAAAAAAAGGAGGGACACCTAGTGATGATGCCTGAAGTCATCCTCTGACGTCTCCATGTATGCAGACGCACATGCACCCACATACACATGGACACACATGCACATGCACACACAAACTAAAGTATTTTCACTAAAAGGAAGCAGGTTTCCTAAACTAAAGGCCAAGGCAAGACACACACATGACAAGTCTAGATAACCTTATATCAGAAAGCAAAGAGGCTATCAAAAGAGGCTTGTCCAAAGATGCTGAAACCAGTTTTAAGAGATTCCCACCAATTAAGATGGGCGAATGTAAGCACACCATCAACACAATCCTCACAATAGACTAAGATATATCAAAAGTATTTAAATGTATGAATTCATAATGAAACTTTAAAGCCCATATTCTTTATTAGTAATCTTTGGAGGATCTTGGGAACAGATTTTGGAAAATAGTAGAGGAAGAGAATGAATCAAGTATACTGCATTTTTTATAAAGACTATCGTGGGGCAATGAAACTTTCTCTTTAGAGTTAAGCTAATAAAAATATTACTGTTTTTCAATTCTAACAATGGATTCAGGCAATAGTAATCCAGACAGTTAAAATCCCCAAGAGATCCCAGAATGAAAGAGCCAATCACCCATGCAGTATTTGCCCCCTCATTCCCAGTCTGAATCTAATAAGCAACTACTCATTTGCAGGACAGATGGGGACAAAGGATATGTTAAACATCACCAGATAGTCTGGTTACCAACCAAAGGACAATGACCTGGCTTCCTTCAGTAACAGCAAAACTTTGACGAAATGGGGGAGGGGAAGCCTAAATCCATAAAGTCTGTGTACAGATATGAAGATAACGTAAGAGACACATATGGCAATTGTGATATATGTGCTTACGTAAACAAACTGCAGGGGGGAAGTTATGACAAGTCTCAACATTGGAGAGGTAAAAAAAAAATATTCTGAAACAATGCCCAGCTACTAGACAAGACTGAAACCTGTCCTTATGATAAAAACTAAGAAAACACCAGCCTGTTCTAAGACAGGGCAAGCTGTCAGTTTCTCCATCTGTAAACTGAGCAAGGTAAGTAGATGATGCCCAAAGTCCCCCCTTTTTCTACTGACAACCCGATTCACCAAGAGCAAATTACTCACCTGGTTACTCCCCCAAGAATAACGGCTCCAGCTACTGTCCCGCTGCACACCAGGAGCCATCGGCCCACAGCCCGTTCAGCTGCCTTCGAAGGAAGGGACACTGGGCTTTTTCCAGACTGCAAAGCCACTTCGGTGATGGTGCTGTACTGCCCTGGCCTCAGAGGACGCCTGCTGCCATAGCTGCAACCACACTAAGGAGCAAGACGGAAAAGTCTAATGGAAGAAACTGGGAAAAACCGCTCCCCGCGTTCAGCCTCGATCTGATCCTGTAAGGCTGCATTTTCACAGCTAGCGCTCTGCTTACTCACTGTCTCTCATCTGGGCGACTCGAACCCACTTCCTACTGGGTTTCTTTCTCCTCTCAGTCTCTGAATGTGCTGTCCCCTCCCCCACATGCCTGACTTACACTGGAGATCTGGGCTTGCACAGCTAGTCCCTAAACTTTTCAGAGTCCTACAACTGGTCACTCTCATAGTTCGTCCTCTACCACAACCCTTGACGCACTGCCATGTCTACCAGTGTCTCACTAACCTGTCAGCAATGCACCGCAGGTTCTGGTCAGTCTTGCTCTCGCTCTCTCTCTCCTTTTGTTTGTTGCACCAGCCCCTTACATAGCAAGACCTAATACATTTTTAACAAGTGACCTAGGAAGATTTGGGCCCAGGGGTCCCGCTCAAACTAAGGCACCAGCCAAGGACAATACAGGCGGTAAACCTTAAGCCCCTACCCAGATCTAGACAATGGACAGAACACTCTCCACAGTAGAGTGGAGAGTGGGATATGACTTTCTCACATACTCTGGTGCCTCACCTTTGACCATGTCCCCTGGACGGGGAGACCTGGTGGCAATCAGAGGAAGGACAGCAGGTTACCAAGAAGAGACTTGATACCCTATGATCATATAGAGGGGGAGGTAATCCCCCTCAGGAACAGTCATAGGGGAGGGGAATAAGGGGAAATTGGGAGGGAGGGAAGAATGGGAGGATACAAGGGATGGGATAACCATTGAGATGTAACAAGAATAAATTAATAAAGGAGAAAAAAATGTAAAAAAAAAAAAAAAAACAAGTGACCTGACAAACTGAATGAACTGACTCCTTTGGAGCAGGAGCCACATGGGCATTTATGGGTTTTCTTCCTGGATCATAACACAGTGATAATTACTAGAATTCTCCAGCTTTTCTTCACATCATAAAATACTTTTACCTTTTATCAATAATTATCAGATAAGAGAATATATGTCCTCTTTTGATTCTAATAGTAAGACTAAGAATGTGTGTGTTCCGTTTCCTACTTTTAATTACCTGGGTATCTTAGACAAGCAACTTAAGTTTCAATTCACTTCTCTGTAGAATGGGGTTATACAGTTCCTGACTAGTCGGCGGCTTTTAGCAAAAAACCTAATGTGCAAAAAATATTGAGCTTTTATCATGGGCTAAAGGTCTGATGTACATTTAAAAATTTAATCCTCACAAACATCTTGTGTAATAGGTAGCTATCCCATTCTACAGATAAGTAAATTGAAACATAAAGGAAAAAAAAAGCTAAATAAATCGGTCCGTAATATGCAACAGTGGGCAGTTATTTCCGGATCCACACTCAGGGAGGTGTCTGGACACAAGGAAATGTGCAGGCTGCTAATTAACTTTATCCCAGCCTGGCTTCCCGTGATCGGAGCCAGCAGCAGTGGGTACCTGTGCTCTGGACGCCGCCCTAGGGAGCAGGAGCCCGACACGGCAGCTCCCCATCAAGGCCTTCAAGGGCGGAAGGAGCAAGCGTTGCATACTGACAGCGCACCGCCTCCGCCGGAATGCCCCACCGACGTGCGGTCCCCCTCGCCTCTGCCGAAAGGAGAAACACTTCCGGGTCAGGCTTCCCGGGCGCCCCGCCCTCCGGCGCCCCCCGCCCCCGCCCCCTCGCGCGAGGCTGGCCACTGCGCTTGCGCCTGCGACTCCGCGGTGACGCGCCGGCCCGCTGGATCGCGCAGCCGCGGGGACTCAGTGAAAACCGAAGGCGCGCGAGGGGAGGAACGCGGGAAGCATGAAGAAAGGGGCTTCTTACGAGCGGAAACCGGCATGGATACCGTCGGGGAAGGCGGGTGCGGAAGGTGGCGGGGCAGGGGGTGGTCGGCCGGTCGCTCCCGGGGTGGATCCCAAGCCTGTCACGCTTTCCCGCGGTCCAGTTTGCTCCGCTGTCCCCCGGATCCCGGGCTGTCACGCATTCCGGGAGTTCCCTCAGCTCCCCGCAGCCCTTCGTGCCACAAGAGGGCACCATGCCCACCCGCCTCCCTGTCGCTGTGGTAAATAAACGCGAGGTGTCAGCTCTACCGCCTGTAGCTGAGGGCGGCGAGTGGGATCTGTGTCCACAGCCATTGGGTTACTCCTGCGGGAGTTGTTCCAGGACTGGCTATTATGGCAGACAGGAATTCGACAAAATTTTTCGCTTCCTACTCAGTGAACTCTTGGTTCTCCCAACCAGGGGTTTCTCACATTTGTTGTTCCCAGGACTTAATTTGTCTTTCTAAAAAGTACTGACTGGTGAATTAGAAAACAGCCATTATACGCCTATTATAGTTTAATACAAATAACTTCTGTTGTTGTTTTGAAGACAGGGGTGATTTGTGTAGCCTTGGCTGTCCTCAAACTCACAGAGATCCTCCTGCCTCTGCCTCCCGAATGTTGGGATTACAGGTGTGCACTACCACCCCCGGCCATAAATAATTTATGAAGGATAAATATCCCTAAGCAAGATAGTGAAAGTGGCAATGCTTTATATTTTGCAAATCTCTTTCATATCTCACTGGAACAGAGCTAGGTTCTCATTCCTACATCTGCGTTCCATCTGGCACATTCAGTGGTACCCTGAAACTACCTACCGTCCACTCCCTGGAGGCTAAGAGTAAAAGGCAAATACAGCCACAGGCTTAGAAGCCCCCAAACTCCCAGGAGTATCTTATTTCGAGTACTACTGCTTCAGACGTCTTTTTCGATCCCTAAAAACAAAACAAAACAAAAACCCTTCGTTGCTCAGGCCCCTGATGTAGCCATTTGTAGCCGTTCCCACCCGTGAAGCGCTTCAGCGTTGTCCGCCCCACTGATGTGACTGTTACCAGATTTGTGGAGTTAGGGCATTGTTTAAAACATTTGAATCCCAATGTACGGGACTGATAATCTTTTATTAAATAAATGATTGTTGCAACTTGATATTAGGAGGTGACAGATTTTTGTTTGTATTTTAA
Source organism: Acomys minous (assembly GCF_964271855.1). Taxonomy (NCBI): domain Eukaryota; kingdom Metazoa; phylum Chordata; class Mammalia; order Rodentia; family Muridae; genus Acomys; species Acomys minous. The sequence continues at coordinate 17,122,252 of NC_140484.1, read as the reverse complement.
AGTAATTTTTCATCAAAAAGCAATATTGGGTAGAAAAAAAATCAAGCAATATGGAAAAGTTAGAATAATTCCAAATTCACTGCCCAGTAGTAACCATTACTAGAATATGGTGACTGTTCTTACAGAGGTCAGTACATGAAGTATGAATTAAACACTTATTGGTCATTGTTGTGTGAGGGTAGATACATGTGCCATAATGAGTGTGTGGAGGTCAGAGGTCAACTTTGTGGAATCAGTTTTCTTCCTGCTTTAAATATGTTCAGGGGATGAGCTCAGGTCAGACTTGCATAGGAAGTGGCTTTCCCCACTGAGCCATCTCCTAGGCACCAACATTCAAAACTTGTAATTAAAGTTACACACTTAACTTGCAGGAAAATCTCAAAGCTGCTAACACCATCCATACATGTAGTATCAACATATAAGTTTGTAACTCAGGTTTTAGTATGTATTTGAATGACTTGTTAGCATGGTAGATCCTGTGCTTTGCCAAGAAGTGAAGATAAAGAATTTTTACATAATGACCTTATTAAGGAACTTCTTGTCAATCAACAACAATCAGATATTTATCTCTTAAGTAAGAGGTGAAAGTAGAGCTTTAATGAGAAATATATAACTCAAGTTACTGGAGTTCAAAAAAAGGAGATAAGCTTTTCTATTTTGGAAAAAAAAAACCACGGTATCCTTGGATACCTTGGAAAAGTTTAACATTTGAAGATGAAACTACAAGGACTTTGCCAGTTGAGATAGCATAATCATTGGCAAAGAGGGAGCCTGAAGAAAACTGGAGTCATAAAGAAGAAATCTTTATTATTATCAATGACCATGAACGCGTGTTGAATGCTTAGCGGGTATGAGACCCTGTATGTAAGTTATCTCAGTGTCCGTTACCCTGAAAGTAGGAATCAAAGCCTACTCTGCTTTATAGAGAACTTAAATAACCTGTCTAAAGTCACTCAGTGAATAGAACGGTGGGACCAGGACTTTAAGTGTGTGCTCCCTATAACTGCTCGTATTGAGAAACTGAGAGTTTGAGCTGAGACAGTGGTGAGGTCAGTGGTTAGGAAGATTCATTTCACATTTACTGTGTACTAAAGATAGCTTCAGTCTGGTTTCTTTTGTGTATGTCTATATCTATTTCAAGTCTAGAGATGCCGGATTATTATTATTATTATTATTATTATTATTATTATTATTATTATTATATTATTAATTTATTATGTATCCAGTGCTTTGCCTGCATGTACACTCACAAACCAGAAGAGAGCATCAGACAACAATATAGATGGTTGTGAGCCACCATGTGGTTGCTGGGAATTGAACTCAGAACCTCTAGAAGAGCAGTCAGTGCTCTTAACCACTGAGCTATCTCTCTAGGCCCAGGCGCTGGTCTTAATGAGTGGTATTTTACCACATGGATGGGTCTTAGTGCTTCTGTTCATTCTTATATTGCACATTTGGATTCGTGCCACAAAAATATGAAGTGTTTATGGAAGACTGGTATGAATTGCTAGATCCTTCAAGAATTTCTGTTGTTCATATATTTTAGGAGCAGCAAATGGATTTCTTATGGAAGTGTGTGTAGATTCAGTGGAGTCAGCTATGAATGCAGAAAGAGGAGGTAAGGGACAGTTGCTATGGAGTGGTGGCTGGCAACCACTTTTACAGTCCGAAAGTGAACCCTGTGAACTGACCTCAAAAGCCCTTGCCAAACTGGACGTGTGGGAGGCTGTGGCAGAAGAGTCACTGTGATGTCTGTTTGAGCTTTTGAGGAGACTCCAATGAAAGAAAGGAAGGAAGGAAGATAGCCTTTGTCATCTCTGGCAAAGTGACAGTCCTTTCAGAAGCAACTTACTAGAAAACCTACTGAAGGGCTTGGCACGGTGGCTCATGCTTATAGTCCCAGTGTGGGGGAGCGTGTGGCAGGAGGGTTGATTATTTTATTGAGCTTGACACAAAATTTAAAATCTGAAATAGTTTAAAGATATCTTTAAGAGACTGAGGATACAGCTCAGTGGCAAAGCACTTGTAATATGTGCAGTGTCCTAGGTTCAATCCCCAGCCTTGAATAAGAGTAAAAATTAAAGATGACTTTAGACTTACTATCTCTTTACCATAGGTGCTGTTTTTGTTTTGTATTCTGGATTCGTTTTTGTAAGAAACATACACATTTCCATCAACCCAAGATTAGAAAAATAATTTTAACTTATTTTTTTGGGGCAACTTATTGTTGGGCAAGTATTCCACTAAGCTACACCCCCATGCCTTTATTATTAATTAAGGAACATTCTCAAACATAAATGAATCAGTTATACGAATCGCCATGTGCTGGCTAGTTTTATCATTTGGGAAGAAGGGACCTCAGAATGGAATGTCCCCACCAGATTGTCCTGCGGTGCATTTTCTTGGTTGATGATTGATGTAGGAGGCCCCAGCTCACCGTGGGCGGCACCACCCGAGGGCTGGTGGTTCTGGGTGCTGTAAGAAAACAGGCTTATCAAGCCAGGAAACAGCACCCTGCCCTCCAGTTCCTGCCTGGCTTTCTTCAGTGAGAGACTTTGTCTTCCCTGATTTTCTTTTGGCCATGATGCTTCTTCACAGCAGTGGAGACCCCGACATCCCAGCTCCTCCTCATTCAGTTTTAGTCTCTTTTCTTGTCTCTGTGAGAAACTACTACACAAAAGGAACTTAGAGGAGGAGGAGGAGGAGTTTATTTTGGCTCACAGTTTGTTTTGTTGGTTTTTTTGAGACAGGGTTTCTCTGTGTAGCCTTGACTGTCCTGGACTCACCTTGTAGACCAGGCTGGCCTCGAACTCACAGCAATCCACCTGCCTCCACCTCCCAAGAGCTGGGATTAAAGGCGTGCGCCACCACACCCAGCTTGGCTCACAGCTTGAAGGGATACAATCCATCATGGCACTGAAGGCCTGGCAGCAGAGCGTGAGGCGCTGGTCACGCTATGTCTATGGTCAGGAAGCAGATGGAAGTGGATGCTGATGCTCAATTGACTTGTCTCTTCTTTTTTTGGCTTGGGACTCCAGCCATGAAATAGTGCTACCCACATTCAGTGTGTGTATTCCCTCTCTTAAACTTCTCTGGAAACTTCTCAAGGATGCATTCAGAGATGTGTTTCCTAGAGGATTCCTCATCTAGTCAAATTGACACTGAAAAGTAACCATTACAGACTTCAACTGTAGTTTGTTTTAATAATTTTTCTTAATTAAAAAAGAGATTGATTTATTTAATGTAATGAGTACTCTATCTGCATGTACACCTGCAGGTCAGAAGAGGGCATCAGATCACACTATAGATGGTTGTGAGCCACCGTGTGGTTGCTGGGAACAGAACTCAGGACCTCTGGAAGAGCAGCCAGTGTTCTTACCTGCTGAGCCATCTCTCCAGCCCCTTCAACTGTAGTTTTTAACTGATGGTCAATCTTCTTTTGGCTATATTTTTGGTAAGGAGCAATATATATGTTTTCAGTTTTGCTGGGCATATTTGGCTATTGTCACTCCTTTGGGTTTTATTTGTGTGGGGTTTTTTGTTTTGTTTTTCAAGACAGGGTTTCTCTGCATAACAGCTCTGGCTGTCCTGAAACTTCCTTTGTAGGCTGGCCTCAAACTAACAGAGATCTGCCTGCCTCTGCCTCCTGAGTGCTGGGACTAAAGGCGTGTGCCACCATTGCGCAGTTCTTTTTTGCTTTTTGAAAATGTCAAGTCCCTTTGTCGGGGGAAAATTGATTGATATGTACTGGTAACAGGTGGATTTTTTTTTCCTGGTGCCTCATGGGGATTGAACTCAGGGCTTTGTTCATACTAGATGCTGTATTACATCTCTTATTATGGGTTGTTTTGAGAGAGTTGCTATAACCCAGGCTGACCTCAAACTGTGTTCCTCTTGCCTAAGATTTTCAAGTGCTAGTATTGTAGACATGTACTACCATACTCTATGATTTTTCTTTTTTTAATGTTGTGGTTAATTTAGAAGTATGGCCTAGTAAATATTTATTATTAGGCTAATTATTATTATGGCAGTATTTTCTAACCTGCCAGCAATCAATGAGAACATAGAGGCCTGTTGTATTTTAGAATGAGCCTTTACCCGGGGCAAGGCAGATGTTACCTCCCAGTCTCCATCCTGTTCCATCTGTCCTAATCATTTCTACTTGGGCAACCTCCCACCCACAATCCCAAAACACGTGTTAATGTTCTCCATCTCTTCCCATGAGGAACTTCAGAATTCCTCCCCTGGACCCACATGGAGCTTTTCCTATCCCGTGGCAATTCTCCTCCTTCTTCCTCCATCCTGTTCTCTCTCTTTCTCCCAAGATTTTCTCTGTCTTCAAAAGCCTATCCCATTTGCCTTCCAGGTGTATTGGCTTTTTATTGGTCAAACAGGAATACGTTTTTAGGCAAGGTACATTTGGGGTACATTAAAAGACAGCAAACAGTAATTAGCATCAGGATCCGTTAGACCAATCTCTAACATTTTAAAGAAGCTTTCTCTCTCTGCCCCCCCCCCCCCCGATTTGTTATGTGCATCATGATGTTCATCGTTGATGGCACCACAGTCACAATTTTGCCAGTTTTGTAAGTGGTGCCATGTGATGTGCTTTTCTAGCCTCTCTATTCCCTGTTGAATTGTAGTTAACTCCAGCAGTTTAAAATCCAGTTCAGAATTGAGTTTCAATAAAATTGTTTCATAGGCCTGGCTGGAGAGACGGCTCATTGGTTACAAGAACTAGGTGCTCTTTCAGAGGACCAGGTTCAATTCCCAGCACCCATATGGCGGCTCACAACTGTCTTTAACTCCAGTTCCAGGGACTCCAATGCCCTCTTTTGGCTTCTATGGGCAACAGCTTGCTCGTGGTACACAGACATGCAGGCAAAATACCCATACATATAAATTAAATGAATAAGCTGGGCAAGGTGGTGCATGTCTTTAATCCCAGCACTCAGAAGGTGGAGGCAAGCAGATATCTATGAGTTTGAGGCCAGCCTGGTCTACCTAGCAAGTTCCAGAACAGCCAGGGCTATGTAGAGAGAACCTATCTCAAAATACCAAAATTAAAATAAAAAATTTAAAAATATAAGACTAAGTTTTAAAAGTTGCATTATAGACAATTTCCTGTTATATTACATTAGGCAGGCATCTTGTGTTTTTGTGTTTGGTGTGTGTGTGTGTGTGTGTGTGTGTGTGTGTGTGTGTGTGTAATGTTAGGATTATTCAGTGGATTCAGGTGTTACCAACCTAATCTATCATTTATAAGTTTTCCAGTCATCAGCTAACCTAATAATTTACATAGTGTATCACTATGTAGTTGAGGCTGGCCTTGAACTCATGATAATGTTTCTGCCTCAGCGTTACAAATGCAAGAATTGCAGGTGTTGTACCACCATGCCCTGCTTCACATTTATTTATTATTTATTTATTTATTTATTAGAATACATCCAGAAAGAACAGCCTTCTTCATTTGGCCATTTGGTTTGTATGAAAGAAGAAGGGAGAAAGGCTGGTGTCTCTGTTCACTGACTGTCAGAATAGCATGTTTGCTGTCCTCCAATGAGCTGTCTCAGCACTATAAAACTAGACTTCGACATACGTGGTTTACTCAATCGGAGTTATTTTGTTTATTGATGCTTAAAGTGTCCTATCTTTGGCTAGTGAGAGGCCTGCTCCTGAGAACGTCTACATGACCCCAGCAGTGTGATAGTTCTTTTGTCATCAGCATTCTCTTCATGTTGAAATCATTGATAGCTACTCCAAGTAGCTATTTTTATTTTTTAAAGCTCAGAGTGATGAGGAATGTTTTGAAAAGTTGATGTTACTTTCTTACTGGCTGAGAGTTAGCATTCTACTTTTATCTCTGTCTAATACTGTCTTTCCTGTGCACAGCAACTCTTTAATACACATTTTAAGAGAACTGGCTTAACTTGAATTAATTCTTAATTTGGCTCTTAGTAACACAAGGAGGGTTGTAGAGTACAATTGAGATTTAAAAAATTTTTACTCTAATTTTATAGTTCTTATCTCATGTTTAGATAAACTTTTGTTATAGAAAGAACCTTTTAAAAAATGTATGTTTATCACAGGTGCTGGTCGGATTGAATTATGTTCTGGTTTATTGGAGGGCGGAACTACACCAAGCATGGGTAAGTATCTTTTTTTTTCTTCACCAAATTTTTCATACACAGGTTGGGACAACTGATTATTTAATATATGTTAAAGTATATGGTGAGTACGATGCCAATTAGAAGTTCTAATGGTTGTAAATAATATCACCAAAAGATTTAATCAAACATATTTGTTGTTCTCAAACATCAAAAAGTTGAAGGATAAATGATTTTGTTGTAGCTACTGACATGTGCTTTTAAATTGCAGTGTCTTCAGTCTTTCTAAATTGTTCTTTTTATTTATTTATTTAATGTATATGAGTATTCTATCTGCATGTACACATACATGGCAGAAGAGGGCACCAGATCATGTCATAGATGGTTGTGAGCCACCATGTGGGTGCTGGGAATTGAACTCAGGACCTCTGGAAGAGCAGACAGTGCTCTTAACCTCTGAGCCATCTCTCCAGCCCTCTAAATTGTTCTTTAACCCTTGACTTTGCTGTTATTTAACTTCTACCATAAACACTTTCCCCCCTCATTGTCCTGCATTGTGTCCTGCATGGCTTGGTCCTGGAAACTTCACTCAGGCAATGAGGAAATGAAGCAAAGGCAGACAGGTGCACACTCACACACACAGAGACGCTAGGATGGGATGGATTGTACTTACTTTGATGGGGTGGCACCAACTATGCAACAGCCTAGAGCCTCAGTGTGTTTGTTATGTACAGCACAGGTAGAGGAGAAAGTGTGCCTCAGTATGAGGTCTCTGTAGGGGAGCAGTCTTAGGTTGGGAGGAGGAAGCTGCAGTTGCTAGTTTTTGCACACACTGGTCAATCATTTATGAATACTCAGTACTTGGACCAAAGGAAGGCTTTGCCAATAGCCACGGGTCTGAGGTGTTGGTCCTTATTAATTCACATCCACTCAGGACTTCATCCTTTCCCCACAGGCCTCCTTCCCTTTATGTCACTGTTCTCTGGCCTTTGGAAATAGTACTTAAGAATATTATGACCAGAATATCTTTATAACTTCTTCTGATCTTTTAGCTCACGTTGAACTTCAGTCTGCTTCTATTCTTAAAGGTGTTCTTCAAGTAGTGAAACAGAGTGTCCAGATTCCAGTTTTTGTGATGATTCGACCACGTGGAGGTGATTTTTTATATTCAGATCGTGAAGTTGAGGTGATGAAGGCTGACATTCGTCTTGCCAAGCTTTATGGTGCTGATGGTTTGGTGTTTGGGGCATTGACTGAAGATGGAAACATTGACAAAGAGCTGTGCATGTCTCTTGTGGGTAAGAATTTATATCTGAGGTGTAAAAGCCCTCATGTACAAACACATGCTCCTGATGCAGAAAAAAAGTTTCGCAAAATTGATTTTTCAGTCATATCTGCAGACACTTAAATTAACCTGTCTTGAAAAGAGGTTGTTTAAGTATTTGAGGTAGAGTGCATATGTGGCGAAGCCAGCTCAACACTCCTTCCTGCTGTGGATCAGGTAGCGCTCTTGCAGGGTTTGCATTAACTAGCACTCCAGACCTTGAGAGGTTCTTATAGTCAGTGATGAGGAGAGGAGGTAGAGAGAATAGATGAAGACCCAAGTTGTTCTTGAAGATCCTCAGAGCAACCAGTAATGGATGTAATGTTGTCTTTGCAGTTCATGTCATCTTGTTTGGTGTAGATAGCTATATTTTATATAAAAGTCGGAGCTTAGTGGGAAGATAGGACTTAGGAGTTTATAAGGCTGCTGTTTTATTGTTATTTTAGTTCACCATCTTATCAAAAGAGTATAGAAGTTTTGCCCAAGAAGAAGTCAGCATATGGTAATAAACTTCTTCGTGCTGTTGCATGGCTTTCTTTTTATAGCTCTTTGCCGTCCTCTGCCAGTGACTTTCCACCGAGGTGAGTTGTTTCTGCTTTAATACATTGGTTAAGTGGTGTCAGTTTTCAGGTTTTCCCAGATGGCACAACCTTTTTAAGGAACATTGTTCTATAATGTTACAGTGACATTGGTTAGTATCTGAGTCCTAGGGGGGAGAAGTTATGGATGTAGAGATGGTGCATAGTGTGTAGGAAAGGTCAAAGCTCTGTTATGAAATGTTGTCAGGAAGTAGTTGCAGCATGTAGTCGGAAGACAGTAAACACTGCCTGGAAGTGCTTGTGTCCAACCAAGTAGCAATCCTGAGATTCACTTTTTATCAGATTACCTTAGGTCAGATACAGCCCTAAATGGAATAAATCTCCATGGCCATTGAAATGAAATGTGCCGCCTGCTTATGCCAGGCAAAACCATTCCTAGAGCTGGCGGGGAGGTCAGCTTTATCAAATGGAGACTTCTCGTAGGGAGAGAAAGTAGATGTCTGAATAAGAATCAGACGTTTTTATGAAGAAATCGGTGCCAGTAGTTGTAGTTCCCGTGTCCTTTGGCTACGTCTTTCTAAGCCTGGCAAAACGGAGAGATAAGTGCCACTTGTGTTTAGAAGGCACTACCATTGCACATGAAAAGAAAGGAATGGGGCTGGAGAGATGGCTCAGCATTTAGGCCACTAGCTGTTCTTCCAGAGGTCCTGAGTGCAATTCCCAGCAACCACATGGTGGCTCATAACATCTATAATGGGATCTGGTGCCCTCTTCTGGTGTGCAGGCATACATCCAGGCAGAACAATGTATATTTAATAAAATAAATAAATCTAAATAGACAAAAAGAAGGAGCGGAAGTGCGGCTCCGGGAGTGAGCCTCCTAGTGCCGCTATGGCACCTCCTGGAGGAAAGATCAATCGTCGGTGGACGGAACTGAAGAAGAAGTTGTTCAAGCGCCGGAGGGTGCTGAGCAGGGATCTGCGACCGAAGCGCCAGGTGGTTGGGGCCGTGATAGACGAAGGGCTGATTACCAGGCACCACATCAAGAAGCGGGCGTCCAGTGCACGTGCCAACATCACACTGTCTGGGAAGAAGCGCAGGAAACTCCTACAGCAGATCCGCCTGGCCCAGAAAGAAAAAGCAGCCATGGAAGTGGAAGCCCCCAAGTCAACCAGGCCTAGTGAGCCACAGCCCAAGCGACGACAAAAGAAGATAACAGCTCCCCAGGATGTAGATATGGAGGATCTTGGTGATTGAGAGCTAAACTTCCTACCTCTCCTACCTGAGGATTCTCAGCAGCAGCCAGAAGGACTTGGAGGACTTTAGAGAAAAATATTACTATATTTCATCCTCCCAGACACTTCTTCTATAATGGCCCTCTGATCTCCCCTTGAGGTATATTTTGGAAGGACACAGAGAAAGGCTGGAGAGGACCCCCCCACCTGCCCCTAGCAGTCAACCTCTTTTGTAATAAAGCTCTAGTGCTTTAATTAAAAAAAAGAAAAGAAAAGAAAGAAATCTTTAGTTAGAACATTGGTATATTTAAGAAAATGTTAAATGTTTTCTTCCTTTTAAATAGGCTTAGAGTGAACTTCCAGCATCTGTCTCCATTTATAGAAATTAAGATGAAGTATTTGTTACCCTTTGAAATATATGGCACTACCAGAAATTATCATTTTGAGTTGATTTGGTACTAGTAGTGCTTCTTAAGAATCACAATAACGAAAAGACATTAGGCTGTCAGCATCTTGAGGCAAGACACACCAAAAAATTTTCAAATAGGAAAAATATTTTTAAACTAGTAAACATCTGAGAAAAATAGTTTTAATTTTGTCATGCCTATTAGTTTTAAAAAATAAATTAGTCACATAGAATATATTTTAAAATGTTTAAACAAGAAGATGATCTCAGATTTCTATTCCTTTCTTTTTCTCTAATAACTCTAACAAAAATATTTTCATGCTGAGCAATGGTGGCACACGCCTTTTATCCCAGCACTCAGGAGGCAGAGGCAGGCAGATCGCTGTGAGTTTGAGGCCAGCCTGGTCTACAGATCAATTCCAAGACAGCTACGGCTACACAGAGAAACACTATCTCGAAAAACAAACAAACAAACAAACAAACAAACAAACTACGTTCACAGTTTATAGAGATATTGGTAGGTGAGTATGTTACATTTTATGCAGTGTAGTTTGCTCCGCCTTTTCTTCACTTGTTAGTCTGATGAGGCAGCATAACCACTGCTGAGAAAGTGATGGCACTGGAACAGGGCACCTCTGTATACCTTAGCTGCCTGTGTACAGTCAAGAGGGAAAAGGAAGTTTGTCCCAGGGGACTCACAGTACTTGATCACCGTAAATCAGAGCTTCATATTTTAAGACAGTGCTGAGCATCAGCGTAGAAGTAGTTTTTCTTTTTAAGGTTCCTAGGCCACTTTCTTAGTGTTCTGACCTCTATATTCATCCTTTCATCTCTCCTTTCCTCCCTCCTGTGAACTTGGAATCCTCCTGCCTCATCCTCCTGAGTGCTAGAATTACAAGCCTGTGCCTCCATGCCTGACTTGAGAAAGGAAGTATCATCTTAATAGAATGCAATTGAAACCTCACGTAGTCTGTTGAAAACAACCAGCCTTACACTATGGGTCTTGAGTATATCAGGTAAATGATTTAGTACAAACTATTACTCAATAAATATGAATGTGAAGCCAGGTTTCTCCTAGGACAGGCTAGTATAATGTTTCATTCTATGCAGTGTAATTTGTTTTGAAACCTTAGAGCACTTTTCCAGATATAATCATTGACCTGCCACATTTACAGCATTGTCGTGTCTAAATGATAGTATAAATTCATTAATTTTTTTGGTGTTTTGACACAGGGTTTCTCTGCATAATAGCCCTGGCTGTCCTGGCCTCACTCTGTAGACCAGGCTGGCCTCGAATACAGAGAGATCCTCCTGCCTCTGCCTCCCATGTGCTGGGATTAAAGGCCTGTGCTACCATGCCCGGCTCTCATTAATACTTTTTTTACAATAAAATTTTAAGTAAGTTTAATTTAAAGAGAAACAGTCATGATTACTGAAAATTTTAAACTTGCCACTTCCCATTTGTATCTAAGTAAATGCACCGATTGAAATATGTACTGATAAAATGACCATGCATATATTACCAACAGTATGTAGACTTTTGTGCTGGCAAACTCTGATGCTTAGAAAATAAAAAGAGGGGCTGGAGAGATGGCTCAGCAGTTAAGAGCACTGAGTGCTTTTCCAAGGACCTAGGATCAATTCCCAGCACCCTCATGGCAGCTTACAACTGTTTGTAACTCCAAGATCTGACACCCTCAAACATACAAGCAGATAAAACACCAATGCACATAAAATTAAAAAAAAAAAGAAAGAAAGAAAAGAAAAAGAACCCTTAGGAATAAAAGACAAACAAACAAAAACTCTTAGAGCAGGCATGGTGACACATGCCCTTAATCTTAGGACCCTAAGGGCAGAGCAAGTGGCTCTCTGTGAGTTTGAGGCCAGCCTGGTCTACAGAGCACTCACTATGCAGTAATCACCAGGCTAACTAGAGCTACATCAGGAGACTCTGTCTCAAAAAGAGAAGAAAGAAGAGACTCTGGTTTGTAGCATATTTTAGTTTCTGTGGTTTAAGTGCCTTACCTTGACCACTTTTAAATGCCAGCCTGAATTATAAAGTAATGAGTATTTCATAATTGTATATTATAAGCCAGTATAAATCTAGTGTACCATTAAACATATATACACTGTGTTTTGGAAACTATTGAATTAGAGGATATTTCTGTTCAAAATTCAAACCAGTTTTACTTATTTTAGCCTTTGATATGGTTCATGATCCAATGGCAGCTCTGGAGACCCTTCTGACCTTGGGGTTTGAGCGTGTCCTGACCAGTGGATGTGACAGCTCAGCACTAGAAGGACTGCCTCTGATAAAGCAACTCATAGATGAGGTACAGGCACCTTTTCTTCACTTACTTCTTAAGACGGTTGTGGTTACACTGGACATTCTATTATTGAGCTAGTTTATAAAAGAGAAAATTACTGACTTTGTAATTATGAAAGAAAAGCAAAGTCAATGATATATTTATATAATTTTTCTGTACTTATTGCATGGGTGTTTTAAATAACCAAGGCACTTCAGATCAAATTAGAGACAACAAATTTTACCTTTCCTCTGTCATTAGTGTTGTCTAGTTTTATACCACTTGGTGGCCAAGTAGTGTGTGCCCATGCAATCTTTCCACAATAGGTACTATTTAATAGAATAACTTTTTTGCAAGGTGCTGCAGGGGCACAGCGGAATGGGATTAATTCCAGATTTGCAGGTTTGGAGGTTGGTAGTCATTAGAACTTCCTAGATGAAAAGACTTCCAAATGGCGATGTCTTACTCCTTTGGAAGGTATCTGGAACTTACCTGTCAAAGTCAGGGTTGTTTCCGCAGAGAAAGTGTATGTGCAAAGGCCTGGAAACAAGAACAGGCATGACATAAAGTACGGAAGACTGAACAGAGTTTGAAAGGAAAAAAAAATATGTAGAACTATGAGAGCCTTGCTAAATAGCATTTCATATTTAATCTTTGGCTCTAGGAAAGCCCAAAATATTTTGGAATAGAAGAGCTGGTGAACCAGGTTTCTAGTTTTAAAAGATTACTAAAGAATAGAGAATAAGTTATAATGGTTGCTATAGCCATGTATTAGGCTTTAAAGTCCTCTCCCCCTCGCCACCACTATGTGTGTGTGTGTGTTTATATATTAACCATTGGCTGACACAGTTGCACTAACCTCTTACATCTTGAGTAATACTTGAGTAGTACTGTAATACACTTCATAACGTATAGGCTGCAGGGTTAGAATCCAGTCTTAATCTTGGGTTTGCCTCATTCATTTCTCTGGACAAATCACGTAAGCATTCTATGGTGGAGCTAACCTTTCTGCAAAGATGAAGTGATGATAGTGTCTACCTCCCCAGACAGCTGGAGAGTGTGTCAGTCAGACTTCCATCGCTGTGACGTAACACCTGACACGTGCAACTTAAAGGGAAGAGTGCTTGACTTGGGCTCCTTGTTTCTGAGGTTTTGGTCTGTGGTCCATGGCTCTGCTCGTGGGTCCATGATAGTACAGAAGGTAATGGCGGTGGGAGCATGTGACAGAGGCTGCTCACTTCATGGCACATAAGAAGCAGAGACAGTAGTAACCAGAAGGGACAGAGAAGATCCAGCCCCCAAGGGCAGGGCCCCAGTGAGCAACCACCTCCAAGGCCTCACCTTCCACACAGTCTGTCCATCAGTGGGTCACTCCAGTCATGAAGTCAGAGTCCTCCTGGTACAGTCTGTCAGGTAGCAACCAGTCCTACCAGCATAGGTGCATTTCATAATCATGCCATAAGTTTTGGGGTTTGTTTTGTTTTTGGAGATAATTACTGATAGTGTTTTGTATTATTAAATCACTTTTGATAGTGTTAAAAAGTAACCTTTTATAGAAGTCCAAAAAGTATGTTAAGATTTATCTCTTTAAAATATTATTTCTCAGGGACAGAGAGATGGATCAGCAATTAAGAGCACTGGCTGCTCTTTCAGAGGTCATGAGTTCAATTCCCATCAACCACATGGTGGCTCACAACCATCTATAATGTGATCTGATGCCCTCTTCTGGTGTGCATGGAGACAGCATACTCATATACGCTTTGACAGTGAATGTTTGTGGATGCTTTGCTCTTACACATTTGAGACCATTGAACATCTTTGTTTCAGTTAGTTTTTCTAACAGTTATTAATTTTGTGCCGTAGCCTCCTTTCTCTCAGTCTCTATTTCATTATCTGACTATATTTTATCTTCACTGTATGTGATACCTGAAGTTTTATTATATAAATATTTGCCTGTTATCTTTCTTCCTTTAATATGTAAGTTCCATGTTTCTTTCTCTTGTTTACCACATCAAAGGGATAGATTTTTCTCTTCCCCCTTATGCTTAGCTCCTGAGGCATATAATCCAAACATAAGAATGCATACAAAACTCTATATATTCTTGTGTGTACGTGCCTGCTTGTGTGTGTGTATATTAGCAAAGAAATATAAAAACTCAAAGAGATGGTCAGAACTAGAGGCTTACATATGACTTTAGTAGGTGAGGAGGAGACCCAAGAAAGGCAACTATGGAAGAAAAATTATTTTCTGAAAACATAAATAGACTCTTAGGACAATGCATAGGCGATGACATAATTTTATAATTTGTTCCTATCTTCCAAACTTATCAGAGATTGAGTTAGTTCTTATAGTCTCAGCTGATAAGCTTCCAGCTTTATTCTGTTGGTATTTATTCAGTGAGGCAAGACTTGAGTGGATTCCCACCCTCCCATTTCCCCCATTAGCTGTAAATGCAATTATATTGTCTTTTCTGCTAAAATTGTACCTAGATGCAACTATTTTCATTCCACTGCATACCACAAACTCAAGATTTTTGTGGTTTTCTAGTAAGATTGTTTCTTAAGATGGTATGCTTATAAAGTATATTCCCCACCTATTCTTTATGTTTATAACACAATACTTTTTTTTTTTTTTTTTTTTGGTTTTTCGAGACAGGGTTTCTCTGTGTAGTCTTGGCTGTCTTAGACTCGCTTTGTAGTCCAGGCCGGCCTCGAACTCACAGTGACCCGCCTGCCTCTGCCTCCTGAGTGCTGGGATTAAAGGCATGCGCCACCACGCCCGGCGACACACAATACATTTTTAAAGCAATACAATAAAATTTATTTCTTAAAAAAATTACAATGTTGTAGATCTTTCTTGCTCATATCCTTTCCCTCAAGAGGGGGGCAGCGAGGGAGGGAAAGGGAAGCTCTATTGAAAAGTTAAGCATTAGCAGTAACTTAAAATTTTAATATACTAATTAATCTCAATTGAGAGAAAGACACTAAAATTTACCTTTTTTTTGTCCCCTTTCAGGCAAAAGGCAGGATTGTGGTAATGCCAGGTATTTATCTCTGTTGATTCATATAATACTGGAATAAGGTTTTAGAAGAATAAATGAGCCAAGAAAACAAAGGAGAGAGTGTTAAAACATGGTACTTAGAGATAAAAATAATAGTTTAATTAAAATGTTTGACGATCGGAAGGTCTCTGCTGGGATTTAAAAGAACATTCTAACAGAGGTTGGCTGAAAGAGGAACAAATAAGGAATTTCTCCATGCTTGCTTTCTTACTGTGTAAAATATGAATTTGGATGTTCACCTCGGTGAGGCAAAGCAAGTTCAATGCCGCTATCCTATGATAAAGCCAAATGTTAGGCAACATGCCTGAATAAATGGAATATTCTGTCAGCTCATACAGTTCCATTAAAGGACTTTAGGACATAAATATCAAAAAACAACTTCTTCGTGATAAATTCAGAAGCAAGTAGGGCTAGAAGGACTCTATCTCAACAAAAAATATATATGATAAACCTACATTTTATTTTATTATTTTATTTTAGACAGAGTCTTGTTATATAGCCAGGCTGGTCAAACTTGAGACCACGTGCTGAGATTAGAGGCGTCCCCATTCTGCCTGACTCGCTCTTCCCACTTCTTAAGGGTTCAGCAATATGACTGTAGCACTACTAACAACAACAAAAAGCCAAGTTAATGAGGCCGAGGAAGTATATTTAAAACGTAGCGTAAGCACACACCTTTAATCTCAGCACTCAGGAGGCAGAGGCAGGCAGATCTCTGTGAGTTCAAGGCCAGTCTGGTCTACAGAGAGAGTTATAGGACAGCCAAGGCTACACACAAAGAAACTCTTGTCTCAAAAAACCAACAACAACAAAACAAGACAAAAACAAAAACATAGCTTAAAGAACAAAGTATTAATTCCATCCTAAAATGTTTTAAATAGATCTTCTATATCAGAATATAAAGTTGGAAATTTTATATTTATAGTTACTGGTATCAGTTTAGACTATGACTGTTATAAATATATTAAAGATTATCCAAATGAGTGTCATCTTAAAGTACTTGGCTATGTGGTTTAAATAAAGTAAGATTAGATTCTTCTTCAATGAAATGAGACAAAAGTTAATCTCATGATGAATAAGCTGTCAGTAGTTTGCTTACTCATTTCTACTAGAGTCAGTCCATTCCTCAAATCCTGGGCCAGAGCAAAAACCGTACAGGTTCTCTGCTGAGGAGTTTTCAGTGCTTTTGCAGCTTTTTCCTCAGACCTGTCCTGACCTTCCCGTATATTTGACTTTGCTGAAGTTGAGGGGCAAGCAATGATGAAGTTCTGAATGGTTTTCCCTGTCCAGAATAGTCTTTTTAAATCCAAAGATAGCAATGTATGGCATTGTGACATAAGCCAGTGGATAAGCGAGGCTCCATTATAAGCTCTTTGTCCTTAAAAGTTCCCTAGGTCTGCAGCATAGGTCTTGTTTTCTGATCCCATTTTAGCTTAGAGACAGTAATGCTTGAATCAGAAAAATTTTAGAATAGAGAGTTTATGTAGAATAAGGATTTATCTTTATTTAAACTTTATGTGATATTCTCTTCCACTTAATGTATTACTTTTTCTTTGTAACAGGGGGTGGCATAACAGATAAAAATCTGCAAAGGATCCTTGAGGGTTCCGGTGCTACAGAATTCCACTGTTCTGCTCGGTCTTCTAGAGACTCGGGAATGAAATTTCGGTATAAATTCATTCCTTATTTATATACAGGAGAGGATGGAATTAATCTTTGCTTGCTTAAATAAGAAAACCTTAGTTAATGCCATTATTAAATCATGGAATGCTGTGGCTAGTAGGTGTTGTGTTTGGTTTTCAATGTGAAAGTATTTCTAAAATGATTGTTGTTCTGCCATAATTAAGCAGTATCTTCAGAGTCTTCAGTAAGTCTGTATAAAGTCTTTGCTTAGTCTTGGTAGCCCTCACCATTGCTAGGTGTATCTAGTCTGAGAGTCTACTAGGCAAGTGACTGTTAATTTAATGGGAATGATTTCCTGATTAAAGCATTGCTGAACTTAAGCACTTAATAAAGTATCCAGTGAGTCAGATACTCACTTGTACCCACTCTGTATGCTTTCCCTTTACAAAGTTAATAATTGATACAAGACAGCCTCAATACCATTTTATCTCTCCTAATGTAAATAGTCTTCCTTTACCTTTGCTCTCTACTTGGAGTTGTTTTGAAAGTTTGTCACTATTAAGGACTTTAGTCTATTATCTGGTTTCCGCGCCCCCCCCCCCCAATACCATAAAGGAGTCCTACAACAGTCGAAAGGAAGGCCCTTAGCATGTACATTTTCAGATATAAAATCCAGTCTCCTGCCTGGTAGATTTAGCTACTAGATCTCTTAAAGAAATTAACTAGTGAAAGTTGTAGAGTGTGGTAGGCCAGCATCCTTGACCTTGCCTTCTTCTGACCATGGATTATCTATAAAGCAAAGTGCCAGTAGGAGGGTGTATTTAACAACTGGTACGACTATCTATCTGTTCTCTGTTATTTCTGTTGCAGAAATTCCTCTGTTGCAATGGGAGCGTCACTTGCTCATTCAGAGTATTCAATGAAGGTAACAGATGTGACAAAAGTAAGGACTTTGAATGCTATTGCAAAAGATGTCCTAGTTTAGCTAACGTTCTGAGAGACATGGCTATCACAGTGTGGAGTGAGAAGCTGAATCTACAGTTCTCTGACACAGCATTGGCCTTCCCTGTGGCTATGGAGTATGTGTCTAAGAAGAAAAAGAAATTGGAACAGCAGTGCAGTCGCTTTCTTTGCTAGACATTGCTGTCATCATGGGTAAATTTAGTCTGTGCTTCTTCCCCAGAGAGAGGCTTAGTCAGTGTCCAGTGGAATTAACTGATGAACTCGCAAAGTTCAACTGTAAAGTATGAATCAGCATTTGGCTTGAGGTCAATCTAGTGTCACTTTTTTTTTTGCCCTTTTTGTCTGTAAAATAAAAAGTCTCATTCTATTATGTTATAGTCTCATATCCTTTGACTTAATATCCTTCGTAGCTTACTATGAAAAGATTGGTTTGCTTTTCTGTTACATTTAGTTTTTCTTTCTGTTATGTACTTAGTGAATTTGTTGCTCTGGGCTGCATGTAGACATTATAGTAAAATGGTATAGCCTAAGAATCTATCTGAAGTGGGGGTAAGGACCCAGGGTGCTAGATGACATAGTCATGGTGATGGCTAACGGCAAACCAGAGCTCACAAAGAAAGTACATCCAACAGCGAAAGTCATACTAGAGCCAGGTACAGTGGTGTATGCCTGTAATTCCAAATGCTGGAAAGACTGAGGCAGGAGGATGGCTTGAGCCCAGAGTTCTTGGCTGTAATGTACTATGCCACTCATTTGTCTGCACTAACTTTGACATCAATATGGTGACCTCTAGGGATCAGGTGACCACCAGGTTGCCTAAAGAGGAATGACCCAGTCAAGGTCAGAAATCATGTTACTTTAAAAATGTTGCAGGGATCACGGTAAGGAATAAAGATGAGATGAAAGGTTCTGCCATTACAGGTTCAGTGACAAAGAAGAAGCTGCAAATCAGTTGCAGATTTGTGATTTGGGTTGTAGCCTATGCAGGTAAGATTGCATGATTCTGAGGACCTTATTTAATGCCACGATTACTGGATGGCTCTAGGGACTTTTACATTGTTAAACCCTCAGACTTGGAAAGCAGGATTTAAAAGTTCCTAGAGCCAGCCAGTAATCCCAGCACTTAGGATACTGAGGTAGGAGGACTGTTATGAGTTTGAGACTATCCTGGCCTTCGAACTGAGACCTTGTCTCAAAAGATCAACTAGCGGTACTTGAGAGATAACAGCAGTTTAGAGTTTTGGGTGTTCTTCCAGAGGACCGAGGTTCAATTCCCAGCACCCACATGTTAGCTTACAATCTTCTGTAACTAAAGTTCCCAGAGATCCAAGTCTTGCCTGTGGCCTTTGTGAACACCTAGCATGCACGTGGCACACAGACATGCAGGCAAAATACCTGTACACAATATAAAATATGCACAAAAAATCCAAAAGCAAGTTTCTGGAGTCAGAAAATCTTATATACAAGCTTAGACTGTATAATTCTCCAGAGATAAGAGTTGTCCTGTTGTCTGTGTTTGTGATATAAATTCCTGGAGATTTAATAATAAGTTCAGCTTGTTTTTAAGACTGAACATCAGGCTCCTAACCTCCCAGGTCAAGCTGTCATCTTTAAGATGCTTTGCTTTGTGGGTTTGGTACAAACGACAGTACTACTGGGCAAGTATAAATACCAGGGGTCATCTTACCTCACAATCAAAAGAAAGCTAACTTTTTAAACCTTAACTCCCTCATTCCTAAATCAAGAATAAAAGCTAAATTATAATTTCTGGCTAGATGATATACTAAAGCATCAGGCACATAAGACAGACTCATTGTTTATTCTTTTCTCCCATGCTAGCCTCCTAGCGTTGGTCTTTGATTGTTTAAAGCCCCTCCTGAGAGGCAGAGAGTTTTGAAGCCAGCACTTATTCTGTGCACTCCACTCTATGAGTATTAAAAAATTAGATAATCCTTTCCTTAATTTTTTCCACATTTTAGTCTTGGAGGTTAGTCTGATATAGTTTAATGCTAATTACTGCTTGCTGTCTTTTAATGTACCCCAAATATTGCTGTGTTACTTTGCCTAAAAACTTATTCCTGTTTGACCAAAAAAAGCTGATATATCTGGGCAGGCAAATGTGATAGGTGTGGCTAAGGCTCGCAGTCTTTGGGGACAGAGAGGTTCTTGGGAAAGGAAGCAGTCAGAGATGGGGATGGGGGTGGGAGAGTGATCTTGGGACGGAGATGAGAGAGAAGAGGAGAAGGAAGGAGGCCTCCATGGCTTAGGTGGAGTAAGAAGCACATGGCTGGCGTGGATGGAGAATCTGGCCCAGATGAAGATAACTGGCAAGTATTTGGGATTATGGGTGGGAGGTAGCTTGATAGAAATTATTAGAGGCAGATGGCATGGGATGGGGGCAGGGAGATTGGAAGGTAGTGTAGAGGATTAATATCTGCCCTGCCCCAGGTGAACCAAGGCTATTTTAAAATATAACGGGTGTCTGTGTTTTTATTGATTGAAAGCGGGTTAGAAAATACCATAGTAATTATAACCTAACAATAAACATTTATTAGGCCATACTTTTAAATTAACCACAACATTTTAGTCCTGTTTTAAAATATTTTTTTTGCCTTGGTCATTGTGTTTTGTCACAGCAATAGAAAAGTAACTAATACAGTAGGGTTCCAAGACAATTCCTTGGGACTTTTATCTAAGATAGTCTTAACAAGCTGGATTCAGCGGCACAAGTCTATAATCCCCGCCCTTGTGGAGGCAGAGGCAGGCAGATCTCTGGGATTTCGAGGCCAGCCTGGTCTGCAAAGAGAGTCCAGGACAGAGAACTGTGTCTCGAAAAAAAAAAATCAAACAAAATGAAACAAAACAAAAAAGCTTAACAAATGATGCTGAAAAAACAGGATATCCACACACAGAAGACTGAAACTAGGTCTTTTTACCATGTACAAAATAAAAGGAATCCTAAGCTTAAATATAAGACCAATAGTACAAACCATTTAGAAGAAAGCAACAAGTCTGTGACCAAAGAGCACGTGTGGCAAATGTAAAAAGAGGAGTAAAGTAGACTTGATCAAAATAAAAAACTTAAGCTTCCGTGAGTAACATCAATAAAGCAGAAGGACAGCCGGACAGAAGGGGAGAAAATCTTTACAATCATGTCTGATAGTGTACAGTGGCTAGAATATATAAAGAACACTTAAAATCTGATTTTAAAATAACAAATGATTTAAATAGAAGTTTCTAAGTGAAAGTTACAAATGGTTACTGCCTTTAGTCACTAGGGAACTGTAAACCACAGTAAGTTTCCCTTTTATGCACACAAGGGTAACTGTCCTCCAAGTGCTGGGAAGATGTGGGTAACTAGACCCTTATACACTGATGTGGGGCTGTAAAATGGTGCAGCTATTTTATAGAACAGTTAGGGAAATCTTCAGAGTATTAAACACAGAGATGCAGTCTAACTCAGAACTTGGGTATGAGTGTCTACACAATTTGATCCATGCATGTTCGTGGCAATATTATTGATCCTTTACAGAATAGTCATATTGCATCTCCTAATGAAACAAGAGTTAAGGATGATCTGTGTAAATGTAAAATGTTGCTTGGGAGCTAAAATGTCTACATGGTACTAAAGTGGATTTTTTCCCAGCTTATTTATTAGTTATTAAAATGGGAACTTGATCTTATATTTTGTTATCTTGTTATAAACCAGCCCATCGGCTACACTTAAGTTACAAATAGTAGAAGGCCATGGGAGGAACTGTTTTTTTGCAAAAATTGGCAAATACCTGGATTGAACCAAGGAAGACCTTCTGAAAGACAGGATTTGAGGAGTTAGACACCTGGAAAGCAGCTATCACAAACTGTGCAGTGGGTGGCCATTAGCCAAACAAACTGAATTATGCATCCCATTATCTTACATACTTTAATGAGGTAAAAGTGAATTGTAGTATCAGCTCATAGGGGACAAGCATCTCGTTGTAGAGTTTTTCAGTTTTAGCTCTTCAAAGCACCACATCCTGGCAACTAAGAAGCTGATAGTCTACCGGTTCAGTAAAATGATCTTTGCCTAGAGGGTTCAGGAGTCCCACAAAGAGACCATCAAGGCTGCCAGATCTGGGCCCACACGGTTGACAGATCTTGGTCTTCACAAACTGTTGCACCAACCAAGGACAATGCATGCATTAAACCTAGACACCCCCACAACCCCCACCCCACCCCACCCCGTTCAGATCTAGCCAATGGACAGCTCATTCTCCACAGTTGTGGGGAGAGTGGGGAATGCTTTTAGCATGAGCTCTTGCTGCCCCAGATTTGACCACTTCCCCCTGGTGGGGAGGCCCAGTGGCACACAGAAGAAGGGGCTGCAGGCTGTAAGAATGAGACCTGATAGGCTGTGGTCATGAGGTGGGGGAGGACGTCCCCTTCTGTTAGAGGTCTAGGGGAGGGGAATAGGGTGAAAGAGGGAAGGAGGGTGGGAACGGGAAGATAAAAGTGAGGGAATAACAATCTGAATAAATTATAATTTTAAAAAGAAAATAAAAATGACCTTTTACCTTTTCTTCTGGTCCGTGTCTCTCACCCTCAATCCTGGAATTTGTGGAGGAGGCCTTGACAAACAAGGAAAAATGGTAATAGGAGTGCCACTGTTAGCCAGTGTTAGCTGGTTTTGGAAACAAGAAGGAAAAAAAAACTCTAAATGGGGAATCAGGTTTATTTTTTTCCCCTTTGGGGACTTAATTTTATTTTGTTTTAGGGGGTGATAGATTCCCAAATTCATTGTAATGATGGTTATTGTATAAGTCTGGCTAGGCTAAAAAACAATGTTCTCACAAAGTGATTGAATTGTATATTTTAATAAAGTTGATTTAAAAATGCTGTTTCTCGTTCTCTACTCTGTATCTCTCAGTAGCATGTTTTTGCTAAAACAAAGAATATTCATCCCATCCTTTCCCTTGGAATCATTAAATTTTAACCTTGGATAATACCACAAATAGTTGAACTTAGACCCTCTATATCACAGAGCTGTCTTACCTCCAGTATGCATCTGCTTTGGATGCACAATTTTTTTACACATTCATACCTGCCTTATTTTCTTCCTTGACAATGTCATACACATACATAATGCATCTGGTTACTCCCCTCTCCTGATCTCCTTCCCACTCTGCTAACCCCCACCTCTTTATAGGTCTTATATTCTCGTCTTTATTTTGTCTTGTGACTCAGTGAGTTTAACCAGCACCGTCTGTGTGACCATAGGTTTCAAACTATACATTGGAGCTTGGTGGGCTCACTTTGTGGGTATGTAACTGAAAAAAGGAACTGCCTTCTCCCCAGAATCTGTGCAGTTGGATACCAGGAAGTGTGGTCCTGTGAATACTTCCTCTATCTGTGACTGACTAATGACCGCCCAGTTTTGTGAAGGCCCAGTTGCTGTGAGAGGATTGTAACGCTGTGTGACACCCAGAAGGTAGCACTTCACAGGCCTTCCTCTCTTCCAGATCTTACGTTCTTTCTGCCTCCTCTACTGTGATGTTCCTTGAGGTTTAAAGGAAAAGATTCTATAAAGTTCCTATTTAGGGCTGAGTTCTCTTAACCTGTGAGCCATCTCTCCAGCCCCCATGGCTGAATTCTCAACCATCATTACTTAATACCCAATGAGTCTGCATTGGTGCAGTTCAATGCAAAGAGAAGCCTCTCTGATTAAGGCTGTGCAAAGCCTCGGTCTAAGAGTATAAGCATAAAATAGTTAGAATTCAGTTTGGTGGCATGTCATGGCAGCTAAACAACTGTAGTTAAGTTTCCTCTTAAATCCTAAGCACTTACCAGTTGTTTTTTTTTTTCTTGTATTTTGATTGTGTTTGGGTTTGATTGTCTCCGGGTTGCTTTCTTTGGGATAGCTGGGATCTGGAGACGCCGAACTGTTTTGGGTTTTGTTGTTTGCGTTCTTACGTTGTCCTCTAGTCATTCTGCTGTTTCGGCTGATGGGATGTAGCTTCTAGTGTCCTTCACTGGTTGTGAGAGTGGATAGTTGGTAAGTGATTATAGGTCGTGTGTCCTTGCCTGTGGGGATCAGGGAGTTCTTCACTGGAACAGGCAGGTGACCTGGTTTCCACACCTGGAGACTTTGCTCTACACCTTAGGCTCCAGGCTGTGTCAGCAGAGGTAGGCTTCTGCTTGGACCTTTTCACCTAAGTGCTGTGATTCAGACCAGCTGTTTTGGGACTCAGACCGTGGGCGGCAAGTTCCGGCTGGGCAAGTTGCTCCTCAGTCCCAGGCATGAATTCCCTCCTCTGGAGTGGGCCTTAAATCAAAGCAGAGAAATAAGCTACTTCTCTAACAGCTGTGCCAGTTTTGTGTCTGGCAAGTTGGCATTATAGCTATTTATAGGATTCACAGCTAGACAGGATCACTGGTGCCCTTTTTTGTCACCACAGCAGCCTACATAGCCCCTTTCAAGAGTATTTAAGATATGAAAATGCGAAGTTGACCAAATGGGCCTTGGAATTTATAATCCTTCTACCTAAGCCCCATTAGTAGCAGTGATTACAGCCCACGTCACCAAGTCTGGCAGGAACCATTTTTAAATAACAACGACTGGTAAATGTAAAACATTCCTAACTTGTACAACATTCCATTTGTATGAAATGTGAAATGTTTTTGTCTCTGAAGCTGCCCTTGTAAAATGGTTTCTGTTTTTGTTTTCCTCTTGGTAGCACCATCAGCCATATGACTTCATTTCCCTTGCCTATAGGACCACGTGACCCAAGCCATCCAATCAGAGCTCCTCGTTTCATTGTCTACACTCATTGGCCCAGAGATAAGAACACAGCACAAATACAATCCTACCAAAGATGCTTTTCTGGAACTATCAAAAAGGATCCTCCCCTTCCCAGTGCTTTACCCCATAAGTTTGTGGTCATCTCTACTAATTAAATTACTAAGTCTCTTTCCTTTCATTGATTGATGAGAACAGAGTAAACAGCAGCATTTATGTAGATAGAAATAGAAAGAGTTTTGCACAATTGACTTTTCCTTTGTTGAATCTTTTCTATCTTTTCTTCATTTGTATTTTTATTATATTTTATGTATAAAAGGCTATTTTTTAATCCTCTTCAGATATGAAAGTAAATAGAGTTTGTTTCCATATTATCCTGAGTATACTAGAACAAAACTCTCAGCTGGGTGCTGTGGTGCATGCATCTGTAATCCCAGCACTCGGAGGGCAGAGACAGGGAGATCTCTGTGAGTTCTTGAGGCCAGCCTGGGTCTACAAAGAGAGTCCAGGACAGCCAAAGCTACACAGAGAGACCCTCACTCAAAAGACAAACAACAACAACAACAACAACAACAACAACAACAAGCCCTCTCAACCCTTCCCATGAAGCACCAGTGCCTTAGAGAAGAAGGGTCTCCTCAGCCACAGGCTCAAGGATGGGCCTCATTAAGAACTTCAGTCCTCACTCCCCAGTGAGGACTTGACTGAAGAACTTGTATCATTTGAGATGCCAGGAAAGTTTATTTCTGAAAATGATTCTTCTCCTCTTAATATATATTATATCTAGAGATGAGTCCTGAAGCTATTGCAGTTACCTCTCATCTTTTTAAGAATAAAGCTCACACACGAACACACACATACACACTCACCACACACATACACACACATACACACACACACACACACACACACACACACACACACACACACACACACACACTCAGAGAGGGGTATGGAACAGAGCCACTGGAATTAATTCTCTGAACTGTAATTTCTCGGAACTTTAGTTATTTAAATCAATAAAATATTTTCATCCAAGCCACTTTGATTTAGGTCATGACCTTTGCAAGGGTCCTAAACTAATGGAAAACTCAATCAGCTCCAGTCTAGCAGTTGCTAAGGGTTGAAAAAGACTAAAGCTATGTAGTGTGTCAATAATTTGCAAGAGATAACCTATCTTTGGAATTGCATATCTTTGGAAAAGATAAGTTTCTTGGTTTGACTGAGTTCAAAGGCCTCAAAAGTGTGTTGGAATTTGCTGAAGCCATTCTGAGCTGAAGGCTGCTTCTGGGAGAACACACTTTGTACCTGAAGTTACACGGAGTCTATTGTTTCTGTGAAGATAGGACACTGCCTCATAAGTCACCAGGTTGACTTATTTTGTAACTCCTTCTCAAGGGTCTAATCACATGGCACTGAGGTAATAGTCATTCCATCTTTAGAGGCCACAGGGAGACCGAGTCTCTTAAGTAAATGGTGATACAGCACAGTTGTCTCTCATGTCAAAGACACAGTTTTGAAAACAGCATTTTTTTTCAGCCCAAATCTGTGTGCCCACATTGTCCTTGCTGCACTTCAGATGTGACCTCCATAGTAAAAGATTTTTTAGATTAAATGATAGATACTAAGATATCATTTAAGTAAAATATGGGCCTCTTAGTTCAAATTCCTTAAAACTACTAACGGGTAGACCTTCAAAGGTGTCTTCAAACAAGTAAAAGTTAACTGCTAATAAAAGTACTTGCAAATTTTCTACCTATATGTATGAATATATGTAAACAGACACAAACATTTTATAGTCTTGATTTGAAGATACTAAATTTTCTTGAGATGACTAATTTGGCCATTTTCATGTTGTCAATTCACATTACTGTTTATAATAAGCTAGTCATCAGCCATAAAATAAACATCAAATAAAAGTATCAAATAAAAATATTTGATCTTTTGAGACTAAACAAGTTCACAGGCATATGTCAAGGTAGTACTTTCTGCTGTGATGTAACTTTGTCAAAACAAGTATTTTACTGACCAGGTCACACCGATGTTAACTTGGGGAGCTAATATTCTGAACTATTCAAAATTTACAGGCAAAATAATGTCATTTCCTTTAATTGTCTAGGTCTCCTGACAGCAATGGTATTGGTTTTTTTCCTAGGTAGGGATTCATGCCTGTGTTCCCGTCTACTTGGGAAAACAGGCAGGAAGGTTGCTTGAAGTCAGGAGTTTGAGGGCCAGACTAGGCAATACAGTGAGACCTTGTCTCAAGAAAAATTATATGATTTTTGTTAGTAATGTACTTAATGCTAACAGAGTTAAATGTTTCTCCATAATATTTCAGTTTAAAGTGCCCTCTCTGTATGTTATTTGTGCCAGATTAATTTTTAATCTGGCAACTTCATATCAGTAGTTGTTTTAGAAATTTCCCTTCTGAAAAATGGTAAATGATGCTTTCTCATTTTCTATCTTACCTGACTTTTTCAGAAGTCAGAAGGGTGCTTTCCCTTGTACTGCATATCTTTTCATGCTGGTCTGTTTGCTTCTGTTGTGCTATGACTTGTCAAGATTATATTTTATGGGATGGTATGAAGGAAAGATCTAAAAAAAAAAAATACTGCTTTTTTTTTATTGTTTTCTGGTTTTTTGAGACAGGGTTTCTCTGTGTTAGCCTTGGCTGTCCTGGACTCACTTTGTAGACCAGGCTGGCCTTAAACTCACAGTGATTCACCTTCCTCTGCCTCCCGAGTGCTGGGATTAAAGGTGTGCATCACCACGCCCGGGCCAATTATTCCTTTTTCTATGTTGATATCTTGTTATCCAAAGAACATTGTAAATAGAGCAGCATTCCATTCTGTCTAGTTTGTCAAAGGTTAACAGCTGCTTGTAACTTCAGCACTCACAGGAGGCAGAAACTTGAAGATTGGCTGTTCCAGCTAGCCTGGGTGACGCAGTAAGACCCTATCAGACAACCAACCAACCACCCCTCCCCCCAAACCCACAACCTCTAAACAAAGGTGTAGTCTTTGAATCTACTAGGAATATGATTCTGTGCCATTGCTAGCTTTTATAATTTTTATTATAATTCCGTGTGTGTGTGCACGCACCAGTGTGCCAGGGCATGCCTATACAGAGCAGAGCGAGGCTTTGCAGAGCGGGTTCTCCTCTTTCACTGGTATGTGGCCTCAGAGAATGAACTCAGCTTGCTAAGCTCTTGTAGCAAGCTCTTTTACCCACTTGCTGGACCAAATGTTACAATTTTAAAAAATATGAACTTAGGAAAACCGCATAAACTTTCTTTTAGCAATTATTTTATTTTGCCAGGCTTAAAGTCTAATTTAATGAATTCATTTATTGTTTAAATATATTCTCTACAATTTATCCCTCAGGAAGAATTTTACTATATTCTACGATTTAGTGATTAATAATTTTATAGTAAAAATATTAAAATGATGTTAATTACTCCTCGCCTGTCTTTCTTTGATCCATATTTGTTAGTTGTTTTAAGTACTGGACTTAAAACTTGGGGCCTTGCACCTAGGTAAGTGCTCTAACCATGAATATGCCCTAGCCCTTGGATCCTGGATATTTGAGAACAAAAAATCAGCAACAAAAAATGTGTCATTTTAGCAGTGTGAGAATACCCATATTACCTTTGATAGGAGGAATTGCTTTGCTATTCATAATCAAATTGCTTTGCTTCCTAATCAAAAATTTTAAATTTTGTCTAGGTGCATGATTGCATTGCCAAATTTTAAAATATGAAGGCAAAAAATATCTTTTTACTGGTGCCACTTTACTCTGGGTGTCCGAGTATTACACAACAAAGAAAACCTTTCTTAAATATATCTTTAATCATTAACCTAAAGTGTGCAACTCTTTGAGTTATCTTAGTTACTGGACTTCTGTAAAATTTTACAAAGTTCTTTATTAACTTATTCAGTTGATAACTTATTAATCAGACGTTGCTTGCTAAGAACCAATTATATAGTACATTTTTCTCCTTAGTCATTATGATGAAACATTTTGTGTTGCTTAATTATATCTGCATGAGTAATTACAGTGATGTATCACTTAACAAGGATGAGAAATGTGTTATGAGGAAATGTCATTCTGAAAAGTCACACAAATTAGTGGACAATAGAAAAAAGTGACATTAGTGGATAATAGAACCTTAGGACAATATTACCGGGTATACAGCGCCTTGCTGATTGCAATATCATGATGTAAAGTCTTTTTAAAATACGTATGCACACTGAGCCATTAAAAGATGTTTTTAGACATAGGTAAGGGGTGATTTGGGGTCTGGGTTATAGCTGGGTAGCAAAGTAGGCATGCATAAAGAAGAAACAAGAAAAAGAAGAAGTTAGACATCCTGACGGCAGAAATGAAACTGAACCCCAAGGAGCTCGACGCCCCTAATCAACAGGAAGTAGTCTAACAATAACGTTGTCTTCTTTCCTTCCTCTCTCCTGCCTAGTGTTAGGGAGTTGGAAGGGTGGAAGAAAAGGGGTGGAGAAGGATGGAAGAAAGAGGAGCCCTCAAAGTAGCCAGCACCAACTGCAGAAGATGTAAGCTTCCAACAGAACCTCTTAGAATACCTGTTACTTATTATGTTAATTTCTCTGAATATATAATTGTCCAACGAAAGATCCATATAATATATTCTAATCTTAAACTATTCAGCAATCATGATATGTTTTGTCAAATGTCTTGCTGAGCTCACAGTATATGCCTACTAATTATTTAATAAGATCACATAGAAAAACTAAATTCGGTTGCATGGTTGTTCTTTTAGTGTTTATTCTGATTCTTAGTGATCATCTTTTTTTAATTCCCAAAACAATCTTTACTTAACAAGCCAAAATAGTTCTTCCTAGTAGCTAAAGTCAGATTTTTTTTATGTGTGATTTTTTTTTAGTGTCTTTCTATCCTTTCTTATTAAAAATAGTGAAAAGTATTTGCCCCTCAGTCTCTTGATATTTTTACTATTCCCAGTGATCCTAGAAGTTTGCTGTAAGCTCTCATAAAACATATGGTAGGCTGCAAAAGTTTTACAATTCGTTCTCTGGCTTCCAGTGTCTAACATAAAAAGCAACTTTCAGAAGCCCTGGTTTTCTCATGCCCCCCAAGAAAAGCTACTATTAACAATTCATTCGAAAGCTAAGTACAGTGACTGACACTTGAGGAACTGAATCTGGAAAATAAGGAGTTCAAAGCCAGGCTTGGTACACAGTGATTTTGAGGCCAGCTTGAGCTACATGAGGCTCTGTCTTAAAAATAAAACAAGTGAATGGACTGTGGTGGTACACTCCTTTAATTCCAGCACCCAGGAGGCAGAGGCAGGTGGATCTCTGCGAGTTTGAGGCCAGCCTGGTCTACAAAGTGAGTTCCAGGACAGCCAGGGTACACAGAGAAACCCTGTTTTGAAAAATCAAGTAAATAAATAAGGGGATGGAGAGATGGCTCAGAGGTTATAAGCACTGGCTGCTCTTCGAGAGGTCCCAGGTTCAAGTCCTTGTAACTCCATGTTCAGAGATTCGAATACCTCCTTCTGGCCTCTGTGGGCACTGGGCATGCACACAGTGCACAGACATACATGCAGGCAAAACATCAATACACATAAATGAAATAAAGCAATAAAATCAAAACATAAATAGAAACCATCTCATTTAAAAAAAACAAATTTTGTATGTATTTATCTACAAATACATAATTTTTGTCAAAAAGAAGTAACATGTATGTTCTACTTGCTTTTTATAACTTTGTTTTTATGGGCTGGAGAAATGGCTTAGTGGTTAAGAGCACTGGCTGCTCTTCCAAAGGTCCTGAGTTCAACTCCCTGGAACCACATGGTGTGTCACAACCATCTATAATAAGATCTGATACCCTCTTCTGTCACAGCCATACCAGCAAATAGAGCAAGCACTCATAAACATAAAATAAACAAATAATCTTTTTTTTAAAGCAGCCTTTCAAAAAATTGCTTTTAGAATAATTTTATTTCACAACAAAATTAAACTATAAATGTATAGCCCCCCTTAATTTCAATATATTATAATAATTGTTTTATTTAATGACTTTAATTAATAGCATTAAAACACAGAACTCGTAGTTTACATTCTTTCTTGGCTTTATATATTTGTAAGTTTTTTTATTAATTTATTCTTGTTACATCTCAATGGTTATCCCATCCCTTGTATCCTCCCATTCTTCCCTCCCTCCTATTTTCCCCTTATTCCCCTCCCCTATGACTGTTCCTTAGGGGGATTACCTCCCCCTGTATATGCTCATAGGGTATCAAGTCTCTTCTTGGTAACCTGCTGTCCTTCCTCTGAGTGCCACCAGGTCTCCCCCTCCAGGGGACATGGTCAAATGTGAGGCACCAGAGTACGTGAGAAAGTCATATCCCACTCTCCACTCAATTGTGGAGACTGTTCTGACCATTGGCTAGATCTGGGTAGGGGTTTAAAGTTTACCGCCTGTATTGTCCTTGGCTGGTGCCTTAGTTTGAGCAGGACCCCTGGGCCCAAATCTGCCTACCATAATGTTCATGTAAGTTTTTTATAAGGTTACAATAACAGGTACCTATTACTCTTGCCATTTGCTAAATGTTAGCAGGTGAGGAGTTCAGAGTAGTGTGTCTGGCGGTTGCTATAATTCTAAGCTGTGTGCCAGCCCAATGCCTGGCTTGGAAATTTGGCAGAAATGAGTGTTGGTTCTCCACAACACGGTCTAATGTAGCTTTCTCTTCCTTTTCCCTCTTAGCTGTTGTGTCAGTCATTTCGGAAGTGCAGTTCAGGAGTTAAGAAACTTTCTTTGTAAGGGGCTATCTAAATTGTGGGGGCTTCATGGGATAAAAGAGAAAGTCAAGCAACTATTTTCACTGACTACTCATCTTCCCGTTTTATAAAAAGCATTCTTAGCTTCAGGTCCACTGACATATTTTATTTTAACAAAACGGAGGCAGCTGGATTTAGCTTTTAGTTCATAGCGTGATAACTTAGTTTTATATGTTTAATCATTTTTGGTGTACCTTTCCTGATAGACTCTGAGAATCATTTATTTTCACATGACTACTGCCATTTTCTTTTGATATAATAAGAACGGCAGTAGCTTGTGATTGTGTGTGTGTGTGTGTGTGTGTGTGTGTGTGTGTGTGTGTGTGTCGCACGCACCTGCCTGCTGGTGGTTGAGCCAAAGAGCAGAGTCCTAGTGAACCAACTTCATATATGCCTTCCTTCTATTGGTACATTACAAAAATTCTGTCTACTCCCATGGGTTGTAGTAGCCTTTTATCACTACATTTAATCTTCTCCTGAGAAAGACTACCATATAGGTAATATGAAGAAATTGCTACCAGCAGTTCAGAACCCAAACTCTAGGCTCTCCTAGTGTTCTGTCCTAATGCTTCTATAGCTTATAAAATTTGCCCTTTATTTTTGTCACTAAAGCAGAGCTAGAGAAATGCTATTTACTGAGCAGTCAAATGCTCACAGAAGATTAGGGATCTCTGCGATAACCTCACTTGCTTTCACATTAGGTTTCTAACAGTTGTTCTATGGAAGGTTTTACAAATCAAATGTGAGCTTTTTATCTTACAAGAAGCCTGGGGCCAGTGTGTATGTGTGTCTGTCTCTGTCTCTGTCTCTGTCTCTGTCTCTGTCTGTCTGTCTGTCTGTCTGTCTGTCTGTCTCTGTCTCTGTCTCTGTCTCTGTCTCTCTCTCTCTCTGTCTCTCTGTCTCTCTCTGTCTCTCTCTGTCTCTCTCTGTCTCTCTCTCTCTCTCTCTCTCTCTCTCTCTCTCTCTCTCTGTGTGTGTGTGTGTGTGTGTGTGTGTGTGTGTGTGTGTGTGTGATTTTTAGAGGAATTAAAAGATGACCACAGCATTCTGGCCAACCAGAGTTTATTGTATTAGCTTTATCTTACATGCCATGCACGTGTAAGTCTATAGATCCTGATGTGAGGATTGAGGTCTTTCAAAGTATGCCTGCCCCAAGAGCAGAGAGCAGAACAGTCCAGCCGCTCTTCATTTTGCAGTTTAACTAGCTGGAAAGATTCGCTCATTTCTGGGTATGCTGCAGAGCCTAAGGAGTGGCCAAGGGACATACCAGACTGCAATGCGATATGGCAACCTTGATCTGTTGAAATGCTCCTACTCACTGATTAACTTTGTCCTGTCACACTCTGGGAAATGTTGCTTTAAAACATCTGTACTGTCAATTTTTAATGGCAATACTTAACTTTGAAGTATTGTTGTTTAAAAAAAAACTCCTGAGTACAAAAATAAAAAACTAAAAAAAACAAAACAAAAAGCTGGGCGGTGGTGGTACATGCTTTTAATCCCAGCACTCGAGAGGCAGAGGCAGGTGGATTGCTGTGAGTTCGAGGCCAGTCTAGTTACAAAAGTGAGTCCAGGACAGCCAAGGCTACACATAGAAACCCTGTCTCAAAAAACAAAGTAAAGCAAAAAACTCCTGAGTTTGCAATTTACCCTCTTCGATTTTTTAGAGAACTGTTTAACTCATCCTAATGATATCAATCCTGTTAAGCTAAAGCTTGTGTATCAAAAGGAAGGCCAGCACAGACGTGCCTTGAGAGGAAATGTGAGCTGAGAATGGGCACTATACGTGAGCTTGTCTATCACAAAGATAGACAAAGACAGTCTTTTCCCTGAACGGAAAAACAAAGGCCATTTTAAGAGACTGAAAAAGGCTGGCCCTAGCTGGGCATGATGGTGTGTGCCTATAATCCTAGCACTCTAAGAGGCAGAGGCAAGCAGATTGCTGTGAGTTCGAGGCCAGCCTGGTCTACAAAGTGAGTCTAGGACAGCCAGGGCTACACAAAGAAACCCTGTCTCAAAAAACAGGAAGAAGAAGAAGAAGGAGGAGGAGGAGAAGGAGAAGAAGGAGAAGAAGAAGAAAATGGCTAGCCCAATCAAGGCATACCTTTCATAGTGCTGAAGGTCCAGTTGGTCTTTCTTCATAGTTAGGATGAGAATAAGATTTCAAAAGCTTACATATTTGTTGAAGCTCTTATGTAAGGTCTGTATTCCAAACAAAGGAAACAAACCTTTACTGGACTATGAACCATGTCTTTTTGTTTGCTTGTTTCATTTCATTTTGTTTTTGTTTTTGTGAACTTGGGGCCCAATGTTCCATGTCCTATATTTCTTGTAGTGATTCATATGGAAATGTGTGATTTGCCTTTGAAGTAAGATTTTACCAGTTTGGTACCGTTGTTGTTGTTAATAAACTGTGCTAACATCCCCCCCCTTTAAAAAAAAACAAACAAAAAGAAACATGCTGGTCTTCTGTTTCCTTTTTATTGTAACCCAAGTTCCTCTAGGCCTTCTTGGCCTATGGATAACCAGGCATCTCTGTTAGCAACTGTCATCAGTTTGTTCACAACTTCAGCCCAGCATAGAAGCGCCTTTCTTTTTCTATCCAGGTGTCTGATCCTGTATTAGAAAGCAGTTTAATGGGATGTGGCACCCTGGCACAGCACTACCTTAGCAGGAGCAAGACCTGGGTTGAGTCCCTGTAACTTCAAGGCGGGGAGTGAAATCCCAACAAAATTTACTGTAAAAAGCCAGTCTTGCTTCATGTCAAAAGCAGATAGGGATGTAACACAAAGCTATAGACCAATTTCCATGATGTAGACACAAAAATCCTCAATAAAACACTTTAACTAAACTATCATGTGACATATCATATGCCATAATCAAGCTGGCTTTATTCCAAAGATGTTTCAGCATACACAAACCAATAAATGTAATTCAGGGTATAAACAGACTCAGGGACAGAAATCACTTGATCATCTTAATAGA
This sequence comes from Acomys minous, assembly GCF_964271855.1. Lineage (NCBI taxonomy): Eukaryota > Metazoa > Chordata > Mammalia > Rodentia > Muridae > Acomys > Acomys minous. Next base: position 17,088,091 of record NC_140484.1, on the reverse strand, counting down.
TGTTAGAAAAAAAAAAGATCCTGACAAAATTCAATATCCCTTCATGATAAAAGTTGGGAAGAAATTTAGGAATAAAAAGATTGTTTCACAGCATAGTGAAGGCTGTTTACAACAACCTCACAGCCAACATTACACAAAATGGGGGAAACTTAAAAGCCTTGAAAGAACTCCCAAACATAAGAATCTAACAAGGAGGTTAAAAAAAACCCTCAATAATAAAAACTTATAACAGAAAAAATAAATTGGCATAATTAATATTCTGAAATGGTAATATCACCAAAAATTATCTATAGTTGCAATGCACAACCCATCAAAATTCCAATGAAAATCTTCAATAGAAGTGGAGAAAATAACAAGAAAGCACCTACACACACACACACACACACACACACTGAGTCAATTAGCTAAAGCAATACTGAGCAAAAAGAGCAGTGCTGGAAATATCACAATATCTGACTTGAAATTTTAGCACAGTGCTATAGTAACAAAACCAGTATGGTACTGGTATAGAAACAGAGAAATGGATCCCTAGATCAATGACAGAATGTAAACAGAGCCATAAGGTGACAAAGTGACAAAAACAGACATTGAAAGGAAGGACAGCCTCTTTTTAAAATTTATGTATATATATAATTATTATTATTAACTTATTCATATTACATCTCAGTTGTTATGCCATCCCTTGTATCCTCCCATTCCTCCCTCCCTCCTGCTTTCCCCCTACTCCCCTCTCCTATGACTGTGACTGAGGGGGACCTCCTCCCCCTGTATATGTTATAGGGTATCAAGTCTCTTCTTGGTAGCTGCTATCCTTCCTCTGAGTGCCACCAGGCCTCCCCATCCAGGGGACATGGTCAAATATGGGGCACCAGAGTTCATGTGAAAGTCAGTCCCCACTCTCCACTCAACTGTGGAGAATGTCCTGCCCATTGGCTAGATCTGGGTAGAGGTTCGAAGTTTACTACCCGTATTGTCCTTGGCTGGTGCCATAGTTTGAGCAGGACCCCTGGGCCCAGATCCACCCATCATAATGTTCTTCTTGTAGGTTTCTAGGACCCTCTGGATCCTTCTATTTCCCCATTCTCCCCTGCTTCTCTCACCTAGAGTCCCAATAAGATGGGAAGGACAGCTTCATAAACAATGCCTCTGGGAAAATTTGATGTCCTTATGTAAAAGAAAGAAACTAGATCATTATGTCACGCCCCACATAAAACATTCATCGGAAACGGATCAAGGTCTTTAATGGGAGATAGAAAAATTTGAAACTGCTAGGAAAAAACATAAGGAAATGTTAAGCAAAAAAAAAAAAAAAAAAAAAGAAAGAAAGAAAGAAAAAGAAAAATTAAGACAGTACTGCATGTTTTCTCTCAAACATGGAATCTAGATTTAAAAAAATTTAAAGCATCAAAGTAGAAAGGGTTCTATTTGAGGAAATAAGGGAATTATCAGAGAGGGCAGGAACATGCAAACAACTGAAGGATGTGTGAACCTGATCAAAGCATATTGTGCACACTTGCAAAAATCTCGTGATGAAACTTTTTGCATTGTACAAATGATATGTGATAACAATAAAAACACATGTATTTATGTGACATGTGTGGAGAGCTGAGGAGAGCTTGCTGGAGCTGGTTTTGTCCCTTCGCCATACGGGTTCCAGGAATTAAATTTAGGTTGGTGTGCTTGGTAGCAAGTACCCTTAAACAATCTCACAAGTCCTAAAAATAAAATAAGTAACGTCTGGAATGGCAGGAATTTTCAGGCTAGCTATGGGTCATTTAAATGATTTAGAGGATCGATAACCAGCATTTAAAAACAAAACTGTACCAAGATATTAAATATCTCATTGCAGAAAAGCAGCTGAACCCCTCAGTGGCTTCAAACAATGATTTACTATTCCTATAATTCTGTGTGCCAACCGCGTGGTTGGTTCTGGTTTGCCTGGGATGGGTCAGCATCCACCCGGATGGTCAACTAGTCCGGTGGATGGTCTTGGAACGTGTCAGTCACAATGCTGGACCACAGCCAGAGGAGTTGAGATGAATTACCTCATCTCTCTCTGTTTGATCTGTTTCCCACGTGAGGGTAGTCGCTTAAGAGTTAGGTCCTTGTCATAGTACAACGGTTTAAGGAGTGAAGTGAAAGTGAAAGAGATGACACACAAGCCCTTGGGTTGGGGCTTTATAACTTAGGTGGCATCGTTTCCACCACATTTTCCTCATCAAAGCAAACCCAGTCACTCAAAAGGCGGGAACACAAATTCTTCTTTCTAGGAAGAGTGGTGAAAATGTCATGGCCAGGATTTATCACCACTTCAGGCATTCCTTGACATGCTTGGCGTTTTAAGCTGAATGCCATCCGTTCCATCAGAAATCAGCATCCTTCTAAAGTCCAGTGAGCTACTGTTCTCGCCGCGATGGAGCTGGCTCTGGATACGCACTTGGGTTCTTGTCAGTTATCACAGTTTTGGGGAAGTGGTATGCCTCCCTGTGCGTAGAGAGCCCCAGTCACATGTCCATGTGAGTTTAGATGCCTCTGCTGAGTACCACTGTAGTTTCTGGCTCAGGACTGTGACAAATAGAGCAAAACCCTCAGGGTTTTTTTTGTTTGTTTGTTTGTTTTGTTTTTTGAGATAGAGTTTCTCTGTGTAGCCCTGGCTGTCCTGGACTCATTTTGTAGACCAGGCTGGCCTCAAACTCACAGCGATCCGCCTGCCTCTGCCTCCCAAGTGCTGGGATTAAGGGCATGAGCCATCACCACATGGCTAGTTGTTTGTTTGTTTGTTTGTTTGTTTTTAATGTCCTTCTTTTTGTTGTTTTTTACTAGAAAAATGAAAATGCTATCTAAAATTTTAGACATTTTGCTTTGGAAATATTTACTATATACAAAGATGTCATTTTTAATACAGAGCATCCTAAATCAAGAACACCAAGATGTGTCTACTGACATGGTAAACACATAGTTTGGAGGATTCCGTAGAACTGTTTTTTATAATCAACACAAATGCAAACTTAGTTCTGAAGCTGAACAGCAGAGCTCATTTACAATGTCTTATTTCAACAATCAAGGATACAAGGCTGGTGTGGTGGTGCTTAGCAGGTGGATTTCTGTGAGTTCCAGCCTAGCCTCGTCTACAGAGTGAATTCCAGGCCAGTGGGGCCACACAGAGAGACCCTGTCCCCAAAACAAAACAAAGCACAAGTATATTAAAACTACATTTACTTGTTTATGTTATCATCAGAACAGCAGAACAGTCTTGACTGGCGAGAAGGGGCAGTCCACAATTGGCAGAGAATTTCAGCTTTGCAAAGTAAAATGTTCTAGAAATTAGTTAACAATGCAAGCCCACTTAGCACTCCTAAATTACATACGTAGAACTGCTCGAGATGATAAATTTTGTTATGTACTTTCAAATTTATTATATAAATAATACTTGATAATTATGGAAAATTTAAAAAATACATAAACAAGACAAAAAAAAAACCCTACCTAATCCTACCAGCAAGATTGCCATTTTATTGCCTAAATTGCCATTTTATTGCCAAAAGCATTGGTTCACAGTGCTTTTGCATGCTTATATAACTGACCTTTTCAAATAAGGTTTCTATTACTTTTTTTGTTTTCAAGTTTTTCAAGACAAGGTTTCTCTGTGTTATCTTGGCAGTCCTAGGCTCCCGTTGTAGACCAGGCTGGCCTCGAACTCACAGCGATCCACCTGTCTCTGCCTCCCAAGTGCTGGGATTAAAGGCATGTGCCACCACGCCCAGCTAAGTTTCTATTACCTTAAACCAAATTTTATGTTCATTATATGTTCTTAATTAAAAATTCAGAGGAATAGCCGGGCGTGGTGGCACATGCCTTTAATCCCAGCACTTTTCTGGAAACTCTTAATGGAGTTAAAAGAAGTAACGCTCCCGAATATCGGGACCTATGTCCCTCTGTTGATGTTCTGTAGGTAACTAACAGCAGGAGAAGAAAGGGAACCGGGCTCCTGATTTGCCAGCTGCATTAACATCTTTGATTGGTTCCCTCTTTACAGGCTACATTACAGAGGCAGGGCTTCAGGGCAGTCACTGGTAAGCCTCCCTGTTCTGGCGATTCCCCAGTCACATGTCTGTCCACTGGGATGACATAAACACACAATCAGCAAAGTTAACTATTAAGTTGTCAGGATGAAAGGTCAGGAGGCATGCCTTTAATTGGGATGTGAGAATGGGAAAAGCACAGTGCCCCTTGACATCTGCTTCCTTCGAGGAAGAGGATAAAGAAGAAACAAGACAATTGTAGAAGAGTCTTCATTACCGAAGCCAGAAAAGTCTTCATTACCAAAGCGCTCTGGAGACCAGCCAACATGGAAGAATTCTGCAACTCTACCTTTTGGGTGAGAAATTACATTTCTTCTCTGTGTTTCTTCTTCTCAAATGCAGGCACACATGGCCACCAGTATGAACCAGTAAATATAGAAGTGTATTTGGCCTGAGTTCAGTTTTTTAAGAGAAAAAAAATCTTAATTTCTCCATACAATATACTATCTAGGAAAGGTATTACCGATTATTTTTTAGCATGTTTGTTGTACTGCAGACGATTTTCTTGGACTAGCTAGCTGCAGAAGTGCCTTTTATCAGAGAAATGAAGACAAGTGCAGTTTCTTCGGTCCTAGGAATGGACGTTGCTAAATCACACTTTGTAGGGGAGGGGGAGGAAGAAGAGGAGGAAGAGGAGGCATGTCTGAACCTTTTGGGGATGTACTGATGTTGAAATGACAATAGTCTGCTCTCAAGATGCTGTCAGCTGAGCGTATGGATGGAATTGAGACCAGGACTATAAATTTGTGCACTATGAGCACTGAAATAACTTTGAGTTTTTTTGTTTGTTTGTTTGTTCCGTTTTGTTTTTGAGACAAGGTCTCTCTCTGTATAGCCCTGGCTGGCCTGGAGCTTTCTAAACTAGGTTGGCCTTGACTCAAAGAGATCCACCTGCCTCTGCCTGTCAGGGTTAGGGGTAGCTTGGTGCTAGGCTTCAAGGTGTGTGCTACCATAATTCGGTAAATACTTTATAAGTTTGATACCCACTAGCCTACGTAGAAATTCACCTAAAGTCACATGAAGGTAAGTTTTTGGAGGTGGGACTGCCAGAAAAGCCACTAAATGTCATGAAATGGTGAGTTTGCTTTAGTGTAACATATTGAATTAATGATGAGCACGAACATACAGAGAGTTAAAGGGTAAAGCTTGCTATAAACATGGAGACGAACTCAAGGTGTTTGGAAACATGTAGAGAGTGTTGGGAGAATGGGCTGTCTTTTTAAAGTATATATCCAACAATCTTTCCCTTTTGGTCCCCCCAGAATATCTCATATCTGGAAAGACAAGATGCTGACCTGCCACTTTGCTTTGAACAAACTGTTTTGGTGTGGATTCCCTTGGGCTTTCTTTGGCTCTTGGCCCCTTGGCAGCTTTTCAGTGTGTACAGATCCAGGATCAAGAGATCTCCTATAACTAAATTCTACCTTGCTAAGCAGGTACAGTAACTCCACTATTTTCAAACTCTAATTTCCTTGGTGTAGAGATGTGGCATTTTGGGGGCGGGGTTAGTGTCCTTGACCCAGTCTCTATCCAGTTTGCTGAGTTAATACTGTTTCAAGTAGAGCCATGCTACCTATGGCCCTGCCCGTTTCCTACTGGCTGTATTTCTTAGTCAGAATAGCTTTGGTTTTTGTATTAGAAGAGTGAATCTGAATCCTTGTGGCTATTAAGTTCCTTAAGCACAAATGAGGGGTCTAATTAGCATTATTAGGAGTTTGAGACATGAACAATTGGTCCCCCTATCTCTAAGGTGCTCTAATAGATCAGGAGGGTGTGATTCATTTGGCGCCCACTCTGAGATGCAAAGGAAGTGTATCACGTATCTTTTGCACCGATCCAACAATCACTTATATTGCCCAAAACTTGGATCTGAAATAGGTTTTTACATTTTTCTAACATATTTCAACAGTCAGGATGATCACTCATGTTTGAAAGAAGAAGAAGAAGGGTTAGTCTACATGGTGTCAAGGCACATCAGGGAAGTCATGGGAAGAACACAGGTTATAGCAGAGATCCCACCAGGAATGAAAACATCTGCTTCTGTCACTGCCGATCTCCACATTTGTTTAATGTTGGTATCAAACGTACCCACCCTAGTTATGGGGTCTGAGTCAAGCGTGTGTGAGGACATCTGGCCTCCTGCCCCAGCATCTTTGCAGATAAGTCAGAGCTTGTAGTTACTGTCAGTTAATTAAGGAGGTTTCCTTCATTTTTCTTGAGTTTCCAAGGAGAGACAAGAGTTTTCAGTTTTAAAAATGCACTTTCTCAGAAGTGATTCATATGCCATATAATTTTCCCATTTAAATACAGTTTGGGTGTTTTTTTAAATTTTAGTTTGGTTTTGGGTTTTTTTTTTTGTCACAGATTTGTATAATCATCATCAGAGGCCACTTTAGAACACTTCTAGTCACTTGAAAAGAAATCCTCTGTCTCTCTTACCTCTGCGAAGCCAGGTTACTTGCTGTCTCTGACGTATGAAGATAACCATACAATATATGGCCTTTCATGACTGGCTTCTCTTAGCATATTGTTTCAAGGTTTCAGCTTGGTAGTGTATTTAGTGCGTAATCTCCTTTTTATGGCTAGATATTAGTTCATTGCATGAGGTATAGAGTTAACACTCTGTTTAAACATTATATTTAACTTGAATCTCTATAAAGAAGAAAAAGCAATGTATTACTCCGCACGGACCCTAATCTACCCATGTTCATCCAGTCTCTGAGACCCATTTAAAATTTATATTAAGCCAGGCGTGGTGGCGCATGCCTTTAATCTCAGCACTTGGGAGGCAGAGGCAGGCGGATCGCTGTGAGTTCATGGCTAGCCTGGTCTACAAAGCGAGTCCAGGACAGCCAAGGCTACACAGAGAAACCCTGTCTCAAAAAACCAAAAATTAAAAAAATAAGTAAAAATAAAATAAATTTTAAAAATTAAAAAAATAAATAAAATTTATATTAAGTTTTTTTTGACCCTGTTCTGAGGGTGACAGGCACAGATATAACTTCTTAAAAATTACAGGTGGAGTACACATGTAATCCCAGCACTCAGGAGGCAGAAGCAGGCAGGTCGCTGTGAGTTCAAGGCCAGCCTGGTCTACAAAGTGAGTCCAGGACAGCCAGGGCTACACAGAGAGACCCTGTCTAAAAAAAAAAATAGCAGAAGCACAATTCATCCTGAAGTAAAAATTCATTTTTTCTGTGAAAAAATCTCCATTCAGTCGCTTTTCTTCTCCCTGCCTTTGTGTTGTGTTTTCTCTGATGCCTGGGCTGACGTGGTTGTAGTTTGCCCTTGGTATGGTTGCTATCTCATTTGGATTTAAGTCTGTGTGCTTGAGCAACACGTAACTGACTCCCCAGGTTAGTTGGTTTAAAGATTCATCTTCAGCAAAGGACAAGAAAACAGCAGATAATTGAACAAACTGAATTCAAAAACAAATATTGGGAGCTGTGGAAATGCTGAGGTCAGAGGTACAGCAAAAACAAGCCTGAGGTTAAACCAGTGCACCAAGGGCACAGTTACAGAAGTGTAAGATAAAGCATTGCCCAACTCCGTTCTAGTGAGCAAGGCCGAGATAAGAGAAAGGAGTTTATCCCAGGGTGGAAGGGCTTAGCTCCGTAAACAGAAAACCGTCCAGTACAAACGGCTGTCTCAAAGTAGACAGGGCTTCTGGGGGGATAACCCCTGAAAACACCAAGACTGAATTAGGAGTCCTGTGTGTGAGGGAGGTGGTAGATGTAGAACTCTCCAAAGTAGGCAGATTTAGATGGAGTGCATGGTAAAGCACTACCAAGTATTAAATGTGGGTAAATAATAGGCTCCTCTCCTTTAATACCAAAAAGATGAATTGCTTTATAGAAAGTTGCATTTTACACACACACAAGTAACAATAAATGGACTCAGCGGATTAGAAATACAGGTGCATATACAATACATGTATGCATGAACACCAATCAGCGGAAAAGAGGCAGTGAGCTTGCAGGCGCGTGGGGAGGGCTACGTGGGCGGGCTTAGAGTGAGAAAAGGGAAGGGAGAAACACTGTAGTTAAATTATAATCTCAAAAATCTCAAACAACAACAACAACAGAGGAAAGTTGTCTTAGAAAGTCTTTGAATTCTCAAAAATCAGAGATCAGAATCAAAGAATATTAGGTACTTAGTGAACCATTAAACAGCTGTGTATCTCGTTGCAAACTGAAGTGTGCGCATGTTTCTAATGATAAAAGGCAGTATGTGGTTACTGTAGGAAGTATGGAAGATCCAGAAAAATAGCAAGAAAATTAAATTTATTGATAACTATATGACTCTGATACATTCCAGATTAACACTGTTATATATTACTATCTAGTTGTTATTATTATTATTTTTTCTGAGACAGGGTTTCTCTGTGTAGCCTTGGCTGTCCTGACTTGCTTTGTTTTCTAAGCTGGCTTGGAACTCACAGAGATCCACCTGCCTCTGCCTCCCCAAATGCAGGGATTACATGTGTGCACCACCACGGCATTTTTTTTTTTTTTGATACAAAAAAAAGTACAAAGTAAAAGCAAAAGCAAAAATTACTTCTTCATCCTTCTACTTTCAAGTCCTGTTCTATAGCTATACATATTTTGATAGTTACATCTGTTTCTGCCAGTGATGTACTTACATAGATATTTTTCATCTGTCAAGTTATAAGAGGTGTATTTCTGCCAAGCATATTGATGTGGTGCTGTGCCAGGGGCCAGGAAGAAGGAAAAGACTTGCAGAGCTGCCCCAGAGTCGAACACAGAGATCCAGGCAAGCCTTCAAGCTCTGTTCTGTCCTGTTCTTCTTGTGTTTTCAGTCTTTTTATTTTGGACTTTTTCCCCCCAAAACATTTCTTCTACTTTCTATTTTCATACTTGATATTGGAGGGCTAGTGCTCTCAAATTTCTTAGGTCTCTGCTGAAGCTATTTTTTATAAAACTGTGTTTGTTTCTCTTAGCTTCTTTCTTTCTTTCTTTCCCTTAGCTTATTTCTTCACCTGGCTATCACACAAATAATTGAGATTCTTTTCTATTTGTTTAAAAATAAGCTTCACAACATAATCTTGAGCAGTTTAAGTCTGTTCTTAACCCTTTATGTTATCCTGTCTTACTCCCAGCAATATTTGTATTTTGTTGCTTTCCTCAGCTCCAGCTCCTTCCTCCTGGGTCTTCCTTGGTCCTCTACTGGTGACTGAATCCCTGCTTCCTTTCCTGACTCCTCCTCCCCTGGCTGGAAGGAAGTCCAGCCCTATTCTCTCCCCTGCTCAGTGATTGGCTGTAAGCTGCTTTATTGGCATATCAGCCAATGAAGCTTTTAGAAAGGGTAACCGTAAAATCTCTCAGTCTTTTCATCTTAAAGGTACTCATGTGTTGATGGAATTCTATTTCCACGATTTTCGAGTTCTTTTTTTTTTTTAAGCTCTGAAGATTAAAAAATATTTTTTCCCTTAGAGTCTCATGCTACTAAGAATTCTTTTTTTCTCTATATTTTAAAAATATAATGTATTTCTTTATTATGTATACATTGTTCTGCCTGCATGTACACCTGCAGGACAGAAGAGGGCATTAGATCACATTATAGATGATTGTGAGCCACCATGTGGTTGCTGGGAATTAAACTCAGGACCTTTGGAAGAACACTTAGTGCTCTTAACCCCTGAGCCATCTCTCCAGCCAATTTTTAAAAAAAACTAAGAATTCTTGCTCCTGTGATCCTCATCATGTACCTTTTATTCTTTTGATATTGAAAACTCACAAGAGTGTGGCTTCATAGAGCTTTACTGTTCAGTGTGTCATCCAACCTAGACTCCTAGCTTTCTCATCTCAGGGAAATTGTTTTGTCACTCTTTTATTTCCTTTCTTCTGACTTAGAAATTGTGTCTTCAGAATTTCTTTTGAATAGATATTGAATTCTCTGATGGGTTCTCCTCTCCACTTTGCCTCTCTCTCCTTCTTTCATTCTCTCTCTCCTTTTAAATCTTCTCTATATGCTAGAAGATTTTCTCAGTGATTTCTTCCAGTTATCCCAAAAATCTTTATTTTGATATTCAGCAATTATTAAGAATTTTTCTTTATTTCTGAATATACCTTTTTCTTTAAAAGCCACCTGTTTAAAATATACAATGTTTCCTCCAGTCCATCTTGGAATATTAATTTTAAATTTCTCTTCACTTACTATTTTTTATTTGTTTGATCCCAGAATCAATTGTGCTATTTAATATTCTTGTCCATCTTTTTTGTTCAGATTCTTTTTCGCAATTTCTTAGCAACTCCTAGTTTCACTTGCATTTATAAATAAGTCTTAATTAACATAAATAGCTGGGATAGACCTCTTCTCTTTTTGTGTTGCCTTTCACAGCTAACCTTTCCCTGACATTGAGCCCTGAGTCCCTGACAACTGGGTACCCTCACCAGTTCCCCTGAGTTTCAGGGAGGAGAAACAGCCTAGACTGTACTTCTTTACCTCACGCATAGGAAATGAAGATGAGGTCACTCTGGGTACCAGTAGCGACACTACCATCCAGCTTCTCCAGGGCAGCTTTCACAGGCTTTAGAGAGCACTTCCACTTACTCTCGTGCATGACATGGAGCCTACAATCATCAGTAGGCATCCTGAAAGTGTGAGGGTTCAGGAATAGCCACAAACTGACCACTTGAACACCAGACTCAGATTGATGGAAGTTTATTTGAACCCTGAACAAGAACCAACTGGTCAGGGCCACAGTCTGAATTCGGGAATCAGTCTGTGATATTGGCCTGTTTCTGAGGCTTTTTATGAGAAAAGCCATAACCAGATAACTAGGTGGGAATCATTAGGGAGGGCATCATTACTTCATTTTGATTAGCTAAATATAAGAAGAATTGATATTGTTCTGAGCATAATGTACCCAGGTGGCTAGACAAAGCATTTTAAGCTGATTGGCTGGGATTTAGGGTGGGAGATCTTGGGGGCTTTCTAACTCTCTGGGAGTAAGGAACATAGCAGGACATTGTGCTCTTAACTCTAATAGAACGTCATTTATCTTTAACCCAAGCAGAACACACATTTTATCATCTACCATCTTATTCTAAGCAGCAAGCATTGACCCTTCCTGGTTTCAGGCACATAGGGCCTGAGAACTTGAACTTGATTTCACCTTATAATCAGAATGGAGATGGGAGTAAAATGGCTTCTGATATGCTAAGAGTGAAAGCTGCTGCAGCAGAGGAGCCACGGTTACTCTAGGAACTAAATTAGGTCTCAACAGAGAGGCTATAGAGTTCAAGCAGGTTACAATAGAAAGAAGAAAGCAGTTTACATAACTGAACCACTCATGAACATGGGCTGTCAGTTAAGCAGCTTTGTGTCCTGTTAACCTGTCCTTTCTGTGCTAGCTTCGATCTTCAGGGTCTTAAAGGCTTAGTCATAGACTGTGGTATGATTGGGAGCTGGTAGAAGCTTCAGGAGGTACTGAGAGACTTGATCATCAAAGCCTTGCTCTTGAGGGCGATACAGGCATGTTGGCCCTCCCTCTATCCTTCCTCTTTGCTTCTTAGCTGACATGATGTAGACAGACCTGTCCTGCCAGGTTTTTCTACTGCATGCTCTCTGATGCTACCTGCCCAAACGACAACGATCTGAAACCACGAGTCACAACAACCCTTCCATCTTTACTTTATCATGGTGATGAAAAGCTGACTAACGTACTAAGGCAGCTGACTGTAAAGAATGTATGTACATCAGTTAAGGCTTTCACCGCAGCATTTCTATTGAACTTGTCATTAAGCAGTGTATTGTTATAAGAAACAAGAGGTCGGGCTGGAGAGATGGCTCAGAGGTTAAGAGCACAGACTGTGCCGGGTGTGGTGGCGCATGCCTTTAATCCCAGCACTCGGGAGGCAGGTGGGTCACTGTGAGTTCGAGGCCAGCCTGGTCTACAAAGCGAGTCCAAGACAGCCAAGGCTACACAGAGAAACCCTGTCTGGAAGAAAAAGAAAAAGAAAGGAAAAAGGAAAAAAAAAAAAAAAAAGAGCACTGACTGCTCTTCCAGGTCCTGAATTCAATTTCCAGCAACCACATGGTGGCTCACAACCATCTGTAATGCAATCTAATGCCCCCTCTTCTGGTGTGCAGGTGTACATGCCATAGAACACTGTACATAACAAATAAATTTTAAAAAGAAAAAGAAACAAGAGGTCCAGAAACATCAACAGCAGGTGGCTGATTGGTTTTTACCTTTCTTCTTGTACTCTCAGCATGTCAAGCCTTTTAAGCTAGTGTATGATCCTAAGATGGCTGCAATATCTCCATGACAACCATCCAGCCAAGCAAATAAGTGTGTCGGCGCTCTCATGCATCATTTTAAAAACATTACTGAGATTATAGTTTGTGTGCTATAAAGCTATAGTTAAGGCGGGAAAGTCTAATGTGGACACCAGTACTGTCTAATTCCAGGATGACTCATCACTCTAAACCATCCTGAGCCCATGCAGTATCTCTCATCTCTTCTCCATGCTCTTCTCTCTCGCAGTCCCTGGCAACTGCTAACTTGTTTTCTGTCTACAGAATTTCCCTACTCAGGACATTTCAAACATGAAAAATTATGTAATATATAGCCTTTAGTGTCTACTAGTTTACTTAGCAAAGAATCTTATGTTTACCTATGTTGCAGCAGGAATTAATATTTTCTTCTTTCTAGGTTTACTTTTATTATAGTAAATAAAGGTTACTATTATTCATTAACTATTCTAGAACTTTTTCACCACCTCAAATAAAAACTCAGTCACTTGTTTCTTGCTGTCTTCTGTCATAGCCCCTGGTAACAACACATTTACTTCCAGTCTCTAAATGTACTTGGTGTGGCTATTTCATATTTTCATATGCTATTTCACATAGCATAACATTTTAAAGACTTATCCACATTATAGTATATATCAACATTTCATTCATTTTGGACAGAAAATATTATATGGCTAGACCACATTTTTTATCCACCCATCAATTGATAGATATTTGTTGTTTTTAGTTTTGTCTATATTAAAAGATGCTGTTGGGAACATTTATGTATTAGATTTTTAGTGGACATAGGTTTCCAATTTTTTTTTTCAAGACAGGCTTTCTCTGTGTAGTCTTGTCTTGCCTGACCAGGCTGGCCTTGAACTCAATGAGATCCACCTGCCTCTGCCTCCTGAGTGCTGGGATTAAAGGCATAAGCCACTATGCCTGGCCAGGTTTCTAATTTTAAGGTACCTACTTAGAAATGGAATTGCTGGGTCCCTTGTGACTACCTCATTCCCTTGAGGCGGGGTCTCTCACTGTAGCCGTAGCTGGACTAGCAGCCAGGATGCCCCAGAAATCCTCACGTTTCTCCCCCCTCCCACCTCCACCATCAGCAATGGGCTTCCAGGCCCACACTGCAGCCATGTGTTCAAATTTGAACTCAAGTCCTTATGCGTGCACAGCAAATGCTCTTTCCTGCTGAAACAGCCTCCTTGTTGCAGTTTTAATTTGGATTTGTTGAATGACGTTGCACATCTTTTCATATACCCACTTCTACCTGCATAATGTCCTTGGAGAAATGCCTGTATGTAGAGGAACGTTAATTCAGAGCATGACTGCTCTGGCAAGAGATTGCATCCAAAGGCCTTCTAGGTCTGCGTGCTCTTGCTGGAATACAAACATGTCTCTAATCCAGGAGACAGAGGCAAGCAGATCTGGTGTAGAGCAAGTATAAGGTAAAGAAAAGCTGAGATCCAGGCATGGTGGTACGCGCCTTTAATTCCAAACAAAGGTAAAGTTAGTTTGTAGAAGAAAGCACCCATGTTTGAAAGCGATGTCTAATTGAATGGCAGAAAAAAGAAAGTGACAAATCGGAGAAAGATTTGCCACAATAGGATACACCCAACTCTCATGAGAAGAGAGAGGAAAGGGAAGCTAGTTAAGGGGCAAAGCAGAGAGAGGGAGAGGAGGCAGTTTTACCTGGACAGTAATAGACAGAGACAGGTTGCAGAGAGAGGTGAGGCTGGACTCAGGTGAAGACTGAATGAGCCAGGGAGTGAGAAGGAGCCAGGAGATTAGAAAATATTGCTGGAGTTAGTTTGAGGCCAAGCAGAGCAATTCAGAGGCTGAGAGAAAAGCCAGGTTGAATAAGTCAGCTGGGAGAGGAGTTTGGGCCAGAACAGCTGAGTTGAACCAGCCAGCCCAGAGCTCAGAAAGAACAAGTAAGGGTGAGCTTATAAAGCAGTAAGTCTCAGAGGCTGAAAACATTCTAGGCCTAGGGTAGATTGTACAGAGGCTAGAAGCTTCCAGGACTAGGCCTAGATTAACAGACAGATGACAATTGAAACAGGTGAATAAAAATTCCTTTTACACCGGTCCAAACCTTTAAAAAAACTAGGTTGTGTCTTTTGTTGTAAGACATCTTTGTGCTATGGGCATAGACAGCACTTTGATCAGTGAGGAAAACCTTTCTTGGAGTCGCCCGACCAACTACCCATGCTGGATAGTTTTATGCCAAGCTGACAAAGCTGGAGTCATTAGAGAGAAGGGAGCCTCAATTTAAAGAGACCTTCCATAAGGTTCAGCTGTGAGGCAAGCCTGTAGGGAATTTTCTTAAATAGTGGTTGATGCAGGAGGGTCCAGCCCAGTGTGGGTGGTGCCATCCCCGGGCTGGTGGTCCTGGGTTCTATAAGAAAGCAGGCTGAGCAAGCTACGGGAAGCAAGCCAGTAAGCAGCACCCCTCCGTGGCCTCTGCACCAGCTCCTGCCTCCAGGTTCCTGCTCTGCTTGAGTTCATGTCCTGACCTCCTTCAGTGATGGACAATGATGTGAAAATGTAAGTCAAATAAACCCTTTCCTCCCCAAGTTGCTTTTGGTCCTGGTGTTTGATCCCAGCAATAGGAACCTTGCCTAGGACACCAAAGCAGTCACAAGCTCAAGAGACTAGGGCCACCGTGACTGTTTGGACTTCCCTTACGAAACTGGAGAAGGGTTCTGGTTCAAGTGAGGAGGTACCAGAGTTCCACTAGGAAATGGAAGGCTGAGGCAAGACAAGGATGCTTGAGGAGGCTGTATTTCTGGAGGCACCTGGGGCTTAGCCTCTTTAAGCTGTGACCACACTGTGGGCTTGAAGAAATGAGAGGTAAGATGTCTCTAGTAAGATAGGCAGAAGCACAGCAGAAGTGAGGGCTAGCTTAGACTCAATGCTGCCCCTCTTTCTTTCTTTCTTTTCTTTTTTTTTAAAAAACATTTTTGTTGTTGTTGATTCTTTGTGAATTTCACACTATGTGCCCCAATATCACTCATTTTCAAGTCCTTTCATATCTACCCTCCATCCTTGTAAGCTTTTCCCCTCAAGAAAATAAAAAATTAAAATTAAAAATATCTTGCCGTGGAAGCTGCAGTGTGTCGTGGTGTGTCACACAGTACACCCTCTTGCCCAAACAGCTTGACTTGCAAATGTTCATTGCAATGAGTCATTGGTCTGGCTCAAGGCCTCTGGCTTCTGTTACACCATCAATACTGGACTCTTACCCAGACTCTTCTTAGTTATCCTGTTGCTGCCCTGAGCCATGGAGATCCTGCTGCTTTGGTTCTGCAGGACTGGCCCCTTCATGTGCTCCAGAAGCTCACAGATAGGTTAGATGTTGGGGTGAGCTACCTCAAAACCCTGGATCTGGGGCCTCCGTGGTAGCTGAGTTGGTCAGCCCATCAGCTCTCCCACACCCACAACACCAGGGCCAGCCCTCCTGCACTGCCCAGGTGAGATACAGGAACCAGCTCTCTAGTTCTGCCCAGGTAAGGGGCACGGCCAGTACCTGTGCCAGTGCAAGAGCAGCAAGGCTTGGGGCCAGCTTTCCCGCTGTGGGCATCACCTTGTGGTGACTGGGGAGGGACAGGGCGAAGGGCCGGCTTAGCAAGGCCCTAAGATATCAACATGCCTTCAGCAGGCAGCCCAGACCACAGAAGACCACATGGTCTTTGGTGGCAACATTAACCACAAACATGGACACAGACTTCTGCTGCCCTAGACATGGCTCTTGGTGGCAGCAGGGGTCAGGTGGCAGTGCAGGCCTCTCACATCAGCCTTTTCCTTACCACCATCACATCTCTTCGTAGTGCACAAACCACTCCACTTCTCTTTCTCTCCCGTCATGTTTTGGTTTGTTTTTGTTTCTGAAACAGGGTTTCTCTGTGTAGCCCTGACTGTCCTAGACTCACTCTGTAGGCCACGCTGGCCTCGAAATCAGAGATCTGCCTGCCTCTACCTCCTGAGTGCTGGGATCAAATGTGTGCATGAATATTGTTTTATGAGCTCATAGGACAAAAAACAAAACGACAAATTCGGATCCGGGGAGTGTGAGGGCACCCTGAGGTGAAATAATTGCAGTTGTTGCAATGGTAACTTCAAAGGTTATACGAGGTCAAGATAAGAGCCCATAGCCAAAGAAAGGGAAGAGTGTCAAAAAGTTAAAATGGATTCTTTTTTTAAAAGATAGCATCTTGCTATGCAGCCCTGGTAGGTCTGGTGAGAACTCTGTAGCCCAGGATGTCCTGAAATTCAATCTTCCTTCCTGTTTATGAGTGCTGAGATTTCAAGCTCCTTCTAGGCTTGAATTCTCCTTTTAAACTTAGTACGTAACTTTCTGTTTCTGCAGCTTAAAGAATAGGTAGTGTGTATGTGTGTGCTTGTATACATGCAGTTGTGTCTACATGTTGATGTTTGGATGGTTGCACATATATGTATGAGTGTGGAGGTCAGAGGTCAACCTCTACTGCCATTTCTTGAGCCGTCCACCTTGTTTCTTTCAGGAAGAATCTCTCTCTGGGACATGGGGCTTGCCAGTTATGCTGAGCTAACTGCCTGGCAAGACTCAGGAATCCTCCTATTTCTGCCTTCCCAGTGCTGGGATTACAGGCATGTACTATCAAGCCTTTTTTTGTTGTTGTTAGGGTTGCTCTGGGTTGCCCTGGCTATCTCTGGAACTCACTCTGTAGACCAGGGTGGCCTCAAAGTCTTCCTGCCTCTACCTTTTTAATGCTAGGATTAAAGCTGTGTGCCACAAATCCACGCTTTGTGCCTAGCCTCTTTATGCAAGTCCTGAGAACCAAACTCAAGTTCTCATGAGTAGGTAGTTAGCACTTCACTGACTATCCTTTTTTTGTTTGTTTGTTTTTACAAAACAGGGTTTCTCTGTGTAACAGCCCTGGATGTCCTGGACTCACTTTGTAGACCAGGCTGGCATCGAACTCACAGAAATCCAATTTCTTCTGCCCCCCCCCCCCCAGTGCTGGGATGTGCCTCCATCCCTCTTTATAACAGATTCTTTCCTTCTATTTTTTTTTTAAATTAAGAAACTATGGCATATTGAACAGATTCCTCCAGGAATAAACTTTACCTTATACTTTCTGTGAATCAGGAATTTATGAGCTGCTTGCCTGGACTTTCATGAGGTTCTGGGCTGGAGGATCTGCTCCTAAGATGCTCATCCACATGAGAGTTAACAGAAGTCCTCAGTTTCTCACTGACTCATTTCCTAACCAAGTGGACCTTTCTGTAGAGCATTTTGAATGTCTTTGTGAGAGTGGTTGGCCTGAGAGATTAGCAGCTGTGTGGCTTTTGGTGACCTTATCCTGGGAACCACACACTATTACTTTTACACTTTCTTTCTTGCCTTGAGGTTATTTTTTTCTTATGGGTCTATGTGTCTCTGTGTGTGCGCCATGTGCCGCAGGTATCTGTGGAAGCCAGAGGAGGGTGTCAAATCCAATGGAGCTGGTGTTGCCTTTTTAATACCTGTGAGCCACCTGTTGTTGGTCCTGGGAACTTTGTGAAGGAAGGAGTAACAACAACTACAATGAAAAATCATTGACACACTTAAAATCATCACACCAAAAATGCTTACTTTGTCTTAAGACAAGAACTCACTATGTGGCCCGGTCTGGCTTTGAACTCGTGACCTTTCTCCCTCAGCTTCCCATGTGCTGGGATTATGATTATTGTGGCGTACTTAGCACTATGTGTAGCTATCTTAGAATCATGTTTAGCTATCTATTTACACTGGAACTGTTCATCAGGTGTGTCGTTTGAATCACTGTATACCATTGTCCAAATCCATCACTGCGAACCGACTCCGTTCCGAGAGGCTCCAGGAACCGTATAACAGGGACATGCCCCTAACAGTGGTCTCCTCTCTCCTCAGGCGGCCGTCCTCTCTCTTCTTATATTAGCAGCCATAGACCTGTCGCTTGTACTCACGGAAGATCCTGGAGAAGCTGCAACTCCTCCTGTTAGATATACTAATCCAATCCTCTACATATGCACGTGGGTAAGGTCCAACACCACCTCCCCCCTATTTATCTCCTCCTAATCCATAAATAGCTGAAAGGCGCTCTTTGGATATTTACTTAACTCCAGTTTCACCTGTCTTTTCTAAGAATTTACAGAGAAGTACAGTGTCAACTGCAAAGGAGTGAAAACAAATTTCTTCTTGATTTGAGTTCCAGTCTATAGGACCATTTCTGGTCTTATTCCCTCATATCTTGCCATCTAAGGACCACAGATGAGATCTAAGTTTCTTAGTGTAAAATAATTTTTTAAATGTTGTAAATATTATTTTTTATTGATGGGACGATGGCTAATCAGATCACTGAGTCTACAGTTGAATATAAGTTTGATATCAGAAAGCGCTAAGCCAGGTAAGGCAGTGCACACCTGTAGTCCTCCATGGGGGTGGAGGGGCATCCTAATCCAGCCTGTCTCAAAAGAGAGAGAAGGGGCCGGGCGTGGTGGCACACGCCTTTAATCTCAGCACTCAGGAAGCAGAGGCAAGCGGATCGATGTGAGTTCAAGGCCAGCCTGGTCTATAAAGCGACTCCAGGACAGCCAAAGCTAAGACAGAGAGACCCTGTCTCAAAAATACAAAGAAAGAGTGGGTGGGGGGGGAGGGAGGGAGGGGGAGGGAGGGAGGGAGAGAGGGAGAGGGAGAGCAGGACAAGAGAAAACCGAGAAGGAAGCCACTGTCTCTCCTGCAGGCATGCCTTATTTGGGGAGAGGAATATATTGTATTTTTTTTAACTGTTGAATAATCGCTATCATATTAAAAGAGGAAGCTGACACAGAACTATTTGGATTTACAAACTTTCTCAAAAGTGCGAACCTTTGATTTTTCTGTGTTCAATACAACCTTGGACTCCCCTTGCCTCGTGCTTGTTCAGTCCTATGATCTGGCAGTCCTCCCCAGGAACCTTTGTTTGTGATCACTGCTCAGAGAGTGGTGTCCTGGAGTTGGCTAACACAGAGCTGACTGGGTTGATCTTTTCCCGGCTCTTCATGCAGTGCCATCATGCTGGAAGTTGTAATCTACCACAGCGGCACTGTCTACACCAGGGCGATTAACAATCCCTACAACTCATGGTTTTCCTCCCTCTGGAATCCTGGTTTGCCAGTGCAGCACTAAGTATAAGAACCAACATGTTTGAGTGGAATAATACAAGGCAAGGTTTGGGGTTTTTTTAAAAATGTGAGTTTCTTAGACCAATATTTTAGAATCGAGATATGTCAGCCAGTACCCATTCATCGGCATCTGCCTCCTCAACCTAACCGCTGCATGACGTCATGAAAGCGTTTCATAACCCTTAAAGTAATGCCACTACAAGTCAACGGCAATGCTCTACGTTTTTGCTACCCTCCCACCTAAGTGTACAGATGGAACACCGGAAGCGAGTTAGCATGAGGGAAGAAATGTAAATTTGAGCCATGCATTCTCTGGCTGACCAAATTAGCTCCAGCAGTCCCCTCCATCCTGTGTCCCCTGACAGCCCTCGGTCCCCATCCTTGGTGGTAGCGGTGCTCGCCAGGGCTTTCTGTCCATTTCTCCTCCAGCTCCTGGTTCTGGCGGTCCAGCACAGCAGGCAGTGGTGTGTGCAGAAGAACTCTTGGTTCCTGTCCATATTCTGGATTCTCTCCGTATCCTGTGGCACCTTCCAATTTCAGACTCTGATCCGAGCACTCCTGAAGGTAAGGAGAGGAGTGGGGGTGACACCCCCTGAGTTAGACGGGACTCAAGTAATCTGAGGTCCAGGATGGACGTAAGATGTCAAAGGCTGTAGTGATGACCATTAGTCATAAGCACCGGTGCGCGGGGCCTGTTTAGACTGTGATGAGAGACTCAAGTTTTTTGCCTGCCGTCCACAGGACAGCAAGTCTAACATGGCCTATTCCTACCTGTACTTCGTCTCATATGGGTTCCAGGTCGTTATGCTCCTTCTTTCGGCCTTTTCAGAACAGAGTGACTCATCACAGGTGAGACCCTAAGTGCATTAATTTGGTATACTATTTAATGGGAGGATGCCTGAACATAAGTAACTTGGAGATGTCTGGGTGTCATGGAGGTCTCGTGAGGCCATAATAAGGTACAGATTGAATATCACTGACCAAAAACTCTAATATCCAAAAAATCCCCAAGTTTGAAACATTCAACAACAACAAAAACTGTACAATATCACAAATTGGAAAAACTTCAAGACCTGAAACACTTTTTGCCCCAAATTTTCGATAAGGGTTACTCAACCAGTAGTCTAGACTATTTTGTGTATAAAGAAACAGAATGCTAAGGATATGGAAATACTGATGTCCCTGTTCACCTGTAAATGTTCCTCACAGGCGGCTAACTCACATACCTATGCCAGAGAAATCTGGTTGCCAGAGCCTCCGGGAAGTGTGGGGACCAGCCAGCATCCACGTGATAGCTAGTTTCTAAAGCCACGCCTAGAAACATCACGTTCTAATTGTAGAGCCCCATAGAGTCCTTATTTCCAATTGATTCACTTTTTGCCGTTTTCTATTTTTCAGAATCCATCATCCACGGCTTCATTTCTGAGTAGCATTACATTTAGTTGGTATGACAGGTAGGAAGTGCCTGGATCAGGGGCTTTCTATATCCTTATAAGCTCACTTCTCTGAAAGTGAAGAAAAGCTCAGTTTTTAAAATGCCTCCTGTGGTCTCCATTTCTCTTCTCTCTAGAGTCTGAGAGTGTTAAAAAAAATCTCTTTAGGTCAGTCTAATTTAGCCCCTTCCTTGGACCGAGTAGGGTGAGGAGGAGAAACTGGAAGGAAATCAATTTTGGTAGCCTGGCAGTTCCATGGGAGAAACAGAAGGAGGCAGCATGGCAGGAAAGGGGCAATATGGAGGCAGGCAGTGTGGTGCAGGCTCAGAGGGAAGAGGAAACACAGCAGCCTGGCTTACCAGGGGGTCTAGAATAGGTACCTCGGGTCTTTGTAGCTTGTGGACCCTCTGACCGGCTGGTGAAGCCCATAATCATTTTACATATATTGGACACCGTCTGTAAACATAGTCAGAACATGTAAAAAGCAAGCTTGTAGGACTGGAGAGATTGCTCAAGAGCTAAGAGTCTCGCTGTTCTTTCAGAGGACCTGCATTCAGCTCCCAACACTGATATCAAGTGCCTCTCTTTCCACCTGTAACTAGCTCCAGCAGGATCTCATGCCTCCAGCCTATAGAGGCACTGCACACATGTGCACATACTCAAATATAGATATGCATACATATACATACGAAAAGTAAAGAAGTAAAGAAGCAAATTTTTGGCTGCCCTGAAGATGATGTCCTAAGTCTGTCAGCACCACAAGCACGGCATGGCTCCTCAGCTGCGCCTGTGACTTCAGGGCAAAGAGCAAGTGGCTATTTCTACGCTCAGTATTCAGAAGCCAGTGAGCACTAAGAATAGTTTATAGCCTGACATTTTGCAGGGGGTAAAAAAAAAAAAAAAAAAAAAAAGAAGCAAATTTTTGATCCAATAATGCATGTATCTTACAATCAATTCATTAAATGTAAAGATCTAACGGTAAAGCTATTATAAATATCTATTCTCATAAGGGTCATAGTGTGAAAGTAGCAATGAGCCTAAGCTAGCCACGAAAACATCGCGGCGGTTTCTCCCAGTAACAAAGACACCTGAAGGAGGAAAGGCCAGATTTCAGTTATGAATTGCTGCAAATACGGATGTGATTAGCTTTCCGTTCCTCTTCTCCAGGCCTGGATCGGAGAGGCCTAATCTAGAGATGCAGTATGAAGGCAGCACTGAGAGCTCTCCATTTCCTATGGGAGATCCCTCAGGGAGATGCCGAAGTAGAGAGAGAGACTTGAGAGAGGAGGTGCAAGAGTGGGGGGGGGGGGCGATGCCTTTGCCTCTTGTCTCAGTAGAGCCTGTCCCTTGTCTTCTCCGTGCTCTTCCCAGGCTTCTGTCAGGCTAAGGGCCGGGAGACCTAGCCAGGGAAGCAGTGGAGAAGCCCATCACTTCATCCCTCTGTCTCAGATCTGGAGGATAGGTTCTGAGTAGTGGCAGACTGGCCTAGGGCACAGGGTCTCAGCCTGTGGGTCATTCTTGTTCCAGCACTGTTCTGAAAGGTTACAAGCATCCACTGACTCTAGACGATATCTGGGATGTTGACGAAGGGATTAAAGCAAAGTCAGTCATCAGCAAGTTTGAAAGGTTCATGACAAAGGACCTGCAGAAAGCCAAGCAGGCTCTTCAGAAGCGGCAGCAGAAGAAGAAATCCCAGCGGAAGCCCGAGGCCACGCTGCACGGTTTGAGCAAGAGCCAGAGTCAAAGCCAAGATGTTCTCGTCCTGGTAACTTTAACACAAGCGTCCGCGTGAATGTGTTGTGTGTCTCAGGCGGGGAGCAGCGTCATTTCCGACATTTTCTTTTCATAGTCTCATATTTCTCTAACTTTTCACTGCCCTTTGTATTAGCGGTGTACACAGTTCTGACAATGCCTGAGTGGTGGGTGTTCGGGGGTATAACATACTGTTGTTTCTCCTTTTTGAGAATATTTGGATTTTTTTCGGAGTGTAAAAAATAGTAGCTGGTTGCAGTGACACACGCCTGTAATCTCAGCACTCAGGGAGGCAGAGGCAGTCAGATCTCTTTGAGTTCAAGGCCAACCTGGTCTACAAAATGAATCCAAGACAGCCAGGGTTGTTACACAGAGAAACCCTGTTTCAAAAAACTAATAATAATAATAATAATAATAATAATAATAATAATAATAATAATAATAATAATAATAATGTCCACAACAACATTAGTAGGACTAAGGAGATGGCTCAGTGGGTAACAGCACTTACCACACGAATCTGGTGACCTAAGTTTGAATACTTAGATAAAAGCTAGACACAGGAGCCGGGCGTGGTGGCGCACGCCTTTAATCCCAGCACTCGGGAGGCAGAGGCAGGTGGATCGCTGTGAGTTTGAGGCCAGCCTGGTCTACAAAGCAAGTCCAGGACAGCCAAGGCTACACAGAGAAACCCTGTCTCAAACAAACAAACAAACAAACAAAAAAAGTTAGACACAGTAGTACAAGTATCTGTAATCCTAGCATACCTACAGGAAAATATGCAGAAGCTCTCAGGCCAGCTAGCCAGGTTTACATAGCAGAGAAGAGACCTATCTCAAAATAGGTAAGAAGGCCAAGATGAATACATGAAGATTGTCCTGACATCCACGTGTACACGTTGGCACACCTGCAACCTTCACTCCCACACACATTCTCTCTCTTTACACACATGCCCGTGTGCATGTGAGGGCACGTGTGTGTGTGTACAATCATTACTAAAAACTACAGTGCACTGGAAGTTAGCATTAGACGTTAACCTATTCATTCATTTACTCAGACATACTGGGCACAGATGTGTGTATTTTGGGTAATGGCTACAACAAATAAAACTAATAGAAAGCTCATCTTTAGAGAACTAGGGGAAAAAAGCAATAAGCCAATACATATACTGAGGGTAATCAATGCTATTGAGAAAACAAAACAAGCATGGCACCACAGGGATTCCTCACGATGCTCAGGCAGGGGAAGCATTAGTTTGAGGATAGCCTGGGCCGCATGGTGAGAGAAGGGGAAGGAAGTGGGAGGGAAGGGTGGAGGAGGGAAGGGAGGATGGCAGAGTGCCTGCCTCACGTATTCATGACCCTGACTTTGATTCCCGGAATCACAAACACACAGGGAAAGCAGAGGAAGACAGTGTGGGGCGAGGAGAGAAGAGGGAAACTGTATGACCCCAGAGCACTTATCATCAGGGTCACCTCCTCCCTGGAACACGGAGGAAAGAGTGACCTCTGCCTTTCCTACTTCTGCTCTCTGCCTGAACATTCGTTGGCTTGTAGGGGCAGAACCCTATTCTCTGCCTCAGTTGTCACACAGCTACCTTATTTCCGTCTCTCCTAAGGGCACCAGGCCTGCTAGATCACAGTCTATCTTAAAGGCCAGTTTGCTTATGCTCACACAGATCCTGTTTCCAAAGGCGCATGCTAAGATACTGAGACTTTGGGACTTTGTATTAGTCGGGCCTCTCTAGAGGAGCAGGACTTACAGAATAAGCCCCCCCCCCCCTCTCCATATAAATGTATAGAAAGGAGATTTATTAGAGTGACTTTCAGGCTGTGGTTCAGCTGGTCCAACAATAGCTGCCTATGTATGGAAGGTCCATGAGTCCAGTAGTTGTTCAGTCCATGAGGCTGGACATCTCAGCTGGCCTCCAGTATATTCTGGAATCCTGAAGAAGTGGGTACAACTGCCAGTGAAGGACCTGCTATTGAGGGTGAGAAAAAACAGGCAAAGAGAGACAGTTTCCCTCGTCTGTGTCCTTAGATAGGCTTCCCCAGAAAGTGTGGCTCAGATTACAGGTAGGTCTCCCTACCTCAAAACATCTGGATTAGCTGGGCATGATGGCGCACACCTTTAATCCCGGCACTCAGGAGGCAGAGTTAGGTGGATTGATTGCTGTGAGTTTGAGGCCAGCCTGGTCTACAAAGGGAGTCTAGGACAACCAAGGCTACACAGAGAGACCCTGTCTCAAAAACCAAAAAAAAAAAAAAAAAAAAAAAAAAAAAAAAATCTGGATTAAAGGTGTGCCTTTGTGAAAGACCAGCTTCAACAGGTCAGGGTGGACTGAGGTAGTGGGTGTAGAGTCAGCAGCTGATCACGTAATAGACTTTTTTATGAGGGTACAAAGCTTAATTCTCTAGGCCAGAACAGACTATAAGTGGAGGGAGCTGCTGCTGACAGTAGCTAGCAGCCAGAAAAAAGAGAAGAAAGAAAAAAAATCTCTCTCTCTCTCTCTCTCTCTCTCTCTCTCTCTCTCTCTCTCTCTCTCTCTCTCTCTCACACACACACACACACACACACACACACACACACACACACACACACAAGATGGATGAAGCAAGACAAGATTTAATGAACAGGCTTCAACCAATTTTATTTTTTTTCTCCCATACCTTATATATCCCAGCAAAATCTTTCAAACAGTATAAAAAATACAATGTGACTACATTCTATTTTTCTTGTAGTGAATGATTACAATGAGTATACATAGAAAAACATGTTCCCCAATGTCCTCACATGATCGAGTGTTTTACATATTAACGATGAAGGAAACAAATTACTCCCAAGAACCCACATACATTTGTAACTAAGTAACTTGTTATAGACTAACAAAGTGTAAGCAAGCAAGGTAGTTTTCTCAGCCAGTTTCTCTACCAGAAGGCTGCAATTTGTGGTTACAAAGAAGAAATCAATTACCTTTTTAAAAAAGATTTATTTATTTATTTATTATATATACAATGTCCTGCCTGCATATGTGCCTGCCTGCCAGGAGAGGGCGTTAGATTTCCTTAGAGATGGTTGTGAGCCACCATGTGGTTGTTGGGAATTGAACTCAGGACCTTTGGAAGAACATCCAGTGCTCTTAACCTCTGAGTCGTTTCTCCAGCCCCAAACCAATTATCTTTTTGTTTTGTTTGTTTTTGTTTTGTTTGTTTTTCTTTGTTTTTATTATTAATTTATTCTTGTTACATCTCAATGGTTATTCCATCCCTTGTATCCTCCTATTCTTCCCTCCCTCCTATTTTCCCCTTATTCCCCTCCCCATGACTGTTCCTGAGGGGGATTACCTCCCCCTATATATGCTCATAGGGTATCAAGTCTCTTCTTGGTAACCTGCTGTCCTTCCTCTGAGTGCCACCAGGCCTCCGCATCCAGGGGACATGGTCAAATGTGAGGCACCAGAGTACGTGAGAAAGTCATATCCCAGTTTGGTTTGTTTTTCGAGACAGGTTTCTCAGTGTAGCCTTGGTTACCCTGGACTCCCTTTGTAGACCAGGCTGGCCTCGAACTCCCAGTGATCCACCTCCCTCTGCCTCCTGAGTGCTGGGATTAAAGGCATGTGCCACGACCACCACCACCCCTCCAACCCTCGCCCCAAGTCAATTATCTTAAAAAGTAATCTTATAGTATATCTTAAAAGAATAACAAATCTAAAGTTTAAAAAATCAGCTATTTCTATTTTAAATCCTCAAGATACATATCTACTCCTCAAGATACATATCTACTCATTAATAATCTTTTACTAAATCATATCAGGAAGCTAAAAGCAAAATGGGTACAAGAAATTAATTATCACGAGGCGTGGTGGCACACACCTCTAATTGCAGCACCTGGGAGGCAGAGGCAGGTGGATCAATGTGAGTTCCAGGCCAGCCTGGTCTACAAAGTGAGTCCAGGACAGGCAAGGCTACACAGAGAAACCCTGTCTTGAAAAACAACAATAAAAATTAATCATCACTTTGTGATCACCAGTCTAGGAGAGAGTCAAGTCTGCTAGTCCTAATTTGGGCTGCTGTTCTTGCTCTCTAACCTCAAAAGGTTCCTCGCTCAATTATTGAGAGTGTGCTTTTCTGAAATCTGGGTGTGGCGGTGCACACCTTTAATCCTAGCACTCAAGGCGGCAGAGGCAAAGGCAGACAGATATCCGTGTTTGAGGCCAGCCTGGTCTACAAGTCAAGATTCAGGATAGCCAGGGCTGTTACACAGAGAAACCTTGTCTCAAAAAATAAATGAACACACTTGTAGGGCTAGAAATAGCTCTTGGCTGCCTTGGTGGAATAAAATGTAGAAATGTGAAAAAACAACAAACAAACAAGCCACCACAGACTTCAACATGCTCTAATAACCATAAGAAACAACAGAAAAGACTTCTGAATATCCAACATACAGATCAACACAGTCCTTCATTTCTAGAGTTGACCAAGAGCCCCACTCAGAGTCTGTTCTTTGTTTTCATGTGGCATTCCTCTCTGCCACCCCTGGACTAGGATCTTACACAGGAAAATGCACTGTATAACTTGTGGGGAATTCACCAGAGAAGACAGATTAGACACGGATTTAAGGCAATAGAAAGTCTTTATTAGCTGGTCCGAGACTACAGTGGCTGTTCAGGATCCCAGTGTATCCCCGAGGTTTTCTCGGGGTGAGCTTTTAAGCACAACAACCATGTTGTGGGGTTGACATATGTCAGTTAAGAAGAACAGTTAGCCAGAAGCCGAGCGACGGAAGCTAAAAAGTAAGGTTAGAGACTTTCCCAGAACCATGGATTTTAGTGGATTAGGTCTTTGTCTTTGTTTTTGCAGGTGGTGCAAAAACACCATGATGGTTTTTCATCGTGGAGTCAGTTGTGCTAAGGTCTGGGGCCCTTGGGTTTTTGAAGCAGTCTTTTTATTAACTTAAGGCAGGCCTTGAGCTCACTGTGTCACTCAGGCTGGCCTCAAAGTCACAGTTCTTCTGCCTTAGCCTCCTGAGTACTGGACATGTTATCTTTATGTACTGGACAGTTGTCTGTGCTTGCCTTTATGATGTACTCTCTCTAGTTTAGTTGTCTGCCTTTCTAATCCAAAGGGGATTATAGTATAAATTAGAAGCAGCGGTGGGAGGGGTGGGGGCGTGAGGAGGTGGGGGGAGGGGGGAGAGAAGCAGGAGGGTGGGCAGGAGATGAAGAGAAGATTACAACTATACAAACAGGCCCTGCTTGCAGCCTGGGGCCATTCAGAGCACAGTCTTCCCAGTCTTGCACTACACAATTCTGTGGACATATGGTTGTTTTGGTTTTGTACCTAGGAAGACGCTAAAAAGAAGAAGAAAAAGAAGCCCGAGACCACAAAAGACTTCCCCAAATCCTGGCTGGTCAAGGCTCTCTTCAAAACCTTTTATGTGATGACCCTGAAATCATTTATACTGAAACTAGTGCACGATATTCTTGTGTTTATAAGTCCTCAGCTGCTAAAGTGAGTGCCCAGGGCCCGCTGTCCTCTCAGGCCCTTCTGTGCCCTCCCCCTTGCTCTTTTATATGTAGGCAAGAGTGTTTGTTCATTGCGCTTCCATTTTTGAAAAATACTCCCAAGCTTTCTCCCACTTTCCAGCTTAGCATACCTGAAGGCAGTTTTCCAGATCTAAGATAACAGCTTTTCTGTTAGCCTCTCGCTTTTCTCTTCCCCTCTCCTATGTGGAGGCCACTCGCTCATTAGACTTCTTTGTGGTTAAAATGAACTCGTATGACCTAAGCTGCAAGGTGGGCAGCAGACTTCAGGAGAGAGTGACCAACGTCATCTCGCCAGAGCCAGCACCTTTCTTAGAGGGTCAAGGCTTTGCAGTCTGCCACTGTATGGAATGAAAGGCCAACCAGAGAGCCCTTTCCCTTATAAGGGTGTGACCTTGCATTATCTAAAAATAACAGTGCAGGTGTGTGTGTGTGTGTGTGTGTAAAAATTTCTCTAAAGATCCATATTTTTTTCTTTTTTGGATTTCCTCTATGTAGCCCAGGCTGGCTGAAATTAAACTCTTGCCTCTCTTCCTTTAACCTCTGAATGCTGGGATTACTTTGACGAAACACCATGAGCAAAAGCCAAGTTGGGGCTAAAAGGGTTTATTTGGTTTGTACTTCCACATTGTAGTCCATCACTGAAGGAAGCCGAGGCAGGAATTCAAACAGGGCAGGGGCCTGGAGGCAGATGCTGGTGCAGAGGCCATGGATGGGTGCTGTTTACTGGCTTGCTCCTCGTGGCTTGCCCAGCCTGCTTTTCTATAGTACCCAAGACCGGGGGTGGCACCTTCATAGTTGCCTGGACCCTCCTCCAGCAATCACTAATTAAGAAAACTTCTGTTCAGTCTTGCCTACAGTCTGATCTTATGGAGGCATTTTCTTAACTGAGGTTCTCTCCTCTCTGGTGGTGTTGGCTTATGTCAGGGACAATTCTGGTTGTTTTGTCACCTATAGTACAAGAGTGAGACTTTGGCTGTATTAGGTAGAAGAAGGAGCCTTTGGGCACCTAGTGAGGGAGTGTCACTTAATTTGGTCTTGTTCCTGCAGGAGTCTCATTGGCTTTGTGAGAGACCCTGATGCATATGTGTGGCTTGGATATATCTTTGCAATCCTAATGTTTGTTGTGGCTCTCCTCCAGTCTTTCTGCCTCCAGAATTATTTCCAATTCTGTTTCATGTTGGGAGTAAATGTACGGACAACCATCATGGCTTCTATATATAAGAAGGTAAGTGATTATGTCACGTATCGCTGAGACAAAAACAATAACCACTTAATAAACGTGAACATTTATTCCGAGATTGAGGAAAATTGGATGACATGAGTGACAATGCCAGTACAGTTCTGAATAGTGGTAATCTTCCCCCTTAAATGTTTCTTTGGGAATCAAAACATGAAGTGTGTGCATGTGCCTGAGCAGGCTGCCCAGGGTCTGCCATTCAGTCCTGAAGGCTTAGACCCCTCTTCTTGCCTCGCCTGACAAAATGAAAAGCCTCAGGAAATAAGGTAAAGATAGGGGGGAGAAAGGTGCTTGGGGCTGCACTCTCAAAACCATCTATATTTAATTTTAAAAGTATTTCTATTTTATGTGTAGGGGTGCTTTGTATATATGTATGTATGCTCACCATATGTGTGCCTGGTGTTCATGGAAACGAGAAGAGGGCATCAGATCCCCTGAAATTAGTTACAGGCAGTTGTGAGCCTCCATATGGATGGTGGAAGTTGAATTTGGGGCCTCTGGAAGAGCAGCCAGTCCTCTTAACCACTGACCCATTTCTCCAGCCCCAGACCTTCAACATTTAATTCAAGTAGTTACTAACACAAGCTCAAAGACCTAGTCCATCTGTCCCAAATTATAGTCTCACCAGTGGGAGTGAATTCTGTGGGATTCATATTCTGGGGATTAGAGTTCTGTGTGAGTCATAGCCCCATCAACCTAGAATATATTTTACATAGAAATGTCTTTTTCTGGCTCATTCCCTTCTCTCTGTGTGTTTTTTGCTTTGTTTTGGAGTGCTGATATTCAAGCTTGGGACCTTCTGCATGCTTTGGAGCTAGGCCCCCATCCAGCCTATCAATTCCTTTTTGGTTTTGGTTTTGCTTTTAGAGATGGGATTTGTCTGTGTAGCCTTGGCTGTCCTCCCAAGTTCTGGGTTTAAAAGCATGGGCCCAGATTTTTTTTTCTATCTTTAGCAGATACCAAACCTTCCTCTGCCTACTTACTTACTCACTTATTTCAGCTACATCCTCTCATGACTGAGTTCTGTACATTTGGAAGGTGTTCCATTTGCTGGAGATGATTTTGCTCATCTTTACTCTAATACATGGTTTAAATTTTTAAAATTGCATTTATTGATTTTTGTGATTTTGTGTATATGAGTATGTCTGTGTATTAGGTATGTGTGTGCATGCATGTAGGTATGTGTGTGGAGAGGTAGGTGTGTATGTGTGTGTGTATAGAACTTGCAGGAGTTGGTTCTCTTCTCCCACTTTGATTCTGAGGATCAAACCTAGGCTATCAGGCTTCGTGGCAATGTTTATACATGTTGAGTCATCTCTCTGGCCCTGATAACAACCAATTAAAGCAATTAGGAGAGTTCTTTAGAACTCGTTTTCTATACTTTAAAAAATTCTTATTTCCTCTGGCTTGCAAAGGTACATGCAGATAGGGCACCTCACATACATAAAATAAATAAATAAAACTTTAGCCAGGCATGGTGGTGCATGCCTTTAATCCCAGCACTCAGGAGGCAGAAGCAGGTGGATCACTGTGAGTTCGAGGCCAGCCTGGTCTACATAGAGAGTCCAGGACAGACAAGGCTACACAGAGAAACCCTGTCTTGAAAAACCAAACCAAAATAACAACAACAAAAAAAATCTTATTTGTGGCAAATTGGCATCAAAACCAACCATAATATATAGCATTTCACACTGTAGTTCAGGTTGGCCTAGAACTTACTATGTAGCCCAGGCATCCTCCTGCCTCAGCCTCCTGAGTGCTGAGGTTACAGGTGTAGACTATTACAACTAGTTCTGTAAGGTATAGAAAGGAACAGAGCCACGGGTGTTGCTCTCCTGATCTTTTTTAGCATGAAAGCACAAAGCTGTGTTAGAGGTTCAGTCATGCCAACAGTAAAGAAAGCATGTTACTACAGATATGTGGACTTGGCATCTTTCCTCTTCATTCTAAAAATCTGTGTCCTCCTTGATAATGCCTGCATCCTCATTGTAAGATTGTGGCTGAAAATAAGTTAGTCATATCAAAGGTCTGCAAGGGGTTTGGGGAGATGGCTCAGCGTGTAAAGATGCCTGCCACCAAGCTAATGACTGAGGAACCCTCCTGTTAACACACATAAAATAAATAAATAAGACACAATAAAACTGAGCCTACAAGGCAAGAATCAACAATAGGACCTACTCCTTTTTTAAAAAAGTATTTTTATGTATGAGTATTCCATCAGCATGTACACTTTCATGCCAGAAGAGGGTGCCATATCACATTATAGATGGTTGTGAGCCACCATGTGGTTTCTGGGAATTGAACTCAGGACCTTTGGAAGAACAGGCAGTGTTCTTAACCTCTGAGGCATCGCTCCAGTCCCCTGACCTACTCCTTCTTTCCTTCCATCTTTCACTTCCTCATTTTTCTCCCATTCTCCCGTATTGAACACCTTATGATACAGTGGTGAAATGGGTAAATTTGCACCTGTCCTTAGAGTTTACATCTGATAAATAACAGAAAAACAAAGTAACTATGGCTTGTTATAGTTAAAGTAAATAATTAACTACAGAAGGCTATAGGGGTACACAAAAGTAACTCTTGGGTAGTCATTTCAAAAGTTGCATTTAAGTTGGCACAAAGGATAGATGGGAATTTTGTAGACAAAGAAGTGTATAAGTGGAAAGGATTTAATGAAGGAAAAAATAAAAGGAACAAGTGGTTACAAATGAGATAGCACATCCTGTTAAGGTTTGGACGTTAAGAAGCCATAGTCCAATGGAGAAGTTATGTCTGTATGGAACCCATCCTTCTGTTGTATTCTCATTTCCTGAGGTCCTTTTCCGCTCCCCGGTATCGCTGGTCTTATCTGCTGACCCCAATGCTAATCTTTATCTTTAGGCACTGACGCTGTCTAACTTGACCAGGAGGCAGTACACCATTGGAGAGACAGTGAACTTGATGTCTGTAGATACCCAGAAGCTAATGGATGTGACCAACTACATCCACTTGGTGTGGTCAAGTATTTTACAGATTGCCTTGTCCATCTTCTTCCTGTGGAATGAGTTGGGACCTTCAATCTTAGCAGGTGTTGGCGTAATGATTCTCCTGATCCCAGTTAATGGAGTCCTGGCTGCCAAGAGCAGGAAGATTCAGGTAATGGAATGGTCACCTGTGTGCGTGTAACTCTTTAACATACAAATTCTGACATTTGCCACTAATCCTTGGAGGGAGCTGGGGAAGGGCAAAGCTTATGGAAGACTTTCTACCACTCCAAAATTACCTAGCCTTTTCGATCTTCCCTTTTGGCCTCTGACTGGTTACTTAGTGTATAATTTTCCACCTACCTCTGCTGAGCTTCCTTCAGAAGTGGTTTTTTTTTTTGTTGTTGTTGTTGTTGTTTTACCTTGCTTCTCCATCGTAGGAAAATAAAGCAGCCGTGCAGTCACATGGGTGATCCCAACTTTCAGTTTATGGCCTGACAATCACCCTGCTGTTGCCTGGTGGTTGGCCTCCAGGCAGACAGTCCAAAGCTCCACCAGGAATCACAGATTCACTAGGTGGACTCTCTAGTCATTCACTTGTTTTGCATCCATTTTGTAGCAAATGCTGTGGTAAAACTCTTCATTGCACATTTTACCAAGGGCACAGCAACACATCAGACAAGGGCGCTACTCTCGTGAATATTATATTCTCTTCCCAGGCTGGGGAGATAGCAAGGAAGAGAACTAAGTATGAAATGACAGTGAGTGGGGGGACCTTTTCAATTAGGAGGTCAGAGGAGTTCTCTGTGAGGTGGGCATCTAAAGCCAAGCTCCGAGGGACACCTCCTGACAACGTAGAAGTGAGCCTTGCAATGGAAGAACAACCTGTGGACAGAGAACAGGCAGGCAAAGGGTAAAGGAGGGTAGGTCGGAGCAAGCTTGGTATAGTCAAGGGCCGGAGACAGGGTAGGGATAGAAGAAACAAGAAGAGTTGTGTGAACGCCGTCACTGCACTCCTTCAGATTAAGTGACAGCCGCCGTTTCCCCTAGGGCCCGCCCTCAGCAGCAAACCTGGGCCCTTTCTCCCAGAAGAGTACATTTGGGTTTTGTCTTCCTTTCTCTTGGCAGGTACAAAATATGAAGAACAAAGACAAGCGTTTAAAAATAATGAATGAGATTCTCAGTGGAATTAAGGTAAGAGAAACAAAACAAAACAAACAACAAACAAACAACAAAACCAAAACCAAACAAACACCAAACAGAGGACGTCCTCTGGGTGCAGTGACAGAAAGTGACCATTCAGTGTCATATGGCTCCTGATTCTTGTTTATCCACAAGTCTCCTGTTCCTTCTTCTGTTCCTTCCAGATACTTTCGAAAATTGACTTCTATTTGTTTATCCTAAAGTATTTGTTTTTTTTTTAATATTTATTTATTATGTATACAGTGCTCTGTCTGCATGTACACCTGCAGGCCAGAAGAGGGCACCAGATCTCTAGATGGTTGTGAGCCACCATGTGGTTCCTGGGAATTGAACTCAGGACCTGTGGAAGAACAGTCAGTGCTCTTAACCTCTGAGCCATCTCTCCAGCCCAAAGTATTTGTTTTTATACTTTACTGTAGACATTTTTAAAAATAGATTTTAATTTATTTGACAATTTTATAACAAATATTGATTAAATTTATCCCACCCCCCCACACACACATACCTGCGCACACCATCCCCTCCCGTCCCCTTCTACTCCCTCCGAATCTATTCTTCTAGACACATCCCCCTCTAATTTCCTCTTTTAAGAAACTATATCGCCTGGCTGAGTTCAACTAGGATTGTCTGCATGTACATGAGTGTACAGTTGTTGACTCAAATGGAAATTTACCACTGGCTACACACCTGGAGGGCAATCATTTCCCTTCTCCCAGCAGCCATTAAGTACTAATAGCTCCTGAGCTCACAGCGAGACCTGTGTGCCCTCCCCTACCCACGGGGAAAGGCTGACAGGCTCCATCGCTAGCTAATGGCAGCTGCTGTGAGCTCATGAGTGCAATGTCCGGGTCGTGTGTAGAAAACAGTCCTTTGCCGCACCCTCCCCGTGCTCTGGCTCTTACACTGTTTCTATGCCCTTCCACGATGTTCCCTAGGCCTTGGGGCTAGAAGCACGGTGATTTAGAACCTCCGCTTAGGGCTGAGCACCACACAGTAGCCACTTGCTTGTAGCACTTGGACTGTAGCCTCCCACAAAGAGAAGCTTCTCTGACTAAGGCTGTACCAGTCTATGGGGCTGAATATAAACACTTAGAAGGTAGACTGTCCTGTCCATTTAGCAAAACAACAGTAGTAGGTCCCCCTAAGGCACTGACCTCCACAGATAGTGGTGTTTTGTTTTATTTTTTTAAGAAAATATTTGTTTTATTTTTAGTTCTCTCTTATACTCTCTCTCTCTCTCCCTCCCTCCCTCTGTCTCTCTGTCTGTCTGTCTCTCTCTCTCTCTCTCTCTCTCTCTCTCTCTCTCTGTGTGTGTGTGTGTGTGTGTGTGTGTGCTCGAACATGTGTGCGCATGCATGTGTGCATGTGAATGCAGGTGTCCATGGAGGAGGCCAGGGGTGTCAGATCCCTTGGAATTGTTCCAGTTTCTTCAAGCTCAGATATTCTTTTCTTTTTTTTTTTTCCCCAAGACAAGGTTTCTCTGTGTTATCTTGGCCATCCTGGACTCTCTTTGGAGACCAGGCTGGCCTCGAACACACAGCGATCCATGTGCCTCTGCCTCCCGAGTGCTGGGATTAAAAGCGTGCGCCACCACGCCCGGCCAAGCTCAGATATTCTGTCACCTTGATCCATTCTATTAATGAAACCTTCCACAGAGCTTCTTTCTATCTTTTTCTCTTTTGCCTAAATGGAAACAGCGCTCTACAAAACTAGAATGGCTAGTTCACCTTGATTTACTCAGAAGTTTCTAACCTTTACCATGGGAAGTTCTGGGTCTTGGCAAGTTTACTTGAACAGGCAAGTAGGGCAGTTTGTCAAACAAAAACCAAGTGAAGTATGTGTGCGAAGTGCTTTACATGTAAGGGGCTGTCAATAAATATAAGCTACCTCTCTATAAACAGTCCATAATCTAGATTTCCAGCCCCCAAATGTTTGGTAGCTTCTCCTAAAACGAGGGTGGACCATGTATACTTTTTCAGGCAACAACATGACTTTTGCTCTTCTCTGACCCATTAGATCCTGAAATATTTTGCCTGGGAGCCTTCATTCAAAGAGCAAGTCGACAGCCTTCGGAACAAAGAGCTCAAGAACCTACTGCACTTTGGCCAGCTGCAGACTCTGATGATATTCACCTTACAGTTAACTCCAGTGCTGGTGAGCAGAGGAGGGCCATGGCCTGAGGTCATAGTCTGTTTTTAACAGAGTCCACTTGATCCCCAAAATTCAGGGAATTTGTCCCTCCTTCCTTAAATTCCTGTCTCCATCCCCTCAACCCCAGCTCTACTTCCACCCTTTCCGTACTGCTGGGTGATCTGGCAGCCACGAATGATGGTTCATCATGAATGTGGACTCCAAGAACCATTTGCATAGGAGGACTTGTCTGCTTGGGGGAAGCAATGTGGGTGTGGTCACAGAGACAGAGGACCCAAGCTCTGACTTTAGCAGTCCACTGATGGGCTTTGTCACCTTGGGAGAGATATTATTCCTCTAATGGGATCTAGTTTCTTATAGGTAATATGAAGAGATTGAGTTAATCCCTAACATTCCTTCAACTCTGATACACAGTGTCCCTGAAACTTAGCGCAAGGGTGTTTGGACCGTTTCAATAGTGAGTTCCCTATGATCTTGTTCTTCCTAGGTGTCTGTGATCACATTTTCTGTTTACGTGCTGGTGGATAGCAACAACATTTTGGATGCAGAGAAGGCCTTCACCTCCATCACCCTCTTCAATATCCTACGCTTTCCACTCACCATGCTTCCCATGGTGACCACATCAATTCTTCAGGTACATAGGGACTCCTCAGCTACCTGCTTCATTGCCTTAGGTGCCCATTACTAGCCTGCCGTAACTCACGGGTAGCATCTGCTAAAAAATGTTAAATTAAAAGTCCGTCTGGCTTCTGTTGTTATAAAAACCAAAATCCCAACTGTTTGATTTTACCAGTGAAGACTCAGGAGCCAGATACTGGGGTGAAAACCTGCTAGCTCAGAGAGGCAGAGAAAGCACCCAGCTGACCTTCCTACTCAGCTCATGTCCCAAAAGGAAAAAGCCAAAAAGCCATTAGCTCAGCTGACAGCTCAGGAGGAAAAGGCCAAAAAGCTCAAAGTCAAAGGCTTGCTAGCTCAGCTGATGTCCCAGGAGGAAAACACCAAGAGCTAAAAGTGAAAGAGCGAGCTGAGTGTGCATGTCTGTAATGCCAGTGCTCTGGGAGGCAGAGGCAAGCGGATCCCTGTGAGTTAGAAGGGAGTCCAGGACAGCCAGGACTAAAGAGAGAAACCCTGTTTTGAAAAACAAACAAACAAACAAACAAACAGCTAAAGAGCCAAAAATCCAAAAGCCATTCTTGTCCATGCTGTCTTAAATACCCCTCAACTCAAAGTCCCTCCCACTTTTTAATCCCAGTCAGCTGGTTTCTTGCTTCACGTCTTGACCTAGAGCTAACTTAATTAAATCCTGTGTACATATAGCTCTTGGATTACAGGTGTGTGCTAGGGCTGACCACACCGTAACCACCTGTTTACAATAAACAGAAAGTTCTTGGATTAAAGTTGTGTGTTAAGGGTGCACCATACCAAACAAGAAATAGGTTTTTATAGTTCACAATGGGATCAAATATCTTGCAACAGGTTTCTGGAGATACATGGTTTGATCATAGTAAAATCCTAAACTTGGGGCTGGAGAGATGGCTCATACATCAAGAGCACTGGCTGCTCTTATGTAGATCCTGAGTTCAATTCCCAGCAACCATATGGTGGCTCACAGCCATCTATAACGAGATCTGGTGCCCTCTGCTGGTGTGCAGGTGAACATGCGGGCAAAACGCTGTATACATAGTAAATTAAAAAAAAAAAAATCCTAAGCTCTCTCAGGCCCAGTTTATTTGGCTAACTAAAATGTGGGTTATTGGCCTGCTGGTGCACATGCAGACAGAGCACTGTATACATAATAATAAATAAATCTTTTTTTAAAACCCATGGGTCATCATACTAGCCTCATTCACTTCACAGCAGACAATCTTATAAAGACATTTACTAAGGCTATTATGATTATGGCTGGTCGGAGCCATTTTCCCAGACTAGTTTCTCCCTTGCTCTTCTAAAGCTCTTGAGGTATTGACATAGCATTAAGTAAACAAGGCACAAAAGAAGAGAGAAACAAAAAACAAAAAACAAAACCTCAACTCTGTCTTTGCATGAACCTATGTGGGAATAAGTTTGGGGTCCTCAAGCTGACTCCAGTAAACATCGTATAGCTGGAAGCAGTGTCTTAGTTCTGGGAACTGGCCACATAGTC
The DNA here is from genome assembly GCF_964271855.1 of Acomys minous. Lineage (NCBI taxonomy): Eukaryota > Metazoa > Chordata > Mammalia > Rodentia > Muridae > Acomys > Acomys minous. The sequence continues at coordinate 17,050,147 of NC_140484.1, read as the reverse complement.
TCCATGGACTAGACCTTAAGAGGGAGTCCTAAGGGCAGATGAGAGATGGATGCCAAGCCCAGAATGTTGAGGTATGGTGCTGCCCTGCTGTCATTTGAGAGGTAGCCAGGTTCAGACACAGCTCTGGCTGCAAAGACTGAGATCAAAGTGAAGGCCTTCCTGTCTTAGAGGGAATAAGGAACGGGTAGCCAGCTCGGCCAGCGAGAGAACAGCACTCTCTTTTTGGGTGTAGTTTATTGCAGACACAGCAAAGGTAAGATCAGTGACCGGGTACTGATCCATGAAGCAGCTGAACAGTTCAGCCTTCATACTTCACCATAGGCTGGATGTCTGTGAGACACAGCCTCATGGCAGCTCTCCTAGAAGACAGGAAGAGCAACGGAAAGCATCCATACTGGTGCGCCCTGAAACCTCCCGAGTCCACACCTTCTGGCTACTTCAGAGTGTTCCATACTTAGACCCCCCCTGAAGCTTAGTCTTTGGCCCAGTTCCTCTATAAAGGACGCTGTAATAGACCAGCTACAATACTGGATAGTTCATCGAGGCCTAGACTCAGTTAAATAGGGGCAAGACTAGGGCCCAGTTACCAGAAGTAGATATTAAGTGAGGGTTCTGTCATAGAAGGTGGTAGACAGTTTCTGGAAATAAGACCAAAGTTTGGAGAGAAATAGCAGCAGAGTTGAATTACCTGAGTCTCTGAAAGCTGAAATGCTGTCTTTATATAGTTCTGTCTAGTGTAGGATGCTTGCAGGGCTGAGGTTTAGGGGGATGGTTTGCAGGGCTGAGGTCTAGGGGGATGGTTTGCAGGGCTGAGGTCTAGGGGGATGGTTTGCAGGGCTGAGGTATGGTTGAGCCTGTGGTAGTGGTCAAGAGGTTCCAAGTCATGGCTAATGACAAAGTCAAAATCCTTTCCCGGCTTGTGTGTGTGTGTGTGTTTAATTTACTTTTGTTTTATGTGCATTGGGTTTTGCTTGTATGTACCTCTGTGTGAGGGTGTCATATAGCCTAGAAAAGGCGCTACAGTTGTGAGCTGCCCTGTGGGTGCTGGGAATTGAACCCAGATCCTCTGGGAGACCAGTCACTGCTCTTAACCTCTGAGCCATCACTCCTGCGCTCCCCCTGCTTGTGTTTTGTAGTGAATTTCTTTTTCTTCCCCTTAGTTGTATTTCCATAAGGCCAATGGTTTGTTGCTTTTTGTTTTTTTTTTACATAACGTTTTCATTCATTCTTTTAAAACTTCGTGCAGGAGATTTTGAGCATATCCTTTCCCCTCCCCCAATTCCTTCCAGATTCTCTCCCCTCTCCCTACCCACCCAACTTCATGAAAAACCAAACCAAAACCACAACAAAATCCACAGGCTGCAGTTTGTGTTGGCTGTATTACTGAAGTTTCTTATTCCTGAGTTCTTCTGTCTCCTCTAGGCCAGTGTTTCTGTAGAGCGGATAGAGAAATACCTGGGAGGAGACGATGTGGATACATCTGCCATTCACCGTGTCTGCAATTTTGGTAAGCAAATTTGGAAATTATTTCCACAAATTATTCGCAGTGCTGGCACCAGACTATTTATAGGCCGAGCTTAACCACAGCAGCTAATTAGCCTTGTATAATAAGCGATGCAAATTATGTTCTCAACTAAAGGAAAGTGCTTCACCAGAGTTCTGAGCCAGACACAGTTAGCTATTCTGAGATAAGCAGGGACTCCTGCAAGGGACCCAGAAGACAGAAATCAGACTGAAGCCAAGTGTGTGTGGGGGGATTGGGAAGGTAGCTTGGGGTGACAGAACACATGGGTTCTGAATCGGAAGCCATCCATAGCCACACTAAACAGTGGTTCTGGAGTCCAAAATGGCGAGGGCTCAAATAAGAGCATAGAGCTCACACAGAATAGAGGACAGCCAGGGATGGCGTGGGGTGCTGGGGGCGGGGGGGGGGGGGGAGAAGAGGGGGAGGGGGAAGGTGGGAGGTGCTAGGTTGGGGCTGGGAGTGGCTGTGGCATCTAGAGGTCAGCAGAACCTGAGAGCTCAGGTTTAGGTTCATTGTCCCCTGCTGGGATAAGCTCAGCACCTTAAACAAAACAAAACAAAACAGAGGTGATTTCAGGGGCTGGTAGATGACTCTGAGACCGTGTGCTGAGGAAAGGCAGGTGGTCACATGAGGGCCGACATGTAACTAAAAAGAGAGGCCTTTCCCCCCTTTTTCCATAGATAAAGCCGTGCAGTTTTCAGAGGCCTCTTTTACTTGGGACCCGGATGTGGAAGCCACAATCCGAGAGTGAGTTCTTCCCCCTTTTCTGGCTCTTCTTTAGGACCCCCTTCCCCTGCCCTTTCTCAGAAGAGTCTGTGCAGTGCACCACTAGGAAAGGCTGTCGGTTGCGTTCGCACGGACACTAGATTAGGCTCGGCCTTGGAGGGATGTGCTGAGCGTAGGAACCCGAGCCTTTCCTTGTGGCTTTATTCTCTGTCTGCATTCATGCTGCAAGTCTTTAAGAATCAATGAAGATACTTGTTCCTCCAGATAATAGGTGGAGAAAGTGCAGGTCCTGAACTTTAGAGTTCAGCTTTTCTCCTCAGACTAGACTATTGCTATAGATTTCAGAGCTGGGTAGGACAGTGCACACCTGCAGTCTTAGCAGCCATGAGCCTCAGACTAGAGGAGCATGAGTTTGAGGCCAGTCTGGGATGTCTGTGAGACTCTGTCTTCAAAAAAAGCGCCACTGTAGGCTACTCCCATTCAGTTGTGACTACACAGAGCAGCTGTAAAGCGACCCATTCTCATGAACATACCGGGCGCCTGTCAAGCCCTCCCCATTTTGGATTCCAGATCCTCTGTTTCCTCTGGCTATGGATAACTTCCAATCCAGACCCCAAGCAAAGAACTCCATGACTTCCCACCCTTCTCTTCTGTTCCTGTAGCCTTCAGATGCATGCTGGGGTCGGCACCAGGACCAGTCAGGGCAAAAGCCGCTGTTCTAACCCTCCCAGCCTTGAAGCTTTCCTTTGTAGAGAGAAAAGAGGTGACAGTTGCCACTTGACTGCTGCAGTGCAGAACTGGCTCGGAGAGACTGTGTGGCAGGGTCCTGATGTTCTAAGTGCCTTAGCAACACAAAGTGTCAAGCTGGCACAAAGAGTTCCTGGAATTCTAGCCCAGTGTAGACCCCATCCCCATGTGAGAAGTCAGGGTTAGCGTTAGGGAAGGAAATTCCCCTTCGGGGAGTATCACTTGTGGAATAAATTAGCCTGAGAAACATTAAGTAGCAAGTTTAGTGTAGAGGCAAAATCCAACTCTGCTACTTTAAAAGCAAAACCTTAGTTGGGAAGTGAGAAAGTGACCTTTCAAAACTGCCCAGCCCAGCAGTGGCCAAGCTGAGACCTGAACAGAATCAGGTGTTGTAGGTGCCTGAGCAGCGGTTGCTCAACAGCTGGTCCTGTGAGACCTTTTTCCCCTTGGAGAACTCTTGCTGTTGCAAATGCACCTTTGACATGAACTCATTTGATGCGTTTGATAACTAGGGCTCATTCTTCGGCTCTTAGAACTTAACAGTAATAAAGACGCACCTTGGAGCCAGGTGTGGTGGCGCTCACCTTTAATCCCAGCACTCGGGAGGCAGAGGCAGGCAGATCTCTGTGAATTCAAGGCCAGCCTAGTCTACAAAGTGAGTCGAGAACAGCTAGGATTACAAGAGAAACCCTGTCTCGAATCATCCATGGCAAAATTTCTGGTCTTGAGGGGAGAGTTATCTAAACACAGATTTCATAAAGAGTCAGAGGAGTGCCTCGAACTATGACCGCCCCCAACCCATGTCCTTCAGAAACATTTCTCTCTTTCAGTGTGAACCTGGATATAAAGCCAGGCCAATTGGTGGCTGTGGTGGGCACTGTAGGCTCTGGGAAATCCTCTCTGATATCAGCCATGCTGGGAGAAATGGAAAACGTCCATGGGCACATCACCATCAAGGTGAGTGGAGACGGAACGGAGAAGCCTTCTGACCCTAGATGTTTCCTCCTCTGGGTCCTGGAGACATCTGATGCAATTGTGACTGCAGATCTCTCCCTCACCCCAGTCTTACACACTCAGACTCTGGGAGTGGGACCTAAGGGTCTGCAGTTTTAATGAGCCAACCATGTGATTCTTACATGCATACCAAGGTATTGAAACTGTTGGCTGGAGATGTCTTCCTTCTGAGTACAGGCAATTCTGCTGTAAATATATGTGTGAGTGGGAACCTTACATCTACAAAACTGTGCAATAAAAGTAAAAGGACCTAGGAAAAAGCTGTTATAGGTTACTAAAACCTTGTAGGGCTGCAGAGATGGCGCAACAGTTAAGAGCGCTCGCTGCTCTTCCAGAGGTCTGAGTTTGGTTCCCAGCACCCACATGGTGCCTCACAAACATCTGTATCTCCAGCTCCAGGGGGTCCAGTACTCTTTTCTGGCCTCTCTGAACACAAGACATATATGTGGTATACATACACACATGCAGGCAAAACAGTTAAACCCAGATAAAATAAACCTTTAAACAGTAACAAACAACTTTGTAACCAGAGTGCCAACAACAAACAGTAATTGAATCCATCACGGCTGTAAAATCAACACTGACGTTTGTACCTAAGGCCTCCCACCATCCTCCCTCCCAATGATGGGAACAGAGCTGGGGTCCTTTTATAAACTAGGCAAATGCTCTGCGTCTTTGAGCTATTTTCCAGCTATGTGTTTGCTTTAACACCTCTCGTGTGTGTGTGTGTGTGTGTGTGTGTGTGTGTGTGACAGCGTGCATGTCCAGGTCACAAGATAACTCTGTTTTTGTTCACTGCTGACCACATGCCTGCAGAAGGCACTCAGCTGTCCCCACTTCCCAGTTCCCCATAGGAGCACTGATAGCACTTACACACACTGCTATGTCGAGCTTTACATGGGTTTTGGGGACAAGCCATCTCCACCGGTCCCCTTTCTCCTGCGTTTGATTTTTATGCACATTGTAGCCTGCCTCATTCCATAGCCCAAGCTGGCCTTGAGCTTGTGATCCACTCCCTCCGACTCCTGAGTAGCTTCCATTATAGGCTTGTGTCACAAAGCCCAAATCACCTCTTTCTTTGAGAGCTGGATCTTTAGAGGCAGTTCCTCAAATACAATATTAAGTTTGTTTTGTCCACTTATTTATTTGAAAACAGAGGGAAGTGATTTCATGGCATTTTCATCAATTCTCTGAACTTCTCCAGAGTTAAATTTATAGGAAATTATAAGCACATTTCAATCATTAAACAGCCACCAATTGGACCATGAAGAACTTTTCAGCCCCTTCTAAGGCTTCCTTTTTAATTATGAGGAAGTTTGCACTGGATTGCTTTACATTAACCTGCTTGGAAAAATTTCAAGAAACATTTCTTCTTCTACAGTGTTCTGCCTTATTTACCAATCTCCAATGAGGCAATGAATGCGCATTTAAAAAAACATGCTATAGCGGAGAGGACTGCAGATTTAACTTTGTCCTTTAACTCCTCTCAGGAAACTTTTTATTGCTGACTTACAGTTCAGTTATTTCTCAAACAGGCATTCGTCCGTCTTCATCCTTTCGGTGTGATAATTTTAGCCCCTTAGGCTTTTCTTCTTACGGTGTCATTTGAAAGAATTGACATTGGATTAGTTCTCATCAAGTCAATGGATTTGATTAATACCCTGCTCTCCTAGAGGCTTCTGATTTTCAGGATGATGGCAGGAAAGGGATAGTATAAAAGGGCATGCAGAGAAGAAGATGCTGGGTCTTATTTCCCGGGCATCATATTAGGAAACACCAGATGCTTAGGAGGCCTGACGTATAGCTCTTCAAACAAAAGCTTTTCTTGTTCCTTGCCATTCTTGGCTCTAAGCGCGACTGTCTGATGGTCTGGTCCTTCCCGTCCAGGGCACCATAGCCTATGTCCCTCAGCAGTCCTGGATTCAGAATGGGACCATCAAAGACAACATCCTTTTTGGATCCGAATTCAACGAAAAGAGATACCAGCAAGTCCTTGAAGCTTGTGCTCTCCTTCCAGACTTGGAAATATTGCCTGGGGGAGACATGGCTGAGATTGGAGAGAAGGTACTTGGGGCAAGGAACCTTGTAAAGAAATAATTGTAGTAGCGGGGCGTGGTGGCGAACGCCTTTAATCCCAGCATGCGGGAGGCAGAGGCAGGCGGGTCTGCAAAGCAAGTCCAGGACAGCCAGCTACACAGAGAAACCCCGTCTCAAAGAAAGAAAAAGAAAAAGGAAAAAAGAAAAAGAAAAAAGAAATAATTGTAGAAAAACAATGAGGACGGTAGTGGGAAAGCATGTTGATAAATCATGGTCATCACGAACACACAAAACATGTTTGTACAGCTGCATACTTTATATAAATAACTCCATTTTAAAATGTGTTTTGAGTCATGATCTAACTATGTAGTATTGCCTTGACTGGTCTGGAGCTTGGTATGTAGTCTGGCCTCAAATTCACAGAGATCCGCTTGTCTCTGCTATCCAGGATTACAGGCCTCTGCCACCAGAACTGGACTCCAGTTTTTTAAACTTTGTATCTGCAAACACAAGGATTTATAATCTGAGTCAAAGGTAATAAGGCAAAGGGACCAAGAGGCTAAGTTTATTATACTAGCCTAGAGTTGGCTTGTACTGTTAAATGCCTTGAATAATAGTTGATTTAAATAACTATATTATATCCACTGGCTACATATACTATAATTTATTTCAAATTTTGTTGTTTTGATGTTGATGATGATGATGATGTTTCTGAGACAGAGTTTCACTGTGTAGCCTTGGCTGTCTTGGAACTCACTTTGTAGACCTGGCTGGTCTGAACACAAAGATCAGCTTGCCTCTGGCTCTCTGAGTGCTGGGCTAGAAATATTTGATGACTACATGTTTAAAATATTTTAACCTTTCTTCTTTTTTAAAAAAAATGAATATAATAATCTCCTACGGGCAAGGATCCTGAGGCACTAGAAGATGAGTGAAAATACAGTTCCTTTAAGTCAGAATTCACTGGCTGAGTGACAGATGCTCTGCCCTAATGTTTGCCCTGCTTGTTCCCAGAAAGTGTCAGAAGTAGTAAACACGCAACTGCGTGGTAGAAAAGTTGGTAAAGTTATCTATCTGAGTAGAAGTTACTTGTTTATATGAAGAAACACAACATGTTTAAGCCCTTAATACCTTACTGTGGCAAATGTCTTCTTTTCAGCCTCCTTGGCAGGCTGTGTGACGGGAGCAGAGACTGTTAATAGACATTATTTTCTCCTTCAGGGTATAAATCTCAGTGGCGGTCAGAAGCAGCGAGTCAGCCTGGCCAGGGCCGTCTATCAAAACGCAGACATCTATATTCTAGACGACCCCCTGTCGGCGGTGGATGCTCATGTGGGATCGCACATTTTCAATAAGGTTGTGGGCCCCAGGGGCCTGTTGAATGGCAAGGTAAGAAGTTATTCCATGATGAAGGCAGGAGGGGAGGACTTGGTGTGTTGTCATACACATCTTCCAGAACAGTCATGTCCCGAAGAAGATTTTCTTATCTACCTTACTTTATTATCTGATTATTAGGAAGAGTATCTTAGCTATCTCCTGGACAGACTAATCTTAGTGTGTCTGTTATAAAGTCATGGGCCTACTCTGAAACTGATTGTAAGAGCCTTTCTCTGATGTTGTGATACTGAGCCTCTCAGAGGACATACTGGGGAAAAATTTAGACCTGAAGTTATAATAAGAAATATCCTTATCCCTCTGTTGCTAAGGGCATTTTCCTTAGCAACAGGCAGGGAGAGTCTACCTATATTTGACTTGAGGAGCTCATGTGTCGGGTCAACCTCATTGACACTATAGGATGGCCACACGAGCAGACCCACGAATCTAACAGTCCCGTTTCACACACAGGGTAATGTTCTAAGATTGGATGATGGAAACAGAAAGTAAAGTAAAACGAACCAAGTGGTTGGAGCTGCAATTCTGAAGCAAAGCCCCCGTATGAATTGACAAGCCTATTTTCCTCTTTTTAGGGCAATCCAGGGAAGATGGTGGGCATGGAATGATCAAAGCAATTTAATATTATTTTTTACAGACTAGAATCTTGGTTACTCATGGCATTCACTTCCTTCCCCAAGTGGATGAGATTGTAGTTCTGGGGAATGGCACCATCTTAGAGAAAGGACCCTATCATGATCTGTTGGACAAGAAGGGGGTGTTTGCCAAGAATCTGAAGACATTCATGAAGCATTCAGGGCCTGAAGGAGAGGCCACAGGTGTGTAAGCAGGGTCGGATGGAACTTGGGGTCCTAGTGGGATGATAAACTCATCTCTATATCCTGTTGAAAATTGTTAATATTTAATATTGATTTATTATTTTAATAAATCAGTGGTTACTCCAAATAACCACACAGAGAGACTAGGATCTATTTAATTAGCCTAGAGCACAATGCTGAGCAATAATTACTCCATCCTAAACCTCCAAGCTAGTATAGCTTCCTCCCATTCAGATTTCCCACATTATACTTGCTTTTTATTCATCTCCTGGGTCCAGCTCATTTCCCTTGGTGTTTCCTGGTTCTCTCCAGGTGCATCCCTTCTGTCCTTCCTGCTCTTTCTCCTCCTCTAACTGGACCAGGATGTCCTACCCCATTCTCTATTATTGCTCAGCATTGGCTAGTTGGCTGTTATTGGCAATACAGAGAACAAATGGTAGCATGTTTACACAAACTTGAGACAGGAGGTACTTAGAATAAACTTCACAATGCAATGTCCAGATTAAAACCAGATAGTGGGGTAGAAAATTCAGCATTTGAATGAACAAGGGTAAACTGTATACGGTCCAGAAGAATGTTACACCAACAATATCCTGAACTGTTTAGTATCCAGTGAACTACATTTGGAGCTGAATTGTCCAGAGATTCAAATTCCATTCTTCTGTGTTCTGGGTCTCTGTAAAGAAACATAGAGTGGCACTTTCTACTCTGCTGCCTCTGACATACAATCAAAAGACACGCCAGAGTGTACAACTGAGTGTTTGAATGAATAGCCCCTATGGAGGGGATAATGGCCCCACTTGTAGAGGCGCAAGACTCCTGGTTACTCAAGTTACACACCTTCCCCAACTACTTCAAATTCATTAGACCCTGGACAGCATCACAGGATGGTAAGGTTAATAATCCTTAGCTAAAGAATATTGGTTAATACATTAAAATTTTATTTGGAAGCTGGAGAGGTGGCTGAGAGGTCGCAAGTACTGGCTGCTCTTCCAAAGGTCCAGAGTTCAATTCCTAGCAACTACATGGTGGCTTACAACCATCTATGAGATCTGGTGCCCTCTTCTGGTGTGCAGGCCTACATGCAGGCAGAACACTGTACACATAATAAATAAATAAATAAATTTTACTATATATTGAACCAGGAAAAAACCAAGCAATTGCATATAGTCTCATATATGCAAAGTATAGCTGTCGTGAGTTGAGGGAAGGAAGAACCTCAAGGAGACAAGTTTTGAGATTTTCCAGATGCTTTATTAGTCACACATTCATGACACTTCACTCAGACATCCCGATACCTCTCCTAGTCTGCTGAGTACAGCTGTATCCTGATCAATGGCTTCATAGGTAAGGCTCCTGATCTGTCCTGGTGCACTGAGTGGTCCACAGTGGGCTTTCTTCTCTAGGCCCAGGTCTGGTCTGGTCTCAACCGGTCTTTGGACTTGGGGATGTGTGTCCAACTTGATCAGCACAGTGGCATGGTCTTAGTTGGTAAACATCACGGCCAGCCTGAAGTGGTCTTGTACTCAGCTTATATACCCTATCTATGTTGGGAGGAGTTGTGCCCCTTCTTAGCCAATGAGGTATTGGGTTTTGTCATTCATTTTACATTATGCTCATCGTTATGTTCAGCTGGACAACTTATGTCCTTTCTTGTCATGGCAAGCGCACTGTTTCACTCATCACTACCAATAGATGTCCTTTTCCTACACTTTCTCCTCTCTGTTTTACATGTTCCCTACATTCCATCCCCTGGGCCTTCGAGTCAGCTAAGGCTGGGCCGGAGGTCCACTAGGTCTTGCAGGACAGGGATTTACAATTGCAAGTTTCCTCATTCTTTGTGGGGGCGAGAACGAGATTTAACAAGTCTTCCATGTAACTCACTCCAGGTTAGATGAGCATTAAGTTGGACTATACATCCTTTACTAGAGGGTTTTAGTAACCTCCGTGCAGCAAAGGACTGTAAGGTTTTACAATCATAAGGGCCATGGGAGCTGTTCTGGTATACCAGTCCCCTTCCACTAAGGCAAAGGAAGTATCAGGTGCATGTATCAACAGCGAAAAACATAAAGCATATTGGAAATGAGATCCTTCATCTATCTATCTATCTATCTATAGCCAATAAGGAAGTGATACATGCTCTAGCTTGGGTAAATGGCATTCTCTATAGTAAGTGCTGAGAGTTGAAAGGTCTGTGAAATATCAGGCGGTGGGTTAGTCCCACCAGAAGATCCTCATCCTGAGGGCCCTTCAAATGGCACATTGCATGTTTAGAGGCACAAAAATATACAAGTACTAGAGCCACGCCATCTATTTCTACATACTTTAACAAATATATTACTAAGTCCACTATAGTGTTTAATAATAAAGCATTTATAGAAGAAACTTTGAGCAACATGTGTGGTACCCAGGTTCCACTCACATCCTGAGTCCCAGCCTCTTGATCTCCTCTTTGAGACTTTTAGTCAAGGAATCCTTTTCATATTTTCTGCAAATAATCAGAAAAAGATTAAAGATAACACAAATATAAAAAAATAAAGGAAAACCCCGAAGTAGTCTTTCAACCAATGCCACCATGAATATATTGGTGTACATACAAAATAGAATCTAGCCAGTCTACCTAGGGTACCCCAAATGGAGAATTTGGTAATTTTCTGGTTCCAATCCTTATGTATTTAAGTGTTGGATTCTAACAGACCTACAAGATTATGTAGATCTGTGTTTGCCCCTCTGAGAATGGACTCCTAAGTGAGGATGTAATGATGGTTGGCCTGAAATTGTTGTTCATTATGTGTGGCTGTGTTCAGTATTTCCTGTGCCCTCTGCATAAAGTTCGTATAGTGATCAGATTCTAATTCAAAGTCAACCATGCTATCGGATGTGAAGTAGTTTTTGTTCCATAGTTAGTGTTGTCATCATGGTTATGGTATTAGCTATGGCTTGGGAGCAGTCGCCCCAAATATAGCAACCTTGTTTAGTGATGTTAAAGTAGATAGAGGTTGTGCGGAAATATTTCCCATTTAGGTGATTACACAGAATCATGGTTTGTGGTCTAGAGGCGCAAACGAGGAAGTTGTAGTTACCCAAGTCCAAAACCGTGTCAGTAGGCTGTGACTTGGCTAACTTCATGTTAGGCGTGGGTGGGTATAGATAAGTGTTAAATCCAAGCTTGAGGGTCTGATAGAATGGGATATATGCACGGGAATTAGTGGCGTTTGTATCTGTCCCCAGGAAATGATCAGTGGGTCTTACGGGTATTACATACTTACCATCCAATACCTGTGGTGTTGCTTTAGCATGGTATGCTGTTTATGTGTTGTAAAGGAAAACTTGAATTAAGTGTAATTCACATATGCCATCTGTACAATATGATCCTTTTTCAGGGTCCAGTATAACTTGAAATTGGGGGGTTCTTCAGCCTAATCCTGTAGTAGTGTTGTTAATTCTATTTCTAAGCAAGTCAAATTATTTCTGTACATCTGACACATAATCAAATTGTGATTTGAAGTAATTAAATTTAAAGGCTTGTTGTATTCTTGGTGATAAGTTTTTTGGAATATGCCCAGTTCTGTGTGAATGGTATTAACCATAACTTGCAAGGAATCCAGTGAAACTGCGTGTAGGGCCTGAGCTATGGACTTTGATAGAGTTTGCAAATGGTAGATTTCAGCCTTAGTTGGTACAAGCATAGCAGCTGGTGATCCCACACCAGCAAGGCCTTCTGAGAGTGCTCTTGCCATGAAGGCTACAAGTGCTAAGAACTGTAAAGGTTTCCTGCCAACTTTCCCTGGTGAGGACTATTGGAATGCAGAGTCACAATAATCATCATTCCAATAGGATCTTGATGGTTTAAAGGCCGGAAGAGCCAAGTTGAGTTGAAATTTCCTCAGTCTAGGTATGAGTACTAGACTAACTGATAAAGTCATGTCTGGTATCATAAATGGTGCTGATTTAAGGGTTGGTTCACCAGGAGGGGATTTACCATCCCCTGGAATAGTGGGCTGTCATGAACTTGATTGTATGGTTCGGGCCGTCATGTGTCCATAGCAGTGAACCTCTGTCCACCAGAAATGGGTTGAGTGAGCTGATTTCTTGCTGTCAGTTCTAGACATGGATAAAAACAATATTTGGTCCCACGTGTCTCCAGTTATGCCCTATTGTGGATTTGGTAGCAATTAGAAAAAATAATAAGGCAAGTTAGTATGGTGGATGGTATGGCATTATTTTGTTTGATAGACCATGACTTCCACCAATATATGTATCTGTTAGACAGGTCTGGGATTTTATATTGAACCTTAATAGACTGTAGTCGAACTGGTCAAGCTAGCATTGATAGGACATGGGACTGTAATATCAGTTTAACATATGTAAACTTAAGCCATCCAGTAAAGTTGGATGCTGGTGTAGTGTAGGTTGGAACTGTTCCACTCAATTTGTTAGTGCCAATACAGGGAATGTGATATATTTTTTCAGGGATGGTCTTAGTCCCAAAGGTTGCATCTATATCCCATGGCATGGAAAAGTCTAATCTGTGAGAGTACCAAATGTAGTGTCACAAATTGGCATTGTGGTTGATAATTGTGTGCACATCATCAGGTCATGTTGTACACCAGTTATGAACAGCGCCATTGTGTAGATATAGGGTAAAATAGCCCATAGTCTGGGTAAAAGAAGGAGGCCTGACTGTTTGTATCAGTGGTTTATATCCTAGTTGGCATCTGGTTCCTGTCTTCCTAGCATTAAATGATGGGGCCTCAACATTAAGAGGCCAATGGTGCATAGTTTTATTAAAGAAAATGGGAATTCTGGTGTAGCTAAAAAATCAAAGTGTCTGAGACTTTAGATATCCCAGTCATCTTAGCTACAGCTGACATATTTCAATTCTCAGACCATAATCCAATGTATGCTGTGTCAATTAAAGTATCTGAAACATTTTGAAACACGGGACTCCCTAGGGATGGGATTGGATCCTTCAAGGGAATCAGACCTTGGTTTAAGGACCTGGAAATGCAATTCCATGCCAAATTAAACCAAGTCCTGCCTGTTTGTGCATACAGCGCAACTAGAAAGCACTTACGTGTCTTGGTCTGGTGTGTGCATTGAATCTGGGCTGTTTTTTTTTCCCCTTAAATTAGTCTGCCATGGTTGTGGTAATATATCTGTAAGGACTAAAGGTTGTCTGTAATGTTCAACACCCAATGCTAAGGTATGCAACCGTTCATTCAAAGAAGGAAAGGTTTTGTTTATTACTCCAGTAGACTCATTGGTAAATGGATAATAGGTCGAATTACCATACCAGGGTAAAGTTGGGAAATCAGAAACACATAGCCAATTAGTTATATTATGTGTCATTAAGAAATTTGTCAAAATGTGATTGTAAATCTATGGGGCATCTGTTTCCCCAAAGTTTGGGCAGTGGTGGGATACCTTTTACAATTGCCAAGGGTGTTTTGAAACCAGGCCATGTTGTCCAATTCATGGGTTCTCATGGGTTAATTGTTGCTCTGTATGCTTGTGAAACAGTGGTATTAGCAATACTATCAACACCATCCTCATCATAATCGCATGAGGCATCATAGTCATGATGCTCCAGCTCCTCCATTGTGAACGAGGTTTCATTGTATTGGAAGCCAGGTTCTTCTAACCCATTGTTAAGCAATGAAGCCAAGAAAAGTCTAGGAATGTGGACTTAATAGCTAAATCACAGTGAAAGGTTGGTTCTGAATCTGCTCCAATAATAAAGGTATTATACCCATTAGACATTTTTTTAAAAATTTATTTATTTATTATATATGAGTACTCTATCTGCATGTGCACCTGCAGGCCAGAAGAGGGCATCAGATGACACTATAGATGGTTGTGAGCCACCATGTGGTTGCTGGGAATTGAACTCAGGACCTCTGGAAGAGCAGACAGTGCTCTTAACCACTGAGCCATTTCTCCCGCTCCCCATTAGACATTTTTTAACATGCTATACCTAATATTGAAGGGTCTTCTCCAGTGGTTGTTAAATATAGCCCTGGTATTTGATGCATTGATCCATAGTTCATTCAGATGACATTTGAGAGGATTATGTTCATGAATGGTAGTATTGTCAGCATCATCAGCTGTTAGCATATAAGCCTTATTAGGGTGTCCAACTTGATCAGCACAGTGGTGTGGTCTTAGTTGGTAAACATCATGGCCAGCCTGAAGTGGTCTTGTACTCAGCTTATATACCCTATCTTTTTGGGAGAATTTGTACCCCTTCTTAGCCAATGAGGTATTGAGTTTTGTCACTTAGTTTACATTATGCTTAGTGTTTTGCCACAGAGGAGCAGATTCTGGGGATCTTCTTTGCCATTTCCACAGGGGCTGCGCTGTATTTTATACCTTGTTTCATTTTCGGGTTCTTTCAGTTAAGAAAAGTATCTTGAATTGCTTGAATTTTAAGATTCGTGTTTATAATTTACAATAATTTCTTTAGTCTGTTCTGCTAAATCAGAACCAATGGTGACCACTCTTTATTCCATAATCTTTACAAGTTTTTCTTCCTGCAGGGTCACAGCAGGTGAAGCATAGTAACCCAATGTTTTAGAAACAAGACACAGGATGTCTGCCTAGGAACCTTCCTGGATTGGTAGAGGGCAGGCCTCATGTGCATGAAGCTGGGTTCAAGCCCCAGGACAGAAGACAGTAAAGTACAGTAAAAAGATGTCATGCCCAGTCTCTGTTGATTGAATGATAATAATAAACAGCAGATTTCACAGTAAAGAAAAGTTTTTTTCTGCTCCAAAGGAACTCAGAAAGTGCTGGAAGTTTCCCTTCCTTTTGACAATTCTCTTCCCGTGGATAGTTAAGCCCTCCCTTCTTTCTCCTAGTGTTTCTCAATGAGAATCTGTACTAATTAACTGGCATTTCTGGGGCTAAATATTCTAACCTGCGCATATATCAGAGCTCTCCTGATAAACAATACACAGGAGTGCTTTGCTCTGCTTTTTCATAGTGTCATGAGTCCTGTGTTATTTCCTGACTTCTAACATGTCTGTCTCCTTAGTCAATGATGGCAGTGAGGAAGAAGATGACGACTGTGGGCTGATACCAACTGTGGAGGAAATCCCTGAGGATGCAGCTTCCCTGACCATGAAAAGAGAAAACAGCCTTCGCCGAACACTGAGCCGCAGGTAGCCCGTGTATTCAGTCGGCAGCTCTTACTGCTTCCTTAGTTGTTCTTGGTCTTTCTTGGTTCTACGTGGACTGTTTCTGAGAGCACAGATGTTCTGAATACTCAGCTGCTCCTGTTTCCTTGGGTGGGTGGGGGAAGGGCTAGGGCTGTGGCCGATTACTAGCCCTCAGCTCTGCATGCACTTTGATGCCAGCAGAGTGGGTGTGACACCTGACACCAGCAGAAGGAGTGTGACACCTGCTTGTACGAAGACCCTTGGCAAGTGTCTACATACTCAAAGGTGTTTCCATTCTCTGCCTCAGATCTAGGTCCAGTGGCAGGCATGTGAAGTCCCTCAAAAACTCCTTGAAAACTAAGAATGCGAATGCCTTGAAGAAAGAGGAGGACCTAGTGAAAGGACAAAAACTAATTAAGAAGGAGTTTGTGGAAACCGGGAAGGTAACAGCGCACACACAAAGTACTACTTGAGCACATAAGGCTTGGAATCGGAAAACAGTTTAGAAATCAGTTGTCTTAAACACACATCTACTGGAACAATGTGTTCTATTCCTTTGCAAATATTCAAATGCATTATTTCAATGAAGGCAGAGACAGGCTTTCTAGAAAGCCATGTCTTTATGGCGGAGAATGTTTCATTCTCTTCTGCTGCATGGAGAATGATGGAATTGCTTTGATGTGTAAGTCTAGGAGCTAAGAAACACCAGTATATCAGAGCCAGGGCTCACAACTCATGTTAAGGTAACTTAAAACCACAAATTTCAAGGTCTTAGTACATTATGGCCTTTCTAACGCAATTTTCTGTATTTTTTCATCACATTTAAATGCTGATTAATAACCTGGTAGCTATTGACTGTGTACCATACTTAGTATCGACCTATTATCCTGACCCAGTATAGAAATGGTTATTACAGACTATTAAATTTTGCTACCCACTCTTTCAGGGGACATCACTCCTTGACTTAGCCAAAGCATTATGACCAAAAGCAACTTGGGAAGAAGGGGTTTATTGTATCTTACACTTACAGGTCACAGTTTATCATTTAGGGAAATCAAGGCAGGAACTCTCGCAGAAGCCATGGAGGACAGTTGCTTACTGGCTTGGTCTTCATGTCTTACTCAGCTTTCTTACAGCATCCAGGTCCAGCAGCAGAGGGATGGTACCGCCCATAGTGACCTGAACCCTGTATCAATCATAATCAAAAAAGACACACCATAAGCTGGTGGGAACATTTTTTTCAACTGAGGTCCCCTCTTCCTAACCTCTGTCAAGTTGTAAAAACAAAAACAAAAACAAAACAAAACAAAAAAAACAAACCTTAGGCAGCACAGTCCTCCTTATGATCTCTGTAATTCCTTAGCCAAAGCCCTTAGGGATCATATTGATGGTTTTTTGGTTGGTTGGGTTTTTTTTTTTTTTTTGCAGGTAAAGTTCACCATCTACCTGAAATATCTACGAGCAGTAGGATGGAGTTCAATATCCTGTATCATCTTTATCTATGGATTGAGTTACATTGCTTTTATTGGCTCTAACCTCTGGCTGAGTGCATGGACCAGTGACTCTGAAAAGTTCAACAGCACTGACTATCCGCCTTCTCAGAGGGACATGCGGATCGGGGTCTTTGGAGGCCTGGGATTAGCACAAGGTATGTCTGATGGCTAGGGTAGGCATCTTCCTGGAACCTGTCTGGACCTTGTACATTTCCTGACGCAGGAAGGCATTTGCTATCGTGTCCCAGGCACAGATCTCCTGGAGTCTGTGTGCACGGTGCTAACAATCGTGATTCTATTTCTAGGTGCACTTTTGTTTTTGTCAAGTCTCTGGTGTATATACGCTTTCAACCACGCATCAAGAATTTTGCACAAGCAACTGCTAACCAACATCCTTCGAGCACCCATGAGTTTTTTTGACACGACTCCCACAGGCCGGATTGTGAACAGATTTGCTGGTGTGAGTACCTCAGCACACTGGGGGGTGGGGTGGGGGGGTCTTAAGTGCTGAGGATCTTCATCATTTTGAGGAGGGAGAGTCCTCACCTGACCCAACTCTGTGGTTGGGGTTCTGTGTCTACTCAGCATGCAAGTATTTCTGGGGTATGCCCTGTAAAGTCTCAAGGGTCCTAGGATGATGGCATCTCTGGCCTTTCAGATGCTCTTTATCTAGTGAAGGAGAAAAATCAAGGAAAAGGAAGATTATGGTTAAAAACAGCAATAGCATGTATGGAGGTGTCCTGGTCAGGGGGACACAAAGGAATGACAGAAAAAGAGTACTGGCTCAAACTGGATGGCAAGGATGGGAAGTGTCAGAGAAGGTGATGGTTAAGTTGTTAAAGTAAGAGAAACAATGAGGATGGTGGAGGGGGGGAGTGGACAGGGAGGCGGGCGAAGAGGAGAATTTAGAGAGAAGCATAACTAAAAGCAACTGATGTTCCCACCAGCTAATAAAAGGGGTAAGAGTTTGACTTTGTGGCCTGTCCCCACTCCTAAACTCCTACCTCTGATGCTTTGGAGACCAGGTCTGAATATTGGACTGAGGTGTCAGTGTGTGCAGACCCAGGGCCACAGGCATTTGGGCATCCATTTCCTACCATCCGCTGAGTAATTTCAATGAGCCGAGTACTATTAGATGTGAAGACGGCTTCCTTCCATGGCCTAGACCTCTCGTGCATCTGAAATGGAATTTCCGGGACTAGAGGCAGACCCCAGGCAATTCTGAATGATTCTGAAGCATCCTCAGCATAGCTGTTAGTTCTCTGCTTATGGAAGGAAAAAAATACTTTTTGTAAGATGTACAAATAGCCCTGGACCATTATTTGTTTGATGTTGCATCAGATGCAGGACCATAGCCTACAGTCGGGATCTGAGGGCACAGCAATTGCTTTGCAAGCAGGCAGGCAACGGCTCCCATTTCTCCTCTTCCCACTTAAATGGGCTGTTTGCTAGTTAGTTGAAAGAACACATACTTTTGAATGAAGATATTTCTCAGAGGAATTTTACAACCTTCTAGTGTCATTTTATGTATGGCCCGTCCTCTGGGAACGGATACAGAGATCTTCCTGTGAGCTACTTAGACTGCAGTCAGGTTTGCTGGCTGCCTCTACATGGAAAAAGGAAACTTGTATTCACATAGACAGTTATATTGCTGAGGTGGCTCGGGCCTGTGAGGATGTTGGATGTGGGATCTTCTGGAAACAGTGACTGGGTCCTAAGAGAAGAGAGAGTAGAAGAAGAAAAGGCGGAGAATCTGTGCTGGGTAGAGATCAAAGTGGTCCTCATGGAACGGATAGCTATGAGGACTCGGCTTTTCTGCCAGCCCTGGACGTGGTTAACATATTTGCACGCTGACGTAGGGTGGGAGAGGTAGAGAGGTTCAGAAGCCACCCCAGTACAGAACTCTCTTGGGAAACTAGTGTCCCTGGCCAAATTGAGAAATTGCAGAAATAATTTGAACCCATCTTAGTGCTCACATATATAAGTAATATATAGAAATAATATGATCCTCTGGGAAAGCAGGGCAAGGGCAACCCAAGGTGTAAGATAGGCTTTCCAAGGGGTTCCAGACCCTCCAGCCAGCTGTCAGTCTTCTCAGCCTATTTCACATGACATAAGACAGATTGGCACTTAAACCCTTCTTTCACCTCGGGGTTCCTTGGTGGGGACTCTGACAAGCCAGGAGATGCATTCAGCCCCTTTTCCTTTCTCCTTGGAACTCTGGGAAGGGAACAAGCTTCTTAAGTAAAGGTGGGAGGAAAAGCTTGCTGACCAGAGTTTCTAAATAAATATATTGAATGCCTACTGTGTGCCAGACTTTCTCCTGGGCATCTACCAGTACTAGGACCCGGAAGCTGAGCTGATTTGGTTATGGGGGGATTTCTCTGAAAGTCTCTAGTAGTTTACAATGTATGGTTTAATTAAGTTGATGAATAATAGAGTGGAAAAATCTATCAAATCTATTGAAAAAGCTGAAGAGTATTGCCACATATGTTTGGAAGCATTTGGAGGAGCAAGGAAATCACAGAAATTTGATTAATTATTGGGGTAATCAGTATAATCTGTAGTAAATGGATGACTTGAAGAGATAAAAGGACAAAGTCCTAAGGAACAAAAAGAAAAAGAAGGAAGGAAGAAAGAGAAAGAAGGAAGAAAGGAAAGAGAAAGAAGGAAAGAAAGGAAGGAAAGAAAGAGAAAGAAGGAAGGAAGGAAGAAAAGAAAGAAAGAAAGAAAGAACGAACATTCCAGGCTGGAATCAGGAAGATGAGCAACGTCTTAGAGACCCATTGGTCCATCTCCTCTCCTTATTGTATCCCTAGGATATTTCTACAGTGGATGACATGCTCCCCATGAGTTTCCGAAGCTGGATTTTATGTTTCTTTGGCATAGTTGTCACTCTTATTATGATCTGCATGGCCACTCCAATCTTCGCTGTCATCATTATCCCTCTCAGCATTATTTATGTATCTGTCCAGGTAGGTTTGCAAAAGCCCGGTCTCCCTTCCTCTCTGCTTTTGAAAGTCCCGAGACTCTTCCTCTATGTTTACTGTGGGTCACTCCTCTCCAGCAGCCTTGCTGTGCCCAGGAAAGCACAGGGACTATCCAAAGCTCAATTAATTGTCAGTATCGGTGTGTGGGTCACAGTATATGTCACCCTAAACTTCCCTCCAGAGAGCTTAAGTAGGAAACATGTTTTGATTCAAAACTAGTTTGAGGGGTAGGGGTACAGCTCAGTGGCAGAGCACTTGCCTGGCACTGACAGGAAGGAGGGAAGGGAGGGGGAGGGAGACAGGTAGAGAGAGATTGAGATTACTCTGGGTAAATTTTCATTACCCCCTGTCTTAGTTAGGGTTCTATTGCTGTGATGAAACACCACAGTCAAAATAACTTGGGGAGGAAAGAGTTTCAGCTTACAATTCTCAGGTCACACTCCATCACTGATGGAAGTCAGGGCCAGGAACCTGGAGGTGGTACCTGAAGCAGAGGCCATGGATGAATGCTGCCTGCTGGCTTGTTTCTCATGCCCTGCTCTTCCCGTTCTCTTACGCCGTCTAAGACTGCCTGCCCAGGAATGGTACCAGCCTCAGTGATGGGGCCCTTCCACATCAATCATTAACCAAGAAAATGTCCTACAGACTTGCCTACAGGACAGTCTTATAGACACATTTTCTCAGTTAAGATTCCCTCTTCCAGGCCAGGTGGTGGTGGCGCACGCCTTTAATCCCAGCACTCAGGAGGCAGAGGCAGGCAGATCACTGTGAGTTCGAGGCCAGCCTGGTCTACAAAGCGAGTCCAGGACAGCCAAGGCTACACAGGGAAACCCTGTTTCAGAGAGAGAAAGAGAAAAAAAGATTCCCTCTTCCCAGATACACCTAGGCTTGTGTCAAGTTGACAAAAAAAAAAAAAAAAACAAACAAAAAAACAAAACAAAAAAAAACCACTAGCACATCTCCACAGGGGTTAGGTCATTTCCAGAAGATCTGCGTGGGACCTGCTTCATCTTTTGTCTTTGAAAGGACATAACTACTTGGGGATACCCCTATGTAGGCGCTAGATCTCTTTTCACTTCTAGATGCTGTTGGGTTTTTATTGTTGTTGTTTTGTTTTTTTTTTAACAAATCTCAATCATTTGGTTTTACCAATAAAGACTCAGGAGCCAGATGCTGGGTGGAAGCCTGCTAGCTCAGAGAGGCAGAGAAAGAACCCAGCTGACCTTCCTACTCAGCATACATCCCAAAAGGAAAAGGAGAATCTCCTTCCCCACTGTCTTAGAAAGAAACCTCAAACTGAATATCCCTCCCTTCTACTTCCTGTGTTTCTCTCTATCCAGTCTCTTGACTTCCTCTTCCTCTCTCTGTTTTTTTTCCTATGTTCCCTCCCTGTCAACTGGTTGACCTAAAGTTAACTTTATTTAATCCTGTTTATGGCACTCAAGCTGCTAGAAACAGGGTTTTTCAGTAAGCAACACAATCTTGGGGTTCACAGTGTGATCAAATATCCTGCAACAGGATGTTTCTAATTTCATTGACGTGTCTGTGGGTGTTCAAGTTCAGTCTTGACAATCTTCTCAGAAGACTGGAGTAAGTAGAAGGCTCCTTAGGCCCCCACTGAAAGCTGATGAGAAACAGGAAGCTGTAAAGAGAACTCTTTCCTACAGGTTATCTTTATTTAAAAAAAAAACAACAAAAAAAAAACCACTCTCACATGTGAAAATCAGATGGCAGCTTTTGTTGTTGTTGTTGTTTTTTGAGACAGGGTTTCTCTGTGTAGCCTTGGCTGACCTGGACTCTCTTTGTAGACCAGGCTGGCCTCAAACTCACAGAGATCCCCCTGCCTCTGCCTCCCGAATGCTGGGATTAAAGGCGTGAGCCAGATGGCAGCTCTGCAGAGTCAGTTTTCTACTTCCTTTTATGTGAGTTCTGGGACTCACACTCAGGTTGTCAGGTTTGCTCAATAAGAATGTTTAACCTGCTGAGCCATCTCACCAGCCCCACCCCCACCCCAGTTACCTTTTTGATGAACTTAAGGGAACTCTGCAGTGTGGTTATGTGGCCTTGTATCCTGGGGTAAGACAGCACCTCCTGTGCCCATGTGGAGTCCTCCAGGTACGCATCCATGTCCACAACAGCCTTTTAACTATCCGTGGCAAATCTATGAGAGAATGCTGAGACGTAGTATTTTGCACTTTGACTCTCCAATGCTCAGTTTTTCCTTACACTTCAACAAATTCTTACAGACTCCAGTGGCACCTTAAACCTACCCACCATGCTATTCATCTACGGGCTTTGCCTACGTTCTCTTACGGCCAGTTTCAGTTCCTACGCCCTCACCTTTCTGCAAACCTTCAGAACAGTCTCTGCCGGCGTCCCATGGAGGCACAGTTTTGGTCACTTTATTGGTCAATCTTCATTTTCATTCAAACTTCAGCATTCCCTAAGAGATTTGTTTTCTTTTATGTGGATGAGTGTTTCACCTGCTTTTTATGCGTTTGTGCCAGGTGCATGTCTGGTGCCCACATTCAGCCAGACACAATATTTCAGGCCTCCTTCCTGTTCAGAAGTGAGCCACAGCCATCAAGTGACAAATATTGGGTTATGGCAAAAAAAAAAAAAAAAAAAAAAAAAAAAGAGGAGGGTATGTGCTTCATGACTGTGTGACTGACTCTTGTGTTTTTGTATTCAGCTGTTTTACGTGGCTACTTCCCGCCAGCTGAGACGGTTGGATTCTGTCACCAAGTCCCCAATCTATTCCCACTTTAGTGAGACTGTCTCAGGTTTGCCTGTTATCCGTGCCTTTGAGCACCAGCAGCGATTTCTAACATGCAGTGAGAAGGGGATTGACACCAACCAGAAATGTATCTTTTCCTGGATTATCTCCAACAGGTAAGGCCTCCCTTAAGTATTGACTCAAATGTATGTTTCAGGCTCTGCATGTTTGACATCTGGCATGGGACAGCAAGCATAGCCAGGGGTATAGAATTCATCCTGGCCGTGGGCACGCACACCTGTCATGCTATCTTAGTAGAAAGTATGAACTTTGAAGTCGGAGACTGGTCCTCCGTGCCAGGTCTGCACTCATCAAGCTACATGAATTGCCTTGACTTCTCTAAGAAAATATCAGTATCTTTGTTTCTTTTCTTTTTTTTTTTTTTTTTTTTTTGGTTTTTCCAAAACAGGGTGTCTATGTGTAGCCTTGGCTGCCCTGGACTCACTTTGTAGACCAGGCTGGCCTCGAACTCAGTGATCCGCCTGCCTCTGTCTCCTGAGGGCTGGGATAAAAGCATGTGCCACCACTGCCCACCGTCTGGCTGTCTTTGTTTTTCGAGGGTTAGAGCACAACGTGTTTTACAGTTACGGTGAAAGTCACATGACATTTGTGAGCATTTGGGAACTCTGGTACCACATCAGTGCTGGGTAAGCTGAACACTGTCTGTTCGGCTCCCCAGGGGGGTGATATGAGCGCTCAGTAGGTGTGTTACTCTCTGCAGGGTTACAACAGAAACAGAGGGTGGAGGGAGGAGAGTTAGCAGTTTTTAAGTACAAGTGTTGATGACAGGAAAGGAAAGGATCTCCTGAGCAGACTGGGAGCCAGTAGACCAAGGCAAGCAGTTAGGTATGCCATGGAAAGAAAGTTTTGGGGGGCACAGAAATTCTTCAGAAAACTTTGAGATGTTCAGGGCAGGCTAGTGGTGATCAGAACTATTTGGAGCACTGAAAGGGTTTGCTTCCTTGGACGCATCCGAGTAAACCCATCAGATCCTTACTGTATTGGCACAAATTTCAGTAATTATCTATTATTTGAGAAAGTTGACTCTCTATGACGATGTTAAACTCTGTGTCCCTCGGCTCCCTATAAGGTCCGTAACAACTCACGCCTCGCTTGTTTCTGCTTCCACTTTTTCTCTGCTTCAAAAAGTGACCACAGCTGTGTTGTGGTGAGGGCCCTTCAGCTCTACATACGGATTCACTTCCTTATGCTAACCAAAAGAAATCATCGCTCACTTCAAATGCAGATGCTTGCCAGGCTGGTAGCACACACCTTTAATCCCAGCAGAGGCCGGCAGATCTCTGTGAGTTCGAGGCCAGCCTGGTCTACATAGCACGCTCCAGGCCAGCTAAAGGCTGCCTCAGTGAAAAGAAAAAGAAAATATAGATGTTTAACGTACAAGTGGTCCTTGAATCAAAATCTCCTTCAGCAGGTCTAAGAATGCATTAGATGAATTTCTATGTTTTATGTTGAGCACCTGTCCTATGTAATTTTTCTAACCTGGGACTTTGGGAAATACTTCATTGCAGGATTCCTTTCCTTTAGAAGACTCTTCTAGAACCTTCTAAATGCTGCTTATTTCCCTCAAAATTCAATTTAATGAGTTGTTAAGAATTTAATTATTTCTAAGTCAAAGTGAGGTGGCTCCTGAGAGCACAGTGTGCCAGCTGGAGCCCTCTAAGAACACTTTCTGAGCTCCTCGCCCGCCCACGTCAGGTCCAGACAGGAGAGCAGAGACTAATGATGCCTTTCTTTCTGGTTCTGTTATTCTAGGTGGCTTGCAATTCGTCTGGAGCTGGTTGGAAACTTGGTGGTCTTCTTTTCAGCCTTGCTTCTGGTTATTTATAAAAATAGCTTAACCGGGGACACCGTGGGCTTTGTTCTGTCCAACGCTCTCAATGTGAGTCTAAGGCGGGAAGTTTGGCTAAGTCATCTAATCTTAAACTGAGTCTGAAGTGTACTGAGGAGCCCATGGCTTTCTGATCCGGAAGGACTAGGAAGACTGGTTCAAACCCTGGCCCTCATCTTCACGCATGAATACACCGCTTACCGTGTTTAAGTAGACACCAGTACCATTTGGCAAAATGGGCATAACTCTTATTGGCCTAATGACTTGTAAGGCAATTTTTATGCATTTCTACTTAGTCTCTTAGCCTTCTTGCCTCCTTCATTGGGTCTAGTCAACAGAAATTATACATAATCAGGAAATCCTTTGGACAAACAGCTCCTAAGTTTGCTTTTGTTTTTGTTTTGTTTTTACTTTTTTGAGACAGCATTTCTCTGTGTGTAGCCCTGGCTGTCCTGGACTCACTCTTTAGAGCAGGCTAGCCTCAAACTCACAGAGATCTCACTGCTTCTGCCTCCCAAGTGCTAGGATTAAAGGCACATGCCACCTAAGTTTGCTTTTCTTATATCACAGAACAAGTAAAACAAATTATAATAAAGACTCCAGCAGAAACATATAAGGAATCTCTCTGCAGCACCCCAGCATTGAGGCTGCTGCTGGCACTGTGGTAGTAATTTTGGACACTTGGCCATCTCGCTGCGGAGCTCTTCCAACTATTGTTCCAAAGGTTTGCATGGCCATACATGTGCTTTATATAGCACTGTCATTATTAGAAATTAATGAGATGGTGGAGCATACCTTTAATCCCAACCCTTGGAGTTAAATCTCTGTGAGTTCGAGGCCAGCCTGTTCTAAACAGTGAGTTCTAGGACAGCCAGGGCTATACAGAGAAACCTTGTCTCAAAAAACAAAACACAAAGACATTAATAAAGCTAAAGAAGGCTTATGGGAGGGCACCCCGGACACTGGGCTCTTTGTGCCAGGTCCCTCTGTCCCCCAGGACAGTCACGGCAGAGTAGGAACCATTAGACTGAACCAAAATTGAATAGTCACATATCAACAATTATACACGGTTCAACCTTCACAGAGTTGTTACTCTCAGTCCCATGTCCTGTCCTGTATTGTGTGGCTCTGTCATTCACTCCACAAAAACTTCTATGCATATCTGCAAACTCCTGATTCTTTTCCTGAAAAAGCTCATGTCGAGTAATCCCAGTGTTGTAGACTGGCCTGCACCACGACAGACCTTTTAGTGGTGGGGAGGCATCTAGAGTTTGTTTGTATGAAGGAGGACGAGGGTCCACATGGACGCCCCACCTTGATGCCTAAGAGCGAGTGAGATCAGAGAGAGAAGGCAGTTTTGAAAGCCTGTTCACTCCCTGAGTCTTCTGTCACGGCTCCCTCTTGTACAGTGCCATCTATAACAACTCCACAAATAGCACTAGGCTTGCAGGCGGGAGACCCGACCTCGGGAACCACTTCAACCCGAAATCTAGCCCTGAACTAGTTACAGCTCATGTTGCCCCTCATGTGATTACCACACGCCCAAACATTCAACTGTTACCCCACCAGTCAGTGCACTGCTCTTATTTCACAGCTAAGAGACTAAGAATTAAATAAGAATTTTCTTTTTTATACTACCACAGTTCTGAATTTAAAGTAACTGCTCAGTTAACCTTATAGTAAAACTAATTGAACTGATTCCTGAGCTTGAGGAGTGTGTGTGTGTGTGTGTGTGTGTGTGTGTGTGTGTGTGTGTGTGTCCTTTGGTATAATTTTTTTTTCTTCTGTAGATCACACAAACCCTGAATTGGCTGGTGAGGATGACATCAGAAGCAGAAACCAACATTGTGGCTGTTGAACGAATAAACGAATACATAAATGTGGAAAACGAGGTGAGAATTGTTGAAACACAGGAATAGGCCCACAAAATTCTTTTGAGAGAGCACTTTTTTTTTTCAAGACAGGGTCTCTCTGTGTAGCCTTGGCTGTCCTGGACTCACTTTGTAGACCAAGCTGGCCTCAAACTTGCAGTGATCTGCCTGCCTCTGCCTCCCGAGCGCTGGGGCTACAGGCGTGCGCCACCGTGCCTGGCTGGCATCTTTAACTTTTAAAAAACAGTCTTGTGTGGGTTCATCACGTGTTCTTGCAAGTCTCCCATGCTCTGACCCAGAGGACTTAATTTCCTCGAACTTAAGACAAGGAAACAGTTGAATCAATGCTGGTGTTGGCCTGGAAATCCTTGGAGCTACCTTGTAGCGTAGGTTTCTTTATTGAATAAAGGTAAAAACTCCCTGGAAGGAAAAAAAAGCCCAATTCACTCAATTAATGGTCCCCACTACCTTTCTGTTGTGTGGGGAGTC